>NW_006399803.1:4419350-4444306 GCF_000299155.1 Elephantulus edwardii
CATCTCTCCAATGCCTAATATGTCAATATTTATGCTTTCCATTTCTTTCTTAACAATTTCTAATTTTCCTTCATTCATGGTTCTCACATTCCATGTACCAATCACTAGGGTCTGCTTACAGCTGTTCCTCCTCCCTTGTGTTTCCATACTTGATGGTTTTATTTACATAAAGATGTTTGCCACTGGTATGTCTCTATACATGGAATTTTTTACATATCTTCAAGACCTGGTGGCATTTAATGCTTGTTTATTAAATCTTTAAGTGATAGCCTGGGAAAGCCATTAAAATTTTATATTTATTATTAACTACATCTTAAAACACTAATTATTTGCTATGCATCAAACAATGACTAGGGATGATAGAAGGGGAATTGATGCCTTTGATCTGTGGTGCTGGAGAAGAGTATTGAATATACTATGGAGAACAAACAGGTTCATCCTAGAGAAAGTGAGACCAGGCTCTTCCTTGGAGGCAAGGATTCTGAAGCTTCGTCTGACATACTTTGGACATGTTGCAAGGAGGGTGCAGTCCTTGGAGATGGATGTCATGTGTGGGATGGTGGAGGGACAGTGCAAGAAAGGAATGAGGATGAGACAGATTGATTCAGTGCCTGGGGTAATGGGGGTAGGTAGGTGTTTCAGAGACAGTAAGATTGGTACAGGATAGAGCAGGGCTTAGGGCTGTTGTACATAGGATTGCTATGAGTTGCAAGTGACTTGACAGCACACAACAGCAAAAAGATAAAATTTAAATGTAAAAGCTATTGCTTCAGTAAAATCTCTTTTTCCTTTCAGCTTATTTGCCCGTTTTTATTATCATAGGCATAGTTTGATAGTTGCTATAATACAAGGAGTTATGATTTCTAAGTGGCTTTTTAACTTTATATTTAAAACCTCTCAGATTTTAGGAAGCTCTGGTGTCTTAGGGAGTCATGATGCTAACCCAAAGGTGGCTTGAATTCACTAGTTTCCCAGCTGGAGAAAGTCTCTTTGTGTGTGACTGACAAGCTCCAAAATCAAACTGAAGGTTCAGCTCTGAGTCAGCTCTGATTCGACTGCAACGAGTTGTCATCATTTTCCACCAAGGCGTAGAACTCAGAAATGTAATGACTACCAGTATGATAAGATAGTATAATTCATTTAAATTTTTATATAATTTCTAGTATTTTACATTCTCTAGAAGCAAGGATGGTGAGACTTTGTCTCACTTACTTTGAACATGTGATCAGGAGGGAGCAGTCCCTGGAGAAAGACATCTAGTTTGATAAAGAGGCTCAGTGAAAATGCGGCAGACTGCCACTGAGATGGATTGAAACAGTGATTGTAGCAATGGGTTCAAACATAGCAACAGTTATGGGGATGGCAGAGGACCAGGCAATGTTTTATTTCATTGTACATAGAGTTGTTAAGAGGACCAACTCAATAGCTTTTAACAATAACATGTAACAAAGAAATCAATTGTCTTATAGACTTTGCGGGGAAAATAGCAGCAGGAAGAATTTTAAAGAGGCTTTAGGCATGGTTGCTTAAAGAAGGCACCAATTTGACATATCCTTAATTGAGGACTTGGGTTTTAGCTGGTGTGTGATTGCTTTGACCAATGGAGTCCCTCTGGAAGATGGTTTGCCAGCAGGTTCAACCTTGATCCCTGAATCTACTGAAGAGATCATGCTTGGAGAAGGAGATGGGAGGCATGAGCTCAATCTTCCAGCCATGGCTGCCATGGTGCCCTGTATGTGAATCCTAGACCTCAGAAAAAAGTTCAGCAGAAATTCATCAAGAACTACAGGTGAAGTGATAAAAAGAACAGCCACTTCCTGACATTGTGAGGGACAATAAAATGCTGCTGTGTTAAACCTCTAAGTTTTGGGTTTGTTATTTATGTTATTGATAATGTTGTTATGTCACCGACTTGCCTGTGACTCATAGTGACCTTATGTATAAAAGCACTGAAATTTGCTCTATCCTGAGCCAATCTTACTGTCTCTGACACACTTACCCCCATTACCTCAGTTACTGTATCAATCCATGTTATCCAGGTTCTTCCTTTTCTGTGCGGATCCCTCCACTCTTCCATACATGATGTCCTTCTCTAGGGACTGGTCCCTCCTGGACACAAGCCCAAAGTATGTGAGACAGAGATTCAAAATTCTTGCCTCCAATGAGCAGCCTGAGTTCACCCTCTCTAGGGTAAACCTCTTGTTCTCTTGACAGTTCAATATTCTTCTCCAGCACCACAACTCAAAGGCATTAGTTTTTCTTCTGTAATCTTTGGTCATCGTCCACCTCTTGGATGCATGCCAAGTAATTGCAGAGACCCGGGCCTGACTCAGGGGCACCTTAATCTCCAGAATGACATTGTTGCTCTTCAGCACTTTTAAGAGGTCTCTGACAGTAGCCTTCCCCAGAAAAAAATGTCACTTGACTTATTGACTGCTGTTGCCAAGAGATTGTGGAGCTAAGAAAGCTAAAATTGTTAACAATCTCAATCTCTTCTCAATCTATTATGAGGCTACCAATTGGCCCAGCAGTGAGAATCCTTGCCTTCTTGATGTTGAGCTTTAATCCATATTGAAAAATACAGTCCTTGACCTTCTGCAGTAATTGCTTCAGGTCCTCCTCATGTTCTGTGAGTAGATTGTGTCATCTGTTTAATGCAGATTGTTGATGAATCTTCCTCCAGACCTGATGCCACATTCCTCCTCATAAAGTCTATTTTCTGAATGATCTGTTCCATGTAAATATTGAAAAGGTATGGAGACAGGATGTATCCTTTACATACTCCTTTCCTGAGTTTTGAACCATGCAGTGTTTCCTTGCTCTGTCCTGACGTCTGCTTCCTGGTCTAAGTATAGGTTTTTCTATGAGCACAATCAAGTGTTCTGAGATTCCCATTCTTCTCAAGGCTAGCTACAATTTTTTGTGATCCACCTACTCAAATGCCTTTGCATAGTCAATGAAGCACAGATAAGACATGCCTCTGGTACTCTCTGCTTTTGGCCAAGATCCATTTGACATTGGTGATATTGCCCCTTGTGCCACAGCCTCTGCTAACCCTAGCCTGTATTTCTGGTAGTTCTCTATGGATGTACTGTTTCAGTAATTTTTGTATAATCTTCAGCAGGATTTTGCTTGTGTGTGACATCAGTGATGTTGTTGTTATGTACCGTCGAGTCGCTTGCAACTCATAGCAACACTATGTACAACAGCCCTAAACCCTGCTCTATTCTGTGCCAATCGCACTGCCTCTGACAAACCCATCCCAATTACCCCAGTCACTGAATCAATCAACCTCATAGAGGGTGTTCCCCTCCTATGCCATCCCTCTACCCTCCCAAGCATGATGTCCCTCTCCAAGGACCTGTCCCTCCTTACAACATGTCCAAAGTATGTCAGGTGAAGCCCCAGAATCCTTGTCTCCAAGGAGCAGTCTGGTTTAACCCTCTCCAGGATGAACCTGTTTGTTTTCTTAGCAGTCCATGGTATATTCAATACTCTTCTCCAGCACCATAGCTCAAAGGCATCAATTCTCCTTCTATCCTCCCTAGTCATTGTCCAACTCTCTGATGCATAACAAGTGATTGCAAAGACCATGGCCTGTATCAGATGCACCTTAGTCTCCAGAGTGACACCATTGCTCTAATAGCAGACTTTCCCATTGCAATTTTTTTTTAAATTTCCGGGCTGCTGGTGCCAGGAGTGTTGACCATGGAGCAAAGCAAACTGAAGTTGTTAACAATCTCAATCTCTTCACCATCCATCCTGATGCTGCCAATTGGTCCAGTGGTGAGAATCTTTGTCTTCTTGACATTGAGCCTCAGTCCATACTGAAGGCTGCAGTCCTTGACCCTCTGCAGCAAATGCATGAGGTCCTCCTCAGTTTTGGCAAGCAGGGTTGTGTCATCTGCATAACGCAGATTGTTAATAGATCTTCCACCAATCCTGATGCCACAATTCTCCTCATAGAGCCCAGCCTCTCGGATAATCTGCTCTGCATACAGGTTGAAAAGGTATGGAGACAGGACACATCCCTGGTGTACACCCTTCCCAATTTTGAACCATGCTGTGTTACCCTGTTCTGTTCTGACTACTGCCTCTTGGTCCAACTATAGGTTTCACATTAGTATGATCAAGTGTTTTGGGATTCCCATTCTTCTCAGAGTCAGCCAGTTTTTTATGATCCACACAGTCAAACACCTTTGCATAATCAATGATACTGTTTGATAATTTTCACACTCTGTCGAGTCACTCTTTTTGGAATGGAAACAAATATGGATCTCTTCTAGTCAGTTGGCCAAGTACTTGTCCTCCAGATTTTCAACACAACTTGGTGAGCACATCCATGGCAGCACCTATCTGTTGAAATATGTCAATTGGTATGCTGTCAATTCCTGAGGCCTTGTTCTTTGCCATCTCTTTCTGAGCAGCTTGACCTTCCTCCATCACTGTAGGCTCTTGATGATACACTGTTTCATGAAATTCTTCGTTGTCAGCCTAGTATGTTTGGTAGAGTGACTCTGTGTACTTCTTCCATCCTCTTTTGATGCTTCCTGGATCATTCAGTATTCTGCCCATATCATCCTTAAGTATTGAAACTCAAGGCTTGAATTTGTTATTCAGTTCTTTCAGTTTAAGAAATGCTGAGAGAGTTCACCCTTTTGATTTTCTGATTCCATTTTAACTCTTTGCATGTTTCTTTGCTTTTTCTTTCTGAGCTGCCCTCTGAAATCTTCTGTTTACCTCCTTAACTTTCTGATTCCTTCCCTTTGCTTTGCCTTTTCGGGGCTCTGGTGCAATATTGAAAGTCTCTACTAACACCCACCTCAGTCTTCTTCCTCTATCTTTGCAATGACCTCTTGCTTTCTTCAAGGATGTTATTCTTGATACCCTCTCAAAGCTCTTGTGGTCTTTGTTTATTAGTACTTAAGCCCTCCAATCTGTTCCTGAGGTGATTTTTAAATTGAGGTGGAATAGACTCAAGATCAAATTTTGGTTCTTACAGATTTGATTTAATTTTCTTTAGTTTTTGTTTCAACTTGCCTATGAGTAGTTAATGATCTCTTCCACAATTAGCACCGGGCCTAGTTTTCACAGCTGATATTGAGCTTCTACAGTGATGCTTTCCACAGATGTAGTCGATATGATACATGTGCGTACCAGTAGGTGAAGTCCATGTGTATTGTCACCACTTGTATTTCTTATAAAAATTATTTGCAATGAATAAATCATTGATTGTACAAAAGTCCATTATTCTGTCTCCAACCTCGTTTCTGTTACCAATACCATGTTTTCCAGCTACTGATCCTTCTTCCCTGTTGCCAAATTTTGCATTCCAGTCATCCATTATTATGACAGCATTTTGGTTGCATGTTCTATCAATTCTGACTGTAAAAGTTGGTAGACATCATCAAAAAATCCCAACAACTGGAGAATAAAGACTCATCATATCCAAGTATATAAAAATAATGTGGCTTTTCAGAAAATCATCCTCATGCTTCTTGAATTAGGACAAAGCTTAGAGATTCTTGAAATATTTAAAAAGATGAATTGAAGAATTGACTTAAGCTTTTGAGTCAGAGGCATACAAAGCAGTTTCCTTACTAAGGGAGTTTTGCAGGTTTCCCACATATCAAATTACACATTAGTCTAAAATTAGGCAAACCTTAGAGATACTTTGTGCTTGGTTCCAAACTATTACAATAAGGTGCATATCAGAATAAATCGAGTCACACAATTCTTCCCCCCAACACATATAAAAGTCATGTCTATATTTTAGCCTATTAAGCATGCTGAAAAAGTCTGAAATATTATGAGAATTACCCAAATGTGACACAGAGAGACCCAAAGGCTGTTGGAAAAATGGCACCAAAAGGCTGGCTCAAAACAATGTGACCACAAATCTTCAATTTCGTTTTAAAGAAATATCTGTGAAATGCAATAAAATGAAGCACAATAAAAAGAGATAGGATTGGAATTATTAAGGGTTGTAGCTTTTCTCTGCTTCTCTCCCCATACAGCTTTTAACTACAAGTTGCATTATGTACCCAGGCCGCTTCATTGGTTTCACTTTAATTTTCCATTTTTAATCACTATTGTTATGTTAACTTCACAGGAGTCCCTAGGTCCTATAGTCAGTTGATATGCTCTATTGGTAACCAAAATAGTTTTCTTTGGTGGCATATAGGGCTGAGTGTTAGCCTGTTAATGAAGAGGTGGTGGTTGTTGTTAGGTGCCATCGAGTCGTAGATGACTTATAGCAACCCTATGAATGAAAGACCTGAACACTTGTATAACTTTGGTCATTTCTCCATATTCATAGGGTTTCTGGAGGCAAGCCATTTTGGAAGTGGATGCCACTTCTGCTTCCAAGCTTGTTTTAAATAGGGAGCTTCACCAAACACTGTTCACCATGGGTAACCATTATCACATTTGGCACATCAATGTCACAGTGTTTAGCATCACAGCAACCACGAGTTACCTCTTTACAGCAATGTACAGACCAGTGCTGTATCACTTAAAAGAATGCTTGACAAAAAAGAATTTCAATCAGGCATGAGTGCTGCAGATTAAAATCACCCACCTTGGGTTTGGTAGCATAACTTTTTGTCCACTAGGTCAACATACTCCAAGGGAGCCTGGTTCTGTTAAGACTTAAAGCCTTGGGAACCTGATGGGGCACTTCTCCTTTGCTCTATAAGGTCATTATGAACCAAAATCTATTTATAGCAATTGAATGAATTTTTTTGGCTAACTCAAAAGCTGGAACTGTGAATTCACCCACAGCCACCTTGGAAGAAAGGCCTACTGATCTGCTTCCAAATATTCCCCCAGTTGAAAGTTCTGTGGAGCACAGTTCTATCCCGAGACACAGGTTTCCATGAGTTGGAGAAAACGCAACGGCTACTTTTTGTTGTTGTTAACTTGACAAAGAAAAGCACTGTATTCCCCTCCCTATCCAGACTTCCTCCTTCTTCTTCCACAAACTCAGACAGAATTGTCCCTTAGGATGTAAGAAAATCTACATAAATTCTGTGGAATGGCTGGTTCTATTTTATTGGAAAGCTGATAAAATTGGGCAAAAGTCAAAATAAGTTTCAAAATTTCTCCTGTTTTTATTTAAAAAAAAATTCCTACTTTACTCTTTTTCCCCTCTAAGCAATTTAATACTTGGCATTAAAAACATTAGCAGTACAAAAGATAGATTTGAGGAGGAAGTGAGTAAAAAGTTGAACTAAGACCAGTCCTAGTTGAAATGAACAAAGAAAACTCATCCACTTCAATTTAGTTACCTGCCTTGTCTTATTTCTTCATTCCTTCACTCAGATGAAAATCTGATAGGGAGGAAATAAGATCTTTTTGACCTCATAGCACTGAGTAATCCATAAAGTAATCAGTAATTTATACAGCAACTGAAGGTATCCTTTCTCATTATTTTCTTAAAAAACAAAAATGAAAACTCAAGAGTCTTGAAAACAGAGATCACTATCATATTTAAAAATCTCATCATGGAAACTTTTCTTGGGCCAAAATTTGATTCAGCTCAAAAAAATTAAAGCACAGATTCATAAACCTGAAATTGTTTTCTAACAGGTTCCAATTTTCCTCATTTTATGGAGTGTTATTTTAAATGATTTTTTTTCTTCTGTTAAGTAGATTAAAATATGACTCAAAGCAAATGGTATCTTCTCTTCAGATATTAAGTGTGAAAAGATATATTTTCTGCTGTGAAATATTTTGAAATATAAATGTCACTATTGAATCTCTATCTATTCCCTTATGTATAAGGATACCAAGGCTTACATATGCAGCACCATGGTAGAGAGAGAAGAGACTGAGGTTGTTAACAATTTCAGCTTGCTCGGATCCATAATCAACACTCTCAGTACCAACAGTCAGGAAACCAAAAGATGAATTGCATTTGGAAAATCTGCAGTCAGGAACCTCTTCAAAGTGCTAAAGAGCAAGGAAGTCAGTCTGGAAACTTAAGTGTGCCAGATTCAGGCAATGGTCTTCACAATTACTTGTTATGCATCAAAGAGCTGGACAATAATTAAAGATGACAGAATTAGAATTGATGCCTTTGAGTTGCGGTGATGGAGAGAGTATTGAACATACCATGGGCTGCCAAGAGAACAAACAGGTTTTCCCTAGAGAGGGTGAAACCAGGCTGTTCCTTGTAGGCAAGGCTTTTGAAGCTCTGTCTCACATACTTCTGGGCATATTGCCAGAAGGGACCAATCCTTGGAGAAGGACATTGTGCTTGGAAGGGTGGAGGGACAGCACAGGAGAGGAAAACCTCAGATGAGATGGATTGACACAGTAACTGGGGTAATGGAGGTAGATGTGTCAGAGACAGACTGGCTCAGGATAGGGCAGGGTTCAGAGCTGTTGTACATAGAGTCACTATGAGTCACAGGTGACTAGATGTCACATAACCACAAGGTTTAGAGTTAATACACATTGACATGCAAAAATATAAAGGATCTAGGGAGCAAAGAAAGAAAAGGGGTTTTGTCTCTGTGTGTTTTTAATCAAGGATAAACCCCTTGAATTAAAGCAGATTTTCCTAGGAGTCGAATTTTAAAATTGTTTATTTCTTGGGTTTAATACTGAAACTATATCTTAATGAAATAATATTGATACTTACATTTTTAATAACTTCAAATGACACATATTTAATTTTCTTCTTTAAAATATCTAGAGTAGATATAACAGAGGTACCTTGGGAGATAGGCTTAGTGATCTATTGAAAAACCAACCTTAAAAAAACCTACAGAGCACAAATAATTCTACTCTGTTGTGTTAAGACTAAAAGTTGGCTTTTTAAAGACATTTGACCCTCTACTCTCCAGAACCTTAACTGTGGGCATAGTCTTGCAAATCAGCATGGTCTTGCTAATCATCAATAGCTGAAGCAGCAATATAAAGAGTGCTTCTCACACTGGGCAGCAAGACTCAGAGAAGCAAGACTTGAGGTGAACAAGTCTGGAGGTGGCAAGATGGTGGTGAAAGCCAGACACTGGTGGTGGAGAGACTGGCATTGCTGTGGACAAATGGTGGCAAGGAGTGACCTGAGGCTTCTTACGTTTATGCTGACCACAGCTGGACTATGTTGTTCTTGCCTTTGATGATGGAAGGAAAAGCTGCTTGCCGAATTGAAACCAGAGCCTGGCCTCACTGAGGAGCTGTGCCTTGGAACTATTGGTCAAACATCTGTGCTTATTTTGGGTTGTTGTTGTTGTTATGTGCCATCAAGTTACCTGTGACTCACAGTGACCCTATGAACAACAGTTCTGAAGCCTGCCCTGTCCTGAGCCAGTCTCGCTGACCCCCACACACCTACCCCCACTGTCCCAGTTACTGTATCAATGCATCTTATCCGAGTCTTCCTTTCCTGAGCCATCCTTCCACCCTTCCAAGCATGATGTTCTTCTCCAAGGATCAGTCCCTCCTGGCCATGTGCCCAAAGACAGAGCTTTAGAATCCTTGCTTTGGTTTCACTCTCTCCAAGACAGACCTATGTTTTCTTGGCAGTCTGTGGTATGTTCAAAACTCTTCTTCAGCACCACAACTCAAAGACATTAATTCTTCTATCATCTTTAGTCATTATCCAGCACTCTGATGCACAGCAAGTAACTGCAAAGACCATGGACTGAATCAGGCGCATCTTAGTCTCTAGCCTGACATTGTTGCTTCTCAGTACTCTGGAGAGGTCTCTGACTGCAGATTTACCTAATGAAATGAATCTTTTTATTTCCTGATTGCTGGTGCCAAGAGTACTGATTGTGGAGGCGAGCAAGCTGTAACTGTTAACTAGCTCAATCTCTTCTCCATCCATCATAGTTCTTCCAATTGGCCCAGTGGTGAGAATCTTTGTTTTTTTTGATGTTGAGTTTCAATCCATATTGAAGACTACAGTCCTTGACCTTCTGCAGCATGTGCTTCAGGTGCACCTCAGTTTCTGCAAGCAAGGCTGTGTCATCTGCATAACGTAGGTTGTGGATGAGTCTTCCTCCAATCCACTTTTCTCCTCATAAAGCCCTGCCTCCCAAATGATCTTCTCTGCATATAGATTGAAAATGTATGGAGGCAGGACACATCCCTGCTACGCTCTTTTCCTGATTTTGAACCATGCAGTGCTTCTCTGCTCTATTCTGAGGACTGCTTCCTGGTCCAAGTACAGGTTTCACTTAAGCAAAATCAAGTTCTGGGATTCCCATTCTCCTTAAGGTTAGCCACAAGTTGTGATCAACACAGTCAAATGCTTTTTGGGTGATACTGTGATATTTTTTGCCTTCCCCACTCTCCAACTTCCTTCTCTAATAAACCCCATTGTTGGCACCATAACTGTGAGTCTGTGGGTCAGCAACAAATAAACAAACCTGTTGGGGCTAGTGGGGCAATATCAGCACCATGGGGATGGGCTATGGACTCCTGACCTGCTTTCTGCTGTGGGGCGGTGACAGGCTGTGTTGTTCTCACTCTGTGACCCTTTCAGAGAAATTCTCATAGTCTTGTGCCTCTATGTCTAGGTTCCCGTCTTTTCGGACACATGAGGTCAACACATTCTACAACAGGGAGCTCCAACGGCATAGACCATAAGGAGCTGCACTGCTAGCTCGAAGACAGCACCTCTCTGGTGGTTTGGATCCACCAGAGGCTCCTTGGGAGAAGGATAGACAATTTCTTTCCAAGTGATATACAGTCTTAGAAACCTACTGGAGGGTCAGGGATGAGTTACTGCCAATTTGATGGCAATGAGTGAGTGAGTGCTTTTCTAATACTAAATCTTTCAGTTAAAAATACAAGAAGTATGTGTTATTTGATCTTCTACACAGTTTATTGCATCTAATACGCTCATTTCCCCTCTCTTCCTCTAAGGATGCCTACTGGCTAGAATTGGCACTATCTTGGATGTCCAGATCCAAAGGTGACCACTTCTCAGCAAAATCAATTATGAACAGCAAAGGTAAGATCTTTAATACACTTTAAATGAACTGAGGTCTGTTCTGGGCATGAATTCTCAAGGTCCCTTGGCTTCTTTGTAAGGAAAAGAATTGAGGGGGTTTTTTGTAACCTGATAAAAAAGTAGTTTAAAAGAGCCACGTTACCTGTCGACGCTCAGAGCACAGAGATTGAGGACGGTGATCCCCACTGAGGACTTCTGCAAGAACGGGAACAACTTGCAAAGAAATACGCCAAAGTCATTGTGGTCAAAGGGCCAGCGCCCAGCCAGCAGCTGGAAAAGAAGAGGAGTCCAAGCGGTCAGAAAAGGCAGAGCTTGCAGGGGAAACACAGACACTGTTTCCAGTTACACGTCTAGATGCCTTTTATTCTTTATGCTTTCCCATTATTAAAGTGACATGGAGTAGTAATATTAGAATTTCCATAGTTTAAAGCCTCAGCACTTTATTTATTTATTTTTTTTTGGTTTGGAAAGATTGTGAATAATAAATATAACTTTTAAGGAATGGAGCAAGTTTCGGATTTTGGGTAGCAACTTAACTAAGATACAGTCATCTCTTGTCTCTTCTTATTAAACTATGAGTCATGAATGTAGTTTTCAACTCACGGCAGTGAGAGACTGAAAGTATGAGTGAGGTTATAGAGAATACTGGAAAAATGAAGTGGTTGAGAGTGCCTTGGTTTTGTTAACTGGTTAACATTTAAACTACCTTTTCCTGTAGAAGTATCTTTTTCTTAGTGCTTTTAAACTCTGGTTCAGTAAATATGGTAGGGGCCAACTATTTTTAATTTAATTTAGGCCCAAATATCATACAGGAAAAAGGAGTTACTGTGACCTATTTGTAGTATTGCAGGAAAAAAAAATCTGTTCTTTCATGATGCAAATTTGAAATCTTTGTTTAAAGAAAGGAAATGTAATACCTCTAGAGGAAGTGGTAGCAGCATAACATGGTAACTACAAATAACGGTAATGTATCTAATTAGGTATTGCTCTAGGAGCATAGGCTTTAATGATAGCTAACTAAAAGGACTAAAAAGGTAAGTGGTAGTCCCTGTGAAATATACAATTATTTTTCAAAAAGAAAGAGAGTATTAATTT
The DNA here is from genome assembly GCF_000299155.1 of Elephantulus edwardii. Classification (NCBI taxonomy): domain Eukaryota; kingdom Metazoa; phylum Chordata; class Mammalia; order Macroscelidea; family Macroscelididae; genus Elephantulus; species Elephantulus edwardii. The sequence continues at coordinate 4,431,415 of NW_006399803.1, forward strand.
CCTTTCTAATTTTTGTTTAGTGATTTACAAAAATTTACTTACTCAAATCCATAGTAAACACTCTTCTACAGCCTTGACTTAAATTAGTCTTTTTCTTTTCTGAGCCACCTTTTGCCATACTAATATTAAATTCAGCTTTGAATTTTGACCATTTCTACAAAATGTCAAGTTTTGTGTGAGAATTTGTACTTCTATCAAATTTCATCTGAGCTTCGGTTGCCTAGTGTTAAGAAGCTGAGCTATAATCCTGAAGGCAACTGGTTCGAATCCACTGGCTGCTCTGCAGGAGAAGGATGGGCAGTCTCCTCCAGTGTGCTTAGCTGCCTCTGAAAAGCCGCTGGAGGGTCAGCAATGCATGGGCTCTGACTCAAAGGCACACAAGCACAACAACTTTCAAGGTCAATATTTTCACTAACACAAGTCCATTAGAAGAGGTACTTCAAAAAGTAAGAAATAGCATGAGATTCTCTATAATATTATTTTCAGGGCTAAATCCTCATATGACTTAGTTCCTGAAATGCTCTCTCTTAGTTTTTCACACATACTTTTGTTTCTCCTGAGTATTTTTCTTAACAGACATTTTCTTTTAATCCGAGTTCACTGTCCTCTGTCTCAATGCACTTCTTAGAATTTCCGCATACACCATTGTCCAAGGACAACCACAAGGCTCTTCACAGAAACGCTGTGCTAAGCGTAGATTGTTTCCACGAAACCAGCAAATAATTGTGCCATTGCTGACTACTGACTATTAGTGCCTGATGCAAATTAAGGCATTAAACATGATTTCTGGGATGAATCACCCTCCAAATTGAATTTCTCCATTAAGGCCACAGAGATGGACTTAAAATGCATGCGAATTGCTATGGGATATGTTTTGGAATGATGGAACTGTTGCTGTAAGCTTACTCCCATGAGAGAGGAGGGTTCTGAGATCCATATTGGCTGGGTTTCCTAATTCATACATCCAACAGGAAGAGGAAAACAAAGCTGCTTCTTGTTTAATAAATCTGAATTCCTGTGAAGTTCTAGTGGTAAGAAGTGGTAAGAAGACGACCCAGGAAAACCACAATGGAGCACTCATGTCTCAGGCACCTTCCACTCTCAACGGCTTTGCTTTTCTTATTTTTCAAACTTCCTTTAACCCTTAGGTAGGGTTAAGTGTAAATGAAAGGCAGAAAGGAAAAACTTCATGGAAGAGATAGACAAAAACTTGTTTTTATTGTTGTTGACCGTCTTTGAATCGAGCACAATTCATAGTGACCTTATGAACAAAAGGCCTGAAGCCTTTCTGTAACTATCGTAATTTATCAAAATTTGTAGAGTGTCAGAGTAACAACAAAAATATAGAATCAAGGGAGCTCTGGCGGCTCAGTGGCAAGAAGCTGTGCTGCAATCCCCAAGATTTTCAGTTCAGATCCACCAGACGCTCCGCTGGAGAAGGAGAGGCAATCTCCTCCTATGTTAGTCGGATCCGATTCGATGGTACACAAGAAGAAAATAAAATATAGAATCATCTTTGGTTGGCATCAATTTTTTTTCTCCCTTTTGTCCTCTACCCTTCCAACGAGTGAGCATTGAGTCTTCTTGGGAATTATAGATAAAAGGGTATAAAAGGGACCTGCAAGATTAAAGCTCATGCTTGGCTTAATGTTTGCTGTATGAGTACTCAGAAAAAGAAAATTAACATCATAGTGGGTTTAAAAAAGGATATAAAAGAAATCACTGGAGGAAAAAATTTTAGATATAATCACTGTAAACACCTCTCTTATGTACATAATTCACTATGAAAGAACATATGGGTGCTAACTGTCCCACGATTGCCAAAGGGAAATTAGACTGCTGCTTGCGGTCAAATGTTTCCCTCTCCTTTGCTGTAGCTTCCTCAGAGAAACTCTCATTAACAATCCAATCTTAAAAACAACATAAACACAACAAAACCCCAAAACCGCTTGTGTTGTTGAGTTGATCCTGACTCACAGGGCTCCTGTATTTGCAAAGTAGAACTGCACTCTGGAGTTTCTATGGCTGTGATCTCATGGAAATGGATCACCAAGACTTTCTTTCAAGGCACATCTGGGTAGATTGGAACTGACAAAAGTTTGGCTAATGCCTGAACATTTAACCATTTATATTACATAGGAATTCGGCACTCAACTTAAAATAGAATTTTCTTATTTAGCTCCTTAACAGAACCAATGTTGTAGCAATCTTATTTTTAAAAGTCTTTCCCTTTAGGAAGAAAACATAACTAAGAAGGGCACCATAGGGGTAAATGTATAGCTCATCTCTTTCTCTTGCTTTGAAGAGGCATTTTGATGCTTTTGAGAAACTACTAGTGATGCATGCTTTCTATTATTTACTAACACTTAAAAAGGAAAATTTTATTGGTATTAGGTGATGCGACTTGACGGCACCTAACAATAATAACAACGACGACATAGAGAGAGCTACGTTGGCCTAGTGGACAGAAAGTTATGCTACCAAGCCCAAGGTGGGTGATTTTAATCTGCATTCCTCAGGCCAGGTTCAAATTGCTTTTTTTCTCAAACATTCTTCTAGGTGGTATAGCACTAGTCTGTGCATTCATTGCTGTGCAGAGAGGTAACTCGTGGTTACTGTGAAGCTGAACACTGTGACACTGATGTGTCAAATGTGATAATGGTTACCCACGATGGACAGTATTTAGTGGAGCTTCTCGATTAAAACAGACTTGGAAGCAGGAGTGGCATCTACTTCCGAAATGGCTTGCCTCTGGAAACTCTATGAAAAGTGCTCAGGCCTTTCGTTCATAGGGTCACTATGAGTTGTCTACGACTCGACAGCACTTAACAACAACAACAACATTAGGTGATGCAGAATCATTTCTGACACACAGCAATGCCATATAAAACAGACTGACCTCCAGCCTGGTCTTCCACTGTTCTCACAATCATTGCTATTTTTCAGTCTATCATTGCAGCCTTAGTGAAAGGTCTTTCTCTTAACAATCTCTCTTTTTTAAAATTATTATTAAATTTCATTAGTTTTAATGAACATTTACAGATATTTTGGGTTCTCATTCATTCATTGTTGCACTGTTTTCTCTACCCTCATCCCCAGTTCGTTCTTCTTCCCCCCCCCATGTCTGTTTTAATTGTCCAATTGCCACAGTGCTTGTCAAAGTCAGTTCTGATTAATCTCCTTTGTCGGTGTGTCCTTTGCCATTCCCTATCACTCCTGCATGAGAGAGACTTCACCCTGATTCATAAGGAAAAGGGGATGGCGTATTCTCTTAGCTACTCCTGCTGAAAAGGGACGCTGTGGGTTTCAGGGTGAAGGTCTTCTTTCACTACTCTAAAGGGCCCCTTTGGCAGTAGGAAACACATAGACTATTATGGAGATTGATTTGGGAATTTAGATCCTGTTAACAATACATTCATCTCATGAAGCATCTTCTTCTTTCTTGCTGACCCTCTTCTTTACCCAGCATGAGGCTCTTCCCCAGGAACTGGTCTCTCTTAATCACAAGCTCAAAGTATATGAGACAAAATTCTTATCATTCTAACTTCTAAAGAACATTCTGGCAGTTCTTCTAATAAGAAAGATTTGATAATTCTAGTAGTCCATATTATGCTTATTACATGTACCAACACCATAATTCACATGCATCAACCTTCTTTGGCTTTCCTTAGTAACTGTCCAGTTCTCACGCACATGTTGTTATGTGTCACTCATAGTTGTTATGTGTGACTCATAGCGACCCTGTGTACAACAGCCCTAAACCCTGTTCTATCCTGTGACGATCTTATTGTCTCCTACACACCTACCCCCATTACCCCAGTCACTGAATCAATCCACCTCATAGAGGGTCTTCTTCTCCTGAGCTGTCCCTCCACCCTACCAAGTTTGATGTCCTTCTCCAAGGACTGTTCCCTCATTACATGTCCAAAGTATGTCAGACGAAGCTTCAGAATCCTTGTCTCCAAGAAGCAGCCTGGCTTCACCCTCTCCAGGATGAACCTATTCTCTTAGTAGTCCGTGGTACTCTTTAATACTCTTCTCCAGCACCTCAGCTCAAAGGCATCAACTCTCCTTCTAACATCCCTAGTCATTGCCCAGCTTTCTGATGTATAGTAAGTAACTGCAAAGACCACGGCCTGTATCAGGTGCACCTTAGTCTCCAGACTGACACTGTTGTTTATCAGTACTTTGGAGAGGTCTCTGACAGCAGACTTTCCCAATGCAATTTATCTTTTTATTTCCTGGCTGCTAATACCAAGAGTGTTGCTTGTAGAGCCAAGCAAACTGAAGCTGTCAACAATCTCAATCTTGTCACCATCTATCAAGATGCTTCCAATTGGCTCAGTGGCGAGAATCTTTTTTTTCTTGATGTTGAGCTTCATTCTGTGTTGAAGGCTGCAGTCCTTGACCTTCTGTAGCAAGCACTTCAGGTCCTCCTCAGTTTCAGTAAGGTGGGTTCTATCATTTACATAACACAGGTTGTTGATGACCCCACCTCCAATCCTGATGCCACACTTATCCTCATAAAGCCTAGCCTCCCAGATAATCTGTTCCTCATATAGATTAAAAAGATATGGAGATAGGACACATCCTTGATGTACAGCCGTCCCAGTTTTGAACTATGCAGTGTTTTCTTGCTCTGTTCTGATGATTACCTCCTGGCCCAAGTATAGGTTTCACACAAGTACAATCAAGTGTTCTCAGAGTTCCCTTCTTTCTTCTCAGAGTCAGTCACAGTTTGCATAGTCAATGAAACAAAGATAGCCCTTCCTCTGGTACTCTCTGCTTTAAGCCAAGATCCATGTGAACTGACTAAAAAAAAAAAGCCATGGTTTGGGTCAGGTGCATTTTAGTTTTCAGAATGACATTTTTGTTTTTTAATATTTTGAAAAGATCTTTTGCAAAAGATTTTCCCAATGCAGCATCTTGTTTGATTTCTTGACTGATGTTCCCATGGACATAATGATTGTGCATCTAAGTAAAAGGAAATCCTTGACAAATTCACTATCATGTTTCTCATGAGATTCCTTGTAAGCCCAATTGTGAAGATTTCTGTTATCTTGATGTTTAGGTGTAATCCATATTGAAGGCTGCAGTCTTTCATCTTCATTAGTGAGTTCTTCAAGTCCTCTTTACTCTTAGAAAGCAAAGTTCTGTCACCTGTATAATACAGACTGTTAAGTCTTCCTCCAATCCTAACATCATATTCTTCTTCATATTGTTCAGCTTTTCAGGTTCTTAGCTCAGCATACCGCTTGACTAGATATTATAAAAGGATAGATTCTTGATACACACTTATCTTGAATATAAACCATGCAACGTTCCATTGCTCTGTTTCAAAGACAGCTTCTCAGTCTATTCATGAGTTCCACATGAGCACAATAAAGTGTTCTGGAATTCTCATTCTTTAAAATGTCATCCATAATATGTTTTGATACATAATATATAAAACACAACATACAAAATGATTGGAAAATGAACTGTGGAAAATTTCTGTGTGGAAACATCTCTCTCCCAACTGAAGCTCCTAAAGGCAAATACTGTTTCTTCCAGAAAATGCTGTATATATGTATATAAACATTCCTCAAGCCTTTTGTTAACTAACTAGAAACATGTGGAAATAATCCCACTTGACAGTTTATTGTGATTCCCCACCCCCTCGCCTTGGTTAATTTTCTGGGAAGCAGTACTATTGTTTGAGTAAAAGGCTTTTGATTTTAACAAAATATGTTGGTAGAACATTTTAGAGTAGACTAGGAGATAAAATGCTTGGGATAACATCTGCGGTGGTTGTTAGCTGCCACTGAGTCTGCCATTGAGGTGACCTTGACTCACATCAGTTCCACAAACACTGAGATGAAATGAAACCCACTCTTACATCAGCCCCAGGATGAGTTGCAGATCGTACTGTCATGTTCTCTAAGATTTTCACTGGCTTATTTTCAGAAGTAAATTACCAGCCCTTTATTCCTGGTCCCTCTGAATTTGACAGTTCTGTTGAAACTTGTTACAATCATACAAAACAAACATATAAAAAACTGCAAACCGACGGCCATTGAGTCAGGGCCATCTCTTAGCTGACCTTCCAGCTGTTTTTTCTGAGGCTTAAATAGCACAGAAGGAGATGGCCTAGTTGTCACCTGTGGAGCAGCTGGTGGGTTTGAACATCCAAAGAAGTTAGCAGCACTACTTTCTATGGACTATGACACCAGAGCTCCACCAAAAAGCTGATGGAAACAGCACACAAGGTGCATTTGCTAGGAAGTAAACCCAGATCTCCTGCATGGAAGCTGAGAATTCTGTCACTGCCCTACTAGTACCCCACAGAATAAGATCTTGACTGTAGTAAATGGGCTAATTGATTTAATTAACGCCAACAAATTATCCAAACTAGTTTGAAAAAGTGATAGGTTGAATTGGTATAAAGTTTTAAATCTGACTTCTTCGAGTGTTGTTATGTGCTGTAAAGTCACTTATGACTCATAGGGACCATACACACAATTGCTAATCTATCTTGAATCACTCTCACTGTCTTGGACACACCTTCCCCCACTACTACTGTCACTGTATCAATCCATTTCATCTAGAGTCTTCCTCTCCTGTGCTGTCCCTCCATCCTTCCAAGCATGATGTCCTTCTCCAAGGACTGGTCCATTCTTGTAACATGCTCAAAGTTTGTAAGATGGAGCTTCAAAATCCCTGCCTTCAAAGAGCAACTTGCCTTCACCCTCTCCAAGATAAACTTGTTTGTTCTCTTGGAAGTCCATGGTATGTAAAACACTCTTCTCCAGCACCATAACTCAAAAGAATTGATTCTTCTTCTGTCATTCTTAGTTACTGTCCAGGTCTCAGATGCATAGCAAGTAATTGCAAAGACCATGGCCTGAATCAGGCATACCTTAGTCTCTAGTCTGTCATCGTTGTCCTTCAGCACTCTTGCGAGGTTGTTGGTAGGTATTAAATTGACTAAGACTCCCAGTGTCCCTACATACAACAGATCTGAACCTTGCCCTATTCTCTCCCATCCTCGTAATCTTTCTTCTGCTCAAGTCTATTGTGGTAATCACTGTGCCAATGCATTTTGTTGAAGGTCTTCCTCTCTTTCCCTGACCTTCTCTTCCTTTCCTACTATAATGTCTCTTACCAAGGTCTTGTTTCTCCTTAAAATATGCCCAAAGGAAGTGAGAGAAGCTTCACCATTTTGCCTCTAAGGAGCACTCTGGTTGCACTTCCTTCAAGAGGGAATTTTTTTTTCTTTTGACAGTCCATGGTATAATCAATGTTGTTGTTATTGTTAGATGTTGTTGACTCAGAATTGCCCTTTGAATAGTAGATTTGAACCATGGCCTACCCTTAGCTATCCTTATAATTCCTGGCACATTTGAGTCCATTGCCACAGCCAATGTATCAAGAGATCTCACTGAGGGTCTTCCGTTCTTTCACAGATCCTCTCCAGTGATTTCCCTTTCCAAGAAATATCCTTTCCTAGAAACATGCCCAAAATATGTGAGGTGAAGCTTTGCCATTCTTGTCTCTAAGGAGCACTCTGGTCACTCTCTTCTCCAAAACCACAACTTAAAAGCCTAGAATCTTCTTCTGTTTCTTTTTCAAATTGTCCAACTTTCAGATGCATAGGAAACAATTGAAAATAACATATATAAGGTCACTGCAGCCTTCAGTATGGACTAAGGCTCAATGTCAAGAAGACAAAGATTCTCGCCACTGGACCAATTAGCAGCGTCAGGATGGATGACAAAGAGATTGAGAGTGTTCACAGCTTCAGTTTGCTCGGCTCCACAGTCAACACTCTTGGTACCAGCAGTCAGGAAATCAAAAAGCGTATCGCGATGGGAAAGTCTGCTGTTAGGGACCTCTCAAAGGTATTCAGGAGCAACAGTGTCTCTCTGGAGACTAAGGTGTGCCTGATACAGGCCATGGTATTTGCAATCGCTTATTATGCATCAGAGAGTTGGACAATGACTAGGGAGGACAGAAGGAGAGTGGATGCTTTTGAGCTGTGTTGCTGGAGAAGGGTACTGAATGTACCCTGGACTGCCAGGAAAACAAACAGATTCATCTTGGAGAGGATTAAACCAAGCTGCTCCTTGGAGGCAAGGATTCTGGGGCTTCGTCTGACATACTTTGGACATGCTGCCAGGAAGGACGGGTCCTTGGAGAGGGACATCATGCTTGGGAGGGTGGAGGGACAGCGCAGGAGGGGAAGACCCTCTATGAGATGGATTGATTCGGTGACTGGGGTAATTGGGATGGGTGTGTCAGAGGCGGTGCGGTTGGCGCAGGATAGAGCAGGGTTTAGGGCTGTTGTGCATAGGGTCGCTATGAGTCGGAAACGACTCGACGGCACATAACAACAACAACAGGTCAGGTGCACCTTAGTCCTTAAACTGACATCCACTTTGGAGAGGTGCTTGACACAATATTTCCTCAACACAACACTTCTTTTTGTTTCTTGACTACTGCTACTATGGATGTTAACTGTGGATTAGAGTACAAAGAAATTGTTGACAACATCAATCTTTCTGCTTGGAATAGTCATCACTTATTTTGGCCATGAAAGGTCTGTTCTATGTAGTCCTCCTGTTTGTGACCTCCAAGGTCATCTTATAAAGCTCAGCACACAGTCAGTGTTTAATGACTCAGTGACTACAATGCATGTATGTTTTCACATGTTGAAATTGTTGTTATTAGGTACTGTTGAGTCAAGTATGACATATAGAGACTATAAACCCCAGATCTGAACCCTGTCTTCTCCTGTGCCAACCTCACAAACTCTGACATGATTGAGGCCACTGCTGCAGTCACTATTTCAACCCATATGGTTGAGAGTCTTCCCCTCCCTTGAGTTTCTTCACTTTCTTAAGTGTGATGTCCTTTTCGCAAGGAAAAGCCTCTTCTAGCAACATACCCAAAGAATGTGACACAGATCCTTGCCTCCAAGGAACACTCTGGCTGCACCTTTTCCAAGACACGTATCTGTTTGTTCTTTTGAAAGTTCATGGCATATTTAGTATTCTTTTAAAACACCACAGTTCAAAGGCATTAATTTTTCTTGTGTCATCTTTATTTGTTTTCCATCTCTCAAAAGCACAGCAAGTATTTGAAAAGACCATGGTCTAAGTCAAGCATACTTTATTCCTTAGACTGACATCATTGCTACACAGTAATTTAGAGAGATCCTTGGTTATAGACTTTTCAAGTGAAATACAACCCCTGATCTGACTGTTGGTTCCAAGTGTATTGAAATCCTGTTTTTAGAATGGTAAGCTGTGAACACTAGGTCAGGTGCTGATTGTGGAACAGATCATAAATTAATCACATGCAAGTTTAAACTATAGCTAAAGAAAATGAAATCAAATCCACAAGAACCAAAATTTTCTTTTTTTTTTTTTTTTTTAAGAACCAAAATTTTCTTGACGTCTATCCCACCTGAATTTTAAAATCACCTTTGGAAAATGTTTCAGGCCTTGAAAATTATGAACAAAGACCAGATGAGCTTTGGGAAGATGCCAAGAATATATAATTCATGAAGAAAGCTCATTGCAAAGCAAGAGGAAGAAGAAAAGACTATCAGTAGAGACCCTGAATATTGCACCAGAGTGCCAAGAACTAAAGCAAAGGGAAGGAGGCAGGAAGTTATGGAACTAAATAGAAGATTTCAAAAGGCAGCTCAGGAAGACAAAGCAAAGTATTAGAATGAAATGTGCAAAGAGCTAAACTAGAGTTGGAAAACCAGAAGGGCCAAACTTGCTTGGCATTTCTTAAGGTGAAAAAAACTAAAGAACAAATCCAAGCCTCGAGTTTCAATACTTAAAGATGCCATAGGTAGAATACTGAATGACCCAGGAAGCATTAAAAGAAGACGGAAGGAGTACACAGAGTCACTGTACCAAAAATAATTGGCTGACATAGAAGACTGACTGAAAGAGATCTGTATTTGTTCTCATTCCAAAAGGGTGACCTGACAAGTGTGGAAATTATTGAACAATATCACTGATATCACACACAATCAATATTCAGCTGAAGATTACCCAAAAACGACTGGAAGACTATGTCGACATAGAAATACCTGAAATACGGTCTGTGTTTAGAAGAGGTGGTGGCACCAAGGACATTACTGTCTACATTAGATGAATCTTTGTTGGAAGCAAAGAGTAACAAGAGCAATGTTTATCTGTGTTTCATTGACTATGCAAAGCCTTTGGACTGTGTGGACCACAACAAATTGTACCTTGAGAAGAGCGTGAATCCCAGAACACCTGATTGTGTTCATGTGAAACCTATGCATCCCGTCTCCATACCTTTTCAATCTATTTGCAGAACAGATCATTTAGAAAATTGGACTTTATGGGGGGAATGTGGCATCAGGACTGGAAGAATATTCATCAATAACTTGCATTATGCAGATGACATAACCTTATAAAAAGTGAGAAGGACCTAAAGTGTTTGCTGCACAATGTCAAGGACTGCAGTCTTCAGTATGAATTGAAGCTCAGCATCAAGAAGAAGACAAAGATTCTTATTACTGGGCCATCTGACAGCACCATGACAAATGGAGAAGAAATTAAGGGTGTTAACATTTTCAGCTTACTCGGCTCCACAATCAAAAACTCTTGGTTGCAGCAGTGATGAAATCAAAAGACGGATTTTTCTGGGCAAGTCTGCTATCAGCGACTCTCAAAAGTGCTGATGAGCAATACTGTCAATCTGAAGACCAAGGTGTGCCTGATTCAGACTACTACTACGCATCAGAGAGCTGGACAAGAAAGATGAAAGATGAAAGACTTGATGCCATTGTGGTGCTGGAGAAGAGTATTGAATATACCATAGAGTCTGTGTTCTCCATCAGGAGAGCAAGCCAGTCTGTCCTAGTGAAACTGAAACCAGGCTGCTCCTCGGAGGTAAGGATTTTGAATCTCTGTCTTACATGCTTTTGACATGTGGCCAGGAGGGATCAGTCGTTGGAGGACATCATGCTTGGAAGGGTAGAGGGATAGAGCAAGAGAGGAAGACCCTTGAAAAGATGAATTTACACAGTAACTGGGATAATGGAGGTAGATGTGGTGGAGACAGTGAGAGTGGCTCAGTACAGGACAAGGTTCAGAACTACAGAACAATAGGGTCACTATGAGTTGCAGGCAACCTGATGACACATAACAATAACAGAACCAAAAGTAGGTAATTCTGCACTGCCAATCCAAAGTCATGTGGCACAAATCCTCCAGCTTCTCTGTGAGAGAAAGATGGGCAATCTCTTCTTGTGCGATTTACTACCTATGGGGCAGCTGGGGGCCTCGAACCAAGCGCTTGCAGGACTATAGGGCAGTTTCATAACACTAGACCACTAGAGGAGCAGGTAGAACTGAAAAGAATTGGCAGAACTGAAACAACTTTTTATTATTTTCTGAGTTTGGAGCAAAGTCTAAAACCTCAAAAGTCAGTGGGAGACCTGTTTGAGAACAACCCTGAGAAATTTGTCCTGAATGATGAGTCGTATCGATTGCTTTCAAACTAAATGATAACCTTTTATTTCCTCAGTAAATCTTGTAACAGTGAATATTGTGCATGTGTTCTGTATGGTCACAGTGAACCAACTAATAGAGTAGGAAGAGCCAAGAGATGGACACAAGGGTAGAACTGATGGGAGCTTGAGGCATGTCTGATTTCATAGGTCTCAGCTAATGTTTCTAGGGGGGATTCTTCCTTGAGGAGTTGATGGTTGGGTATCTCTACCCTTACCCCTGGTGTACGATTTTAAAAAAATTCTCTAAGGAACAGTTCTACTCTTACACATATGGAGACACCATGAATTGGAACTGACTTTACAGCAATTTGTTTTGTAGATTGTAGATCCAAAAGCAAGATCTCAGTACACTAAGATAGTTTGTACAAAACAATGTCTCACTTTTATATATGTGTAATGCACCTTTTTATGTCAGTTCTCTAGAACATACTTGACAACTAGAAACAAAGCAAGAGTGTAAGAAACAAGTTGACTGATGTAAAATTTGTCTTAACATGCCTATATTTTACTTTTATGTGAACTACTCTAGTCTCTGCCACAGTTTTATTCTTTTTTTTATACCCAGTGCTATCAAATTCAGCTTTTAAAAAAATTTTATTGTTCTTTAATCCATTGCACATTTGAAGAAGCTTATTAATAGAGACAAGGGAGTTCTGGTGGCCTTAAGCCAAGAAGCTACACTACAATTCTGAAGGCATGGTGTTCAAGGCCACCAGCTGCTCCGTGGGAGAAAGATGGGCAATCTCCTCCCGTGCGATTAACTGCCACTGAAAACCCACGGGAGGGTCAGCTATGGGTCGGTTCCTACTCGATGGTATAGACTACATTAACAGAGACACTCCAGGTTAGTAGTTCTTAGTCTTAGCTCTATATTAGGAGTATTTAGGGATTCTGTGAAAGCTCCAGACCATCACTTCTCAACCATGGCAATTTTGACTACCATGGTGTATTTGAGAGTGTCTGGATAGATTTAAGTAGAGGACTACTAACTGAAATGCTGATGATTGGATTCACCCTGTGGTATCTTGTAAGAATGGCTTGATGATCTGCTAGATTATAGCCAGGGAAAATCATACGGAACACAATTATACTTGGAAACACATGGGATTGTCATGAGTTGAAATAGACATGACAGGCTTGACAAAACAGAGCTGACTCTCAACTATATTAAAATGACGTTGAGAATTAATAAGATTTAGGTTCATTGTACTTTGTTTTTTTTTTTTTTTTTTAAAAGAAAAGATTCTTTCATTGTTTTACAAACACTCCCCCAGGTCCCCTCCACCATGCAGCCCTCGTTCTAGTCTCCTGTGATGACAGAAACACCCAGTTACATCTCTCTTTTAAACG
>NW_006399803.1:4450101-4502555 GCF_000299155.1 Elephantulus edwardii
CCCGGTCTGGCGGGCGGCGGCGTGCGTTTCCCCCGTCGGGCGGCGGGGTGCGTTCCCCCGGCTGGCGGCGGCGTGCGTTCCCCGGCGTTCCCCGGTCTGGCCTCATTGTACTTTGTTACTGAGTGGTTAGAGGGCCTAGTCCACCCTGAAGCACCTTAAAGGAAAGGCCGCGTGATTTACTCTGAAAAAGTGTCCACTGAAAATCATATGAAGTACAGTTTTATTTCAGTACATGTAGAATTGTCATGAGATGGAGTTGCTTTTCTTATTTTAAATTTTTATTTTTATTATTTTGTATGCGTGTACCATGAAATCGGATCTGACAGGTACAGGAGGAGATTGTCCCTCCTTCTCTGGCAGAGCATCTGGTGGATTCGAACTGTGTACCTCTGGGATTGCAGTACTGCTTCTTGCCACTAGGCCACCAGAGCTCGCCAAGATGGAGTTGCTTTAATAGCAACTTTTTTTTTTTTAAGTTCAAATACAGGATTAGCTAACTATGTGACCGTGGCCACACCATTTATCCACTCTAACCTTCTATTTCTTTCTTTATCAAATGTGAGTGGCACCCACACCTGCCACAAAAGTATAGCTGCCATTGAAGGTACTCACACAGGACAATGAATAGGAAACCGTTTTTCAAATGGAACTGACACCACACAAACGTTAGATGTTAGAGACTTTGTTATAATTTGCAGTCATAAGCTGAAATGTACCATTTATGCATGATTTAATGAAAAAGAAGAGTAACAGAAATGAATTTACGTCCCCTTATTCATTCCAGATGTTAATATCCTCTGCCATTTAATCCTGTTATTCAGACATTGTCATGGCATCTTCAGATGGTACAAACAAAATTGGTAGCACTTTTCCCTTTGTGCTAATTTTCTTTTCACCCATTTGGTGATTCTCCTCCTTTTCCTTCATCTTACTCCACCCATTTTAGACAGGAGTGAGAGATTTATGTTTATAAAGCTGAAGAACATGAAAAGAAAGAAAATGTTCTCTTCCTGTCAACATGATTTATTACAGGGTTACTTGGAGCTGGACACGATTGACCAGACACTAGGGAGCTCTGGGGTTAAGTGTTTGGCTGTTGGCAGAGAGGATGATGCTTTGAACCCACTAGCTTCTCGAGGGCAGAAGCTGTGGCAGTCTGCTTCTGAAAAGATTTAGAGTCTTGGAAACTCTGTGTTGTCCTTTAGAGTCTTTCATAGTTGACTTGTTGGCAATGGGACAGTTGCTTTTGACCAGTAAAATGCTTTGGACTTAAAAAAATTGAAGTTCTTGAGTTTTCTTTCTTGCTAGGGGCTGAGAGGTGGGATATAGAAGTTGTACATGGTTGAGCTGGTAAGAATTGAAACCATCCTTTATTGGCCCAGGCTGAGCCGATTATGCTTTAATGAGAATATGCTCTTTGGCCGTTGCAAACCTCAAATCTGATATGGATTTGCCGGTGCCCAGGACATGCCTATAATGAGAACATGCTTCTTGGTTATTACGAATCTCAAATGAGATATGGTAAAATAAACACAGCAATGGATTCAAAAGAAAGAAATCCCTCTGTGAGACTGAGAATAATCTTTGCTCTTCTTTTCTGCTTTAATACCTTGAAAACTGAGGCAAAGTCTCTGTTAGAATGTAATACAAACTGTTTTCTACCCCATGCATACACTTAGCTAAAAAGATCATCTTTGCCCTGATTCTTACAAAAATTTTGAGTATTGAGTGTACGGAAAATGCAGCACAGAGTGCAATGATTCTGTCAGAAATGTTCCTGACTGACAAACCAGGGAAGAGCACAGGCCCTGAAGTTCAGCTCCCGGGGATGAACTCAATCTGAGCTCTGTTTCTACCAGTTGTGTGGCCTTGGCAAGCTGGTTAACGTCTGCTCCTCAATTTCCTCATCTATAAAATTATGATACTTATCTTAAAGATTACTGAGGATGGTGGAAGAAACAATTCATATAAAGGCTGAGGAGATAGTTTACTAACTCAAACCAAGCCTGCTGCTGTCTGATCAATTCTGAATCATGGTGACCTCATGTGATACAGAAAACCCGAAGTATTTTCTTGGCTATAAAGCTTACAAAAGTGAATTGTCAGTCTTTCTTCCCACAGAATTGCTAGGTGGAATTGAACTACAAACCTTCAAATCAAATGCAAACTATTTGTGATACTCTGGCCTTCTAGTAGAGGATACGCATCAAGAAATGGTAGCTATTTTACGGATGTATGGCCATCAATCTCTACTTTTTTTGTCCTGCTTTCCGATGAGATTGTGAAGGAAGAATAAACACAATGGTAAATGATCTCATCTCATTCTCAAGGAAAATATTGCCAAAAGATGTTTTTGTTGTTGTGTACCATTGAGTATGAACAGACCTATAGCTGACCCTCCAGTAGATTTTCAGAGGCAATAAATTACACAGGAGGAGATTGCCCATCCGTCTCCTGCGAGAAGATGAGGACCAAAACAATGGATCATGGCCACACCAGTGGTCAACCCTCCCCCCCCCCCCCCCAACTATCACAAAGATGCAGTATTGTGCAAAGTCTTGTTCTTTCATACATAAGATCGCCAAAAGGTGGAATGAGCTCACTGGAAATGAAACATCAACAACGACAACAACACAACCCCACGCAATATTCTGTGAGAACTCAACATAAGGGATCAGTGTGGTAAAATGGTGAAGCACACAGTCTCTAGAACCCAGCTGAACGATTATCTATCAGCCTTGTTCCCTGGCAAGACGTTGGCAAGTTAACAGTTCTGTAAGACTTAAATGACTTAATACATGCAACCAGAACAGGATCTGGCCCATCAAAACCCATAAATGTTTGTTCTTACAAGAGGTGGGTTTTGAAGAGCAGCCTTTTGTTAGTCTGGACTTAGAAGAAGATGGAACAGTTTCTACTGCCTCCTGCTAACATCTTCCATTACAGAATATGCAGTGCTTCAGTTTCTGCTGAGGTCCTAAATTTTAGAGTCTGAAACACATAGATGTTAATAACAACCATGTGAAGAGGAAGAAAAAATTAAAAAAAAAGAGAGAAAATGCTTTCCCCCCCACTGCATTCAACCAGCATTCCAGAATCATGAAGGTTTTATCCTTTGGGGAAAGATTATTTACCCAAGACCTAGGCTTATCATTTCTAAGAGTCTCTCTCATTCTCCTGAAGGCTGGGAGCTAAGAGAATCAGCTCTTTTTAAAAACTATGTTGTAAGGATGCCAATTTCAAAGCAAGGAACTTGGGTCTTGTAATTACTTTGCATGAATAAAAGGATCAGTGGACAAAGGAGAACAAAAGTTTTCAAATCAGAAATATTAGAGACATTCAATAGAAAAGTTAAATAGGTTAGTGCTGAATATATCTGTTAATACTTTAAGATAGAATTCTTACAGAGAGATGATTTACAGTGCAAAGAAAGAACAGTGAATTTCCTGCATGGAAAAAAGAAAACACTTCATGCACATCTGGTTGGTGGTGGTGGTTGTGTCTTGATCCAGTTCTACTCATAGTGACCCTATAGGACAGAGTAAAATTGCCTACAGGGCTTCCTAACTATAATCATTACGAAAGTAGAGCACCAACTCTTTTCTCCCAAAGACTCACTAGGGGGTTTGAACTGCCAACTTTTCAATCTAGCAGCCATGTACTTAACCATAGTGCCACTCGGAACTCCATATACATGTTTAGAAGAGCCCTATATTTCAATACAACAAAAGAAAAACATAGTTAATGAAAGAAAATGGGTTCTGTGCCCTGTAAATACTCTAATGGCCCAAACCTAATGTATCTGCTACCCCCTGCCACCAAATCAATAGCTGCCCTCTGTCAATTTCTGAGGCTGTCAATCTTTATAAAAGGAAAGAAACGGCCCAGTTTTCTCCTGTGGAGAGATGGGCAGATTCAAACTGCTGAACATTTGGTGACCAGAAGTCTCTTCTAGAACATATCTGTGCTTATTTAAGAGAAATAAGCAGGGAAAAGCAAGCAAACAAGAAAAACTCAAACTAGCAGAGACCCTCACATATTTATATTTAGGTAGTTGCAGTAGTCTCCCCAGAACTTGTGAGAAAGGTGATGATGAATATGAAGAAAAAACAAAAAGGGATACTTGTGGCATATTTGAAAACACAGAGCTGACTTAATTGTTTAATGTATAACTTCTTAAGAGCTTGACTTGGTTCTTTATTGGGAAGTCTGCCATGTGGTCATAATTATTCTGAGCACAGACGGAAACAATGACCCAACAAAGATTTGGCACACAGAAAATGGTACCATATGTGTCTTTTTGGGGAAAAAATTATAACTGATATTGAAGCTGACGTACTATGTTAAATAATTATGTAGGTAAGAGTAGTATATTTAATAGCAGAAATTAATTAGAAAGTACACAACTACCAATGTTGTTGTCGTTAAGTGCTGTTGAACACTTGTATAACTTTCATTGTTTCTCTAAGATTATAGAGTTTCCAGAGGCAAGCTATTACGGAAGTGGATGCCACTCCTGCTTCCAAGCTTGTTTTAATCTAGGAGCTCCACCCAACACTGTCCACCATGGGTAAACAGTGTTTAGCATTACAGCTGCCATGAGTTGCCTCTGTACAACGAATGTACAGACTAGTGCTATACCACTTAGAAGAATGTTTGATCACAAACAATTGTGACCTGAGGGCCACAGATTAAAATCACCCCCCTTTGGCTTGGTAGCATCACTTTCTATCCACTAGGCCAACAGAGCTCTCTTGTTGTTGTTGCTAATTGTTGTCAAGTCGTAGACCCTATGAACGAAAGACCTGAATGCTTATATCACTTTCATTTCTCCAAGTTCATAGAGTTTCTAAATATCTGAGATAAAAAATGAACATATATATTCAAGTTGCATGTGTTTCTAGACATGCTATGATACGATGCTGAAGAATGACTTGTGTTTTAACAACTTACTCATTAAAGTTTTAGAAATTTGGCTATGTTCTTGGGCAATGCTATGTGTCATATATTGAAATCATGAATACATAGTTCAGGGTGAGAGAGAAGGGTGGAAAAATTGAAAGTTAAAAAATCTTAGCTTCTAGCTTGATTTCTGTTGAAAAATCTTTGGACCTTAAGCTCTTCTCTGATAAATTAGAAATGCTGGGTCAGAACTAGGTTTTCTTTGTCTCTTCTGCCAGCTGTTAAATTGTGGATGGTGGATGGTTTTCATACTAGAACTCAGTCTATAGCAGGTTTCTCTAAAACTGTTATCAACTCCGTTTACCCCTAACCTGATTACAATCTTACATTAATACTTTTTTTCTCCAATTCTTTTCTTATTCTTCACTGAATGTTTTACTTCCTTTTGCCTTTTTCTCCCCACCGAGCCAAAGATTCTTGAACCTGTAAAATTCTACAGATAATAAGTTCCAAGACTACTTATTCACCTTGAAAGTACAAATAATATTTTATTCTTCTCAGAGGGAGGGCTAAATGCATAGTAACTTTGCCAGTGAGTTATTAACATTATTTGTTGTTGTTTGGTGCCATCAAGTCGAGTATGACTCATAGGAATCCTATGAACAATAGATCTGAATCCTATCCTATCCTATCCTATCCTATCCTATCCTATCCTATCCTATCCTATCCTATCCTGTCCTGTGTCATCTTTACATTTCCTGACACACTTAAGGCCATTGCACCAGGCAGTATGTCAATCCACCTGGTTGAGGGTTTTCCTCTCCTTTACTGACCCTCAACCTTTCTGAGCATTATATCTTTCTCCAAGGAATAGTCCCCCTAAGCAACATGCCTGAAGTATATGAGGTGAAGTCTCATCATTTTTGCCTCCAGAGAGCACTCCAGTTGCACCCTCTCTAAGACCTATTTGTTTTTTCTTTTGGCATTCCAAGGATGTTCAGTGCTCTTATTCAACACCACAGCTCAAAGGCACCAATTCTTTTTCTGTCATCCTTATTCGTTGTCCAGCTCTCAGATACACATATAAAGTGACAAGAAAGACCATGGCCTGAATCAGATGCAGCCTAGTCATCAGAATGATGTCATTATGCCTCAATAATTTGGAGAGGTCCCTAACTGCAGATTTTCCCAGTGCAATACTTATGATTTCCTGACTGCTGATACCAAGGATGTTAATTGTGGATCCAAGTAAGATGAAGCTGTTAACAGTTTCAATCTTTTCTGATGATGTTAGCTATAGGACTAGTGGTAAGAATCTTTGTTTTCTTAACATTGAGATGCAATCCATATTGAAGGCTAACATTATATTGTAAGTATAATCTTTAGTACATGTAAAATGTAAAACAAAAGTTAGGTAAGTGACTATTTTAAACTTTTGGTCATAGATCTGTTATAAATAATACTGTAAAATCAAAGCTTAATTAAAAATGGCTTGCTATCACTCTATCTTATTTTTTTCCTCAAAAATAAAAGCATACTGATGTATACTAGTAAAAAACAATACATTTTACTTATTTTTATTTCAAAAGGCAGCACGGGATGAGAAAGTAAAATATTACAATGAAATGTGCAAGGAGGTGGAGTCAGAAAACCAAGAGGATCGAACTCGCTCAAATTTCTTAAGCTCCAGGAACTGAAGAACAAATTCAAACCTCGAGTTGCTATAATCAAGGATGCTTTAGGCAGAGTACTAAATGATCCAGGAGGCATCAAAAGAAGATGGAAAGAATATACTGAGTCATTGTATCGAAAGGAATTGGCAGACACAGAAGAATTTAATGAAACAACATATGAGCAAGAGCCTATGGTGATGAAGGAAGAAGTTCAAGCTACTTTGAAAGAAATAACAAAAAATAAGTCCTCAGGAATAGATGGTATACCAATTGACATATTTCAGCTAACAGATGCTGCCCTGGACATTCTCACCAAGTTGTGACAAGAAATCTGGAGAACAACCACTTGGCCAACTGACTGGAAGAGATGTATATTTGTTCCCATTCCAAAGAAAGGTGACCCAACAGAGTGTGGAAACTATAGAACAATATCGTTGATTTCACATGCAAGCAAGATTCTGCTGAAGATTATCAAAAAACAACTGGAACAGCACATCAGCAGAGAACTGCCAGAAGCCCAGGCTGGGTTTAGAAGGGGTCGTGGTACTAGGGATATTGTAGCTAATGTTAGAGGGATATTGGCAGAAAGCAGGGAGTACCAGAGGAATGTCTATCTGTGCTTCATTGATTATGCAAAGGCATTTGACTGTGTAGATCATAACAAACTGTGGCTGACTCTGAGAAGAATGTGAATCCCAGAACACTTGATGGTGTTAATGTGAAACTTATACTTGAACCAAGAGGCAGTGGTCAGAAAAGAGCAGGGAAACACGGGATGGTTCAGAATTGGGAAGGACGTACGCCAGGGATGTGTCCCATCTCCATAACTTTTCAACTTGTATGCAGAACAGATCATCCGGGAGGCTGGGCTCTATAAGGAGAAATGTGGCATCAGAATTGGTGGAAGATCTATCAACAATCTGTGATATGCAGATGACACAACCCTGCTTGCCGAAACTGAAGAGGACCTGAAGTGTTTGCTGCAGAGGGTCAAGGACTGCAGCCTTCAATATGGATTGAGGCTCAATGTCAAGAAGACAAAGATTCTCACCATTGGACCAATTGGCAGCATCAGGATGGATGATGAAGAGATTGAGATTGTTCATAGCTTTAGTCTGCTTGGCTCCACAATCAACACTCTTGGGACCAGCAACCAGGGAATTAAAAGACATTTTGCAATGGGAAAGTCTGTTGTTAGGGACCTCTCTAAAGTACTCAAGAGCAACGGTGTGTCTCTGGAGACTAAGGTGTGTCTGGTACAAGCCATGGTCTTTGCAATCACTTGTTATGCATCAGAGAGCTGGACAATGACCAGGGAGGGCAGAAGGAGAATTGATGCTTTTGAGCTTTGGTGTTGGAGAAGAGAGCTGAGGGTGCCATGGACTGCTAAGAAAAAAAAACAGATTCATCCTGCAGAGGGTTAAACCAGGCTGCTCCTTGGAGGCAAGTATTCTGACTTCATCTGACATATTTTGGTCATGTTGTAAGGAGAGACCAGTCCTTAGAGAAAGACATCATGCTTGGGAGGGTGGAGGGCAGGCGCAGAAGGGGAAGGCCCTCTAGGAGATGGATTGATTCAGTGACTGGGGCAATCAGGATGAGTGTGTCGGAGACAGTGAGATTGGCGCAGGACAGAGCAGAGTTTAGAGCTGTTGTACATAGGGTCGCTATGAGTCGCAAGTGACTCGATGGCACATAACAACAACAACAACTTTGATAGCTGATATATTCCTTATCTCTAGCTACCATAAGCTTATTTCTAGTGGCACTTAGTACCGAAAAAACCATACAAATTTGGGATCTAATGTAATTAACCTGCAGTGACAGAAGAGTTTTTCTTCCAGACACTTAAGTCTTCAGTAAGATGTCCTGTGTCATTTCTTTGATGTTAAGGCTAATATTCTATTAGTGGCTCTTGAAATATGGCTGGTGAAGTCCTGGTGGTTAGTAAGAGTCCTTCATGGTGTGCATCTTCAATAGAATACCACAGCATTATTGCCTTCTTGGCTGTGTTAGCATTTGCACTGGTTATGTAACAGCAACACTGGATAAACTCTTTTGCCTTAACAAAAATCCAGGTAGTGTCAATAAACTGACAGTCAGTGCAGCCTTCATTATCATGTGCTGTTGCATTGGAATGGACTCCTAGCTGACCCTCCAGCAAGTTTTCAGAGGCAGTTAATCACATAGGATGAGACTGCCCATTTTTCTCCTGTTGAGCAGCTGGTAGATTCGAATCATGCTCCTTTTGGTTGACAGTGCAAATCCTTATTACTAAGCCAAGAGGACTCCATATACTCACCATTAAAAAGAAAAAGCAAAGAGAGAGAGAGATGATGTAAGAGTAATGGTGACAAATTTGCAAATTCACAGGCTATAAGATTCCTATGCCAAAATAAATTGCATTCTATGGCACATAACAACAACATATCCCATCACTAAAAAGACCCAAACCCAACATAACAACTAAAGTAAAAAAAAAAAAATCCAATTCTACTCATAATAGCCTAAAAGAGAATACAAGATTTAGGAACAGATTTAATGTCAGATATGTACATTGGAAACCACAAAATTCCAGAGAAATTAAAGGACATTTAAGTAAAAGTGTAATGTTGTTAAAATGGCCATTATTTCCAAATTAATCTACACAGTCTTGGTAACTCTTTTTTATTTTTTTTTTAAAAAAGGAAGTTTTTAAAACAAAATTAAAGAAATCATGTCATCATACTAATATGACTACCAAAAAGGGAATGAAAGAGTAGATTAATTAATAGGTAATATATACTTATTAATATAGAGATAGAGAAAGCCAATATGGAATGAATGTCATTAGACACTGAGGCCAACAGAATTACTGCCATGAAACAAGATGTTCATGAGCGATTGTTTGAAAAAAACAATATGCTTTGTAAACTTTTACTCAAATCACAACAAAAAAAATATGTAGATATGTGAATGGCTTAAATAGTAAAAACAATCTTTAGAATGAACAATGTGAGAGAACTTACAGTACCTGCTTTCAAAATATACTATTAATTAAGACTGGGTAGTGTTGGCATAACAATACATACATAAATCATTGAACAAAGAAGAGAGCCCAGAAAGAAATCTTTACAACTATCATCAATTATATTTTGATAAAAGTGTCATGGGAACTCATGGAGGAGAGAATAGTTTTTTCAATAAAACATGTAGCAACAACTGGACACTCATATTAAAAAAAAAAGAACTTAAACACCTGCTACGTATCATATACAAATGTTGATTTAAATAAGTTACAGCTTTAATTCTGTAATCTTCGGTTAGACAAAAATTTCTTAGATGACACCAATAGCAAAATCCACAAAAGAAAGATGGGATAAATCAAATTTCATAAAAAAAATTATTCCTTCATAATTTGGGGTGGTGAGGGAACCCAGTGCAATTCACGTATATTCTGATATCTATGTATCTATATCTATATCATCTCTATCTCTATCTATCTATCTATCTATCTATCTATCTATCTATCTATAGATATCTACAATTAAGAGAATGATTTAAAATTATGCAAAAAATGTAAATAGCCATTTCACCAAAGTAGGCACTTTAAGTAGTCAATAAGGATAGGAAAAGTGGTCAACATCATTAGTCATTTGGGAAATGCCTATTAAAACCACAGTGAGATACTACTACATGCCATTAGAATGCATGTAATGGAAAAACTTGACTATAATAACAATAATGAGTGGTTAGGATGTGGAGAAATATAATACTAGTGGGAACCTAAAATGGTACAACTTATTTTTAAAATTTGACATGGGGGGGGGGGGGTAAAGCCCACCAATATTACTCAAGTTTCTCCAATTTCACATGTACTTATAGGTAGTTATATCTGTTGTTTTTATTGCCATTGAGTCAGAACTGATTTATAGTTTATTCTCCAAAGAGTTTTCAGAGACTGTAAATGACACTGGAGGATATAGCTTATCTTTCTCCCACAGAGCAGCTGGTGGATTTGAACCCCATGCCTTTGTGCTGGCAGCACAACTCCTTACCACTAGGCCACTAGAGCTCCCTTTGTATGCATTTAGTTAAATACAGTTTTATCATATCTGTAAGTTTCTATATCTACCATAAATAAAAATTCAGAACAGTTCCATTACCACTAGAATCTTTCATGATGGTATTTTAAAATCATATCTTTTCTCCTAACCTTAGCTCTGAGCGATCAATGATCTGTCCTCTATGAGTGTGTCATCTCAAGAATGTTGAATAAATGATTTGTAGAGCATGTAACTTTTAAAAATTGACTTTCCTTTCACTTAGTGTAATTTTTTTTTAGATAATTCCTTGAAAACTGTTTTTATAGCATTTAACATAATCAATTTTTTTCTGATATTTTAGTTATAATATTGTGGTAATTAGTACTTGAGAACATTGTCAGTATCTTCGCATATGTCAAAATCTTGTACCTTTCATTACTATTATTCTATGGTATGGAACACATGGTGTATTTGACCACTTAACCATTGAAGGACATCGAGGTTGTTCTCAGATTTTGGCTATTATAAATAATGCTTTTATGAATGTTCATACACAATGTTTTTGTGTATGAACAGAATGATCACTTCTCTGGGATAGATAATTATGAGTATTCAGCAATGGCTGAATCTTACACTAATTTCAAATTTATTTTTCATAAGATTCCGTGAAACTCTTTTCCACAGTGCCTGTACTATTTCACATTCTCCCCAGCAATATATGAGCAATCCAGTTTCTCTGTCTCCTTGCTGAAAATGTGATATCACTATTTTAATTTTAAATAGTCTGACAAATGTGTGCTGATATTTTACAGTAGTTTTGATTTGCATTTCAGTAATCGCTAATAAGAGAGCTCTGGTGCCTAGTGGGTAAGTAGTTGTGCTGCCAAACCAAGGGCAGGCAGTTCGAATCCAGCAGCTGCTGTGTGGGAGGAAGATGGTCCATCTCCTCTCCTGTGATTTGTAACCTCTGAAAACTCACTGGAAGGCCACCCATGAGTAGACTCTGACTAGATGGCACATAACAACAATGAAAGCTGATAAAAGAGCCCTTTATTATATCAGATGTTAAGTACTTGCTTGAATGCTTATGGAAATGTTAGCAGTTTGAACCCACCAGCCACAATGTGGGGGAAAAGAAGTAACAATCTGCTTCTATAAAGATTAGAGCATTTGAAATCACATGAGGTAGATAGAGTCAGTATGGGTAAGAAGCTGCACTGCAATCTCAAAGGCATGCAGTTCAAAGCCACCAGCTGTTTTGTGGGAGAGGGATGGCCAATGTCCTCTTGTGTGATTTACTGCCTCTTAAAACCCACTGGAGGGCCAACTATGGTTTGGTTCTCACTCAATGGCACACAGCAACAACATGAATTAGAACAATTATACCACAACTCAATGGTAATGGCTTCTCCTCTCCCATAATGGCTAATGGGAAGCAACAGTATCACTAGGAGGATATGTGAGTTATCACACACTCTGTTAGCGGCACTAACACCAAAATGACTGCCTGTAAAATTTTTTTGCAGTGTTTCAGCAATTTATTATTCTTTTGAATAATCTAAGGTAGGCCTAACTCAGACCATGGTGTTTTCCATCACTTGCTATGAATCTGAGAGCTAAACAATGCATAAGGATGACAGAAGAATTGATGCCTTTGAACTATGGTGTTGGAGAAGAGCACTGAATATCTCACGGATTGTCATACAGAGATATCTTGGAGAAGGTGGAGCCAGAATGATCCTTGGAGGTAGATGGCAAAGCTTCATCTTTGAGAATGTTGTTAGAAGAGGCTCTTCCTTGGAGGAGGACATCATGTTTGGAAAAGCAGAAGGTCAATGAAAGAAAGGAAGCAAGATAGATTGAAGTTAGTTTAACACAGTGACTGCAGCAGTGGGCTCAAGGGTGTCAGAGATCAGGAGGCTATGACAGGGTTCAGATTTGTTATTCATAAGGTCAGTCACTATGATTCATACTCGACTCAATGGCACCTAACAACAATATTCAGAAATATATTAGTTTTTAATATAAAAATATTCCCATAGTTATGTAAAAAAAAAATTTCTTATAAGCCCAGTTTACATTTACCAATATACCTAACTCAAACTCAACTCACTGATGTCAAGTTGGAACTGACTCAAAGCTGACCTACATATGGGTTTTCAAAGGCTGTAAATCACATGGGAGGAGATGCTTGTGGATTCAAACCACCAGAGAGGTGCCCCTGAAGGTGTTCAGCACAGCTCCCCACGAACTGTGCCACCAGCTCCTTTCTAGCACTTACTTTTCTCCAACCATCCATTTACCCACAATTCCTGGCTAAAAAAAAAATTCTTCTAGTTTAAAAAAAAATGGCCTCTCATCTCTACTAACAGCTTTCTCCTCTAGGTAATTTTCCATGATGAAGCTAAATGCTTAACACTTCACCAGAGTTCATTAGAGGTATTGCAAACAAAGAAAGAACCATGAGTAGATTCTAACTGGCCAATCCTCACTACCCCGTTGGTCTGCAAGCAGGAAGCATTTGAATTCCTCTCCTGCAAAGCAGCCCAGGGCTCTGGTTTAACTCCTTTCACATAGCTGGGACTCGAGATGTTCATGCCTCTCATTCTGAGAGCCTGTCCTCCCCATCTCTTTCCCTCATTTTCTCTAACATATATGAAATGTCTTCTATGCACCTGATCAAGTACATTATTAACAATTGGGTCCCAAGTCTGGATCCTACTGTTCAACTCTTCTTCTCTCTTCCACTTCCTAAAGTCCTTGTCTTTTTAACCAAATATTTAAGAACAGAATGATAAATACAGAGAATATCTGTACCACACAACTTATATACATATCCAGATATACATATAATGTTATAAACAAACATGTGGTTGATTGCTTTCGAGTTGAGCATGACTCATAGCGACCTCAAGAAGATTTGAAGCCCCTCTACAATTATGGTCATTTATCAAAGGTCATAGGGCTTCCAGATGTATTTTCTATAATTAACTAATAATCCATGCCTATCATTATCCTTTTGGAAGCAGGAGTGGCATCCACTTCCTAAATAACGTGCCTCCAGAAACTCTATGACCTTTGATAAATAAATGTTAATAGTTGTGGAAGGGCTTCAACACCACCACCACCACATAATTATCTCATCTTTTCAAGTCCCCATTGAATCCTTAGTACTGCGTCACCCCCCATATCCACCCACCGACCTCTGCTATCCGAGTGATTTCTCTCCTTCTCCCTTTGTCACCCCTTCTCCTTTTCCCCTCCCTCATAAAATAAATGTATTTTATAAAAGACAATATAAAGCACAAGGTATGTGAAAGAAATACAATATAAATCAAAGACTTGTATGAAACACAACATACATGTATGAAACACAAGGTATATGAATGATTGTATTTAAGCCAATAAAAACATGTAAAGAAAAAAAAATACAGAAGCTATTTGACTATAAAGATGAGCCATTTGTTTGTCTTACATAGGGTACACTTTTTTCCCCTCTACCTTACTGACTTTAAAAACTTTGTTCTGCATAGTGCCACTGTTGTAGAAAGGGACTGACATCAGAGTTGGGGTGAGATTGAGAAAGATTGGATAAATTATGTATACTGCATTAAAACAGATGAAGGAGAGACCAGTTTAAAAGTGATATACGATTGGGCATTATGGTTATGACAAGAGTCCAGAATGAAGATTGCATAGTGGAGTGTGCTTGGGAGGGAGGGGGGGAATTGTATACCAATGAAAGAATTTTACTTTTCAAAGAGAAGAGCGAAATGAGGGGAGGGGTGGGCAGGGAGAAAAAGGCAACAATGAATGAATGGAAATCCAAAATCTCTGTAAATGTTCATTAAAATTAATAAAAGAAAATTTAAAAAACCAAGAAAACTTTTGTTTCAGTGGAGAAAATGTTAACCGTGAAGGATTTGCCTCTTATTATATTTCTTGAAAAATTTACAGATAAATATGCACACATACAAATACGAACAAACAAGCAAAATAGTGAAAACCACTGCATTACTCAGTGGCTCTTTGTGAACTCTGGTGCCTTAGTTGTGGGAAGGAATTGTGCTGCCGACACAAAAGTACACAAACTGAACCCACCAGTTGTTCCACCGGAGAAAGATGGGAAATCTCCTCCCATGTGATTTACTGCCTCTGAAAACCCACCAGAGGGTCAGCTGTGGGTCAATTTCAACTCGAAGGGACTCCAAACCACCACCACCACCAGCTCCTCTCATTTTACTTGCTTGCCTTTATGGTGGTTCAGTAACTGGAAGCAATTCTTAGGTCATTCCATAAAACCAAAGAAAATATTATTGTGAAGCTAAGTATTTCTCCTCAGCAAAAAGCAGGAATATTTCCAACAAATCTCTTAAATGGAAATATGTAGTCCTAAGTTTGCAAAATCTAGTGTTCTGGCATTTCACAAAGCTCTGAGAACTTTCCTGAGAGAATGTATTATATGCATCCTAACAGGTCCACCTGAAATGTGCTCAGTGTTTTTGATAAATATGATTTATTTCTTAGAATGCTGTAATGCAAATTTGTTGATAATAACAGAGCTTTTCTTGAAACTCATTTTCATGTGATAATATTAATAATTCTCTTTGCTTTCCAATCTCATGTTAATATAGCATAGTAACCAGATTCCAAGAAAATCTCATGTTAATATAGCATAGTAACCAGATTCCAAGCAAACCACAATGGTTTACCAGTAACTGGAAAGTGTAAAATACGTCATCACACACAAACATAGCTTCAGTGAGATTACCTGGAATGTCAAGACAATTTAGACTTATCAGACTCTAAGCCTGTTCTCAGTACCTCTTTGTCTGCATTTCTTGCTAGATTTCAGTGTCTTAAGAAAAATAACTATATATTATCATTGTAACAGAAGAGGCCTGTTTTTATTTCATTATCTCTTGAGAGTAAAGTGATAATTGATAATTTTTGTTTTAGCCGCATACATTATTTTTATACACGGGAAAATGACAGATTTCAGGTTTTGTTGTTTTGTTTTTTTTTAAAACTTGTTTATAGGTGATTCACATTCAAAATTTTGTAAATGTGTTCTGTGGTCTTAAAACCCCTGCGTGGCGTAAACATTTTGTGATCAAATATTTATCTAAAGATTTCTGGCTTGAAAGTTTCCTGAGAAAGATCTGTCTATTTGCTCTCCTAAAGGATCTTGTTGTTGTTGTTAGATGTCATCAAGTACAACTCAGCGTGTCTGAACCGTGCACTATCTTATGCCATCCTCATCATCTCTGACTCACTTAAGCCTATTGTACCATCAGTCATTGTGTCAATCCATCTCCTTGAGCGTCTTCTTCTCTACAGCTGATTCACCACCTTTCCAACCATGATGTCTCTTTCTAAGGAATAGCCTCTCCTATCACAATGCCTAAAGTATGTGAGACAAAGCTCCACTATCCTACCTTCTAAAGAACATTCTGACTTCACTTTTCTAAGACATACCTGTTTGCTCTTTTGGTAGTCTATGGGACATTCAGTACTCTTCTTCAGCACTACAACACAAAGACATTCATTCTTCTTCTGTCATCCTTATTCACTGTCCACCTTTCAGAGGTATAGCAAGTGTTGGAAAAGACTTGATTCAGGTGCATCTTAGACTTCAAACTAACATCATTGCTCTTCAGTACTTTGGAGAGATTCCTAACAATGGACCTTCCCAATGCAATACAACTATCATGATTTTGCTCATTGGTTCAGTAGTGAGGATTTTCATCTTTCTTCTTGATGCTGAGATGCAATTCATAATGAAGGCTGTAGACTTTGCTCTTCTGCCTAAACTTCATAAGCAAAAAACCACTGTGAAACAATTTGCTCTAAACACAGCAAGCAGTGAGGTGGAACTGACTTGACAGCAGTGAGTATACCTTTGTTTTTATTGTGGTCTCATAAAGTTTCACAAAACATTTGAGCATAAGGGTCACCTGGCACTCACACCAACTTGAACAAATATATGTTTACATCTGCAGATGGAATGTAGGCTGCTGGGAGGCATGGCTATCCTAGATTTCTTTGTGATTCTAAGTTGCTTGGTAAATTTGGGTGTTCATTGGGAGATTATCTACTATCAAGGTAGGGAACAGATGTGCTTTAAAGACAAATATTATAGTAGACAAAGCTCCTTATAAGTCACATTGGTTTTTAAAGATTTTAAAAGTAGAGAACAATTTTGTCTTGAGAACTTTGTCTACTTCCTAATAGCATACCTTGCAGTGGTAAAGTTCTCCAAAGTTATCAATGCTAAATTACAAAAAGACTGAGTTCAAGAAGGATGATACCAAAAGAATATATTTAATATATAGGTTGTATGTTATGTAAATTAAGATATAGGTGGTGGTTGTTATGTGCCATTGAGTAGGAAACCTTCTCATAGAGGACTCATGAGTGGGTTTTCATAGGTAGTAAATGAGAGCTGACCGCTTATCTTTCTCCTGTGAAGCAGCTGATAGATTTGAAGATATATGTAGTATTCACTATAAATTGTGATTTTAATAAAAGTTTAGAGAAAACTTGGATTTTTTCATTCATTTATTGTTGCACATTATCCTCCCTCTAGTTTGTTTTTTTAAAAAAAAATTCATTCACTGTCATTATACTTTTAGATATACATTTATGCATTTCATATCAATTTACACATACAGATATGTGGTGGTGGTGGTGTTGTGTACCATCAAGTCAGAATTGACTGATAGCTGACCCTCTGGTGGGTCTTCAGAGGCAGTAATAACATGGGAAGAGATTGCCCATCCTTCTGCCATGAACAACTGGTAGATTTGAATCACTTGCCTAAGGGATTACAGAACAGTTTCTTACCACTAGGTCAACTGAGCTCCCTTAAATGTGTATATATACACATAATAAATATGTACTTATATATATTTATAAATATGCATATATAAAAATCTCCATATATCTGTATTATATATTTATAGTGATCTCTCTGGTGGTATATTGAGTTATGTGTGAATTGCTAACTGAAAATTTGGTAGTTTGAATCCACAAGTCATCCCATGTGAGAAAGACAGGCAGTTCCTTCCCTTAAAGATTTATAGCCTCATTTCCTCAAAAAGCTGAAAATAGAAATTCCATATGACCCAGCTATTTCACTACTTGGAATATACCCTGAGAAAATGAGAACTGAGGCACAAATGGAGACTTGTACAACAATGTTCATAGCAGCATTATTCACCATCACAAAAACTTGAAAACAGCCCAAATGTCCAACCACAAATGAATGGATTGAGAAATTATGGTACATTCACACAATGGAATACTATGAAGCATGCAGGAACAATGATTTTGCAAATTATTACCAAATTCGGGAGGGACTGGAGAACATTATGCTGAGTGAACTAACTCGGTCTCACAAAGAGAAATACTGTATAAAACCATAATTGTAGTATGACTACAAAGATCCAAGAGGGGGCATGGTGGAAGCAGAGGGGTGAAGATGTGCAGTGGGAGGGTTGAATTAATCATGGGGTTGTACAATTTGATGAGTGGGGTTGGTGAGGGAACTTGGAAGAATCTGTTCTGGAAAACAATGTATTTGAATTTAATAAGTAAACTACAATAATAATAATGATAATGATGATAATAATAATAACAAAAGATTTACAGCCTCAGAAATCTGAAGGAGAATCACTGTGAATTAGAATGTTTAGATCTGATTTGGACACACACACACACACACACACACACACACACACACACAGAGCATATATACACATGCACACAAAAAGACATGCCTGACAATGTGCTTAGAAATGCCCTTCATAATAATTCAAGACTAAAAATCATTTAAATATTCACCTGAGTTAAATTAATAAATTAACCATGCCATATACACACGGTACAAAAATATTACGCATATATAAAACTATCATATACATGTGCACAACTAGGAGAGGATGATATCGGTGAATTGGACCTTCTAAAGACTAAGTCCCTGTGTGCATCAATAACTTTTTCTAGTAGGGCAAAAAGGAAACCTATAGATGGGAAAAATCATTTGGCAATGACATCTCAAGCTAGGGTCTCATAATGAAACTTTATAGAATACTACAGGGCCTTTACAAGAGAAAAACTGATAAACCAATCACAAAAAGGGCAAAACACATGGAAAGAATTTTCACAAAGGGAGATATCTGGATGGTCAACAGACACATAAAGAAATACTCAAAATTACTGTGAATAAAAGAGATGCAAACCAAAATCACAATGTGATCCCATCTTACCCTATTAGCAGTGGCAAAGTTTGACAGGACAGCAAGCCATAAATATTGGAGAGGATATGAAGAGATTGGAATTCTCATGCACTGCTGGTGGGATTATAATATGGTAAAACCACTCTGGAAGGCAATTTGACTTTTCCTTAAACAGCTGGAGACAGAAATATGAACCAGCTATTCTACGGCTAGGAATATACCTTGAGGAAAACAGAACTGAGTCACAAATAGAGATTTGTACCCATGCGTTCACAGAAGTACTATTCACAATAGCAAGGAAATGGAAACAGCTCAAATATTCATCAACAAACAAATGGATTGAGAAACTGTAATGCATTCACAATGAAATACTATGCAGCATTCAGGACCAATGATTTTGTAAAATACTATATAACATGGGAGATTCTAGAGAGCATTATATTGAGTGAGCTAACTCACTATCATAAGAACAAACTCTACATAAGACTACTATTGTAAAATTAGAAGGACAGTTAGTAAGGTGTGTATAAAAGTCCAAAGAGGGAAGGAATGAGGGCCGGGAAGGAGAGTGTGAGGAGGAGGGAAATAATTGGGGGGTAGAGTTTGGTAGGTAGAAGGAGGGGGTAAAGAAATTAGGAAAGATCCAATGGGGTCCAGAAAAGGAGAGATAACAAGGGCATGGATCAATGGTGATTAGTTTTATAAAACTCAATGTATAGGAGTGATCCTTTGAAACACAATATGAATAAAGGAATGTGTGAAACACAATTTATGTGAATGAAAGATAATGTATACAAATTTTATATGCAAATCAATTTAAAATAAAAAAGGAAAACTATGCTTATGCTATATATAAGTATGTATATACTATATTATATATGTATTGTATCTGGTATAGTATTACAAATTGTATGCAATATACTATATAATTATATAACGTCGTGTATTAAATATACAATTTTAAAATGAGAATTAATGAACAATAAGAAACATACCATTATAGATGAATCTTGTAAGTATAATGTTAAGCCAAAGAAGCCAGACATCAAGGAATATTTATCATAAGAGTCTGTTTACAGAAAACATGTCAGTCAAACAAATTGATGTAAGAATTAGAATAAGAGTAAAGCTAGGAATTGGGGTAGTAAGTGGATCGAGTTGTAGACAACTCATACAACCCTATGAACAAAAGACCTGAACACTTGTATAGCCTCCATCATTTTTCTAAAATCATGGAGTTTCCAGGGGCAAGCTCTTTGGAAGTGGATCTCCTGCTTCCAAGCTTGTTTTAATCGGGGAGCTCCACCAAACACTGTTCACCATGGGTAACCATTATCGCATTTGACACATTAGTGTTGCAGGTCTTAGCATCACAGCAACCACAAGTTACCTCTGTAATCACACAGGAGATTGCCTATTTCTCTCCTGTGGAGCACGGGTAGATTCGAACCACTTTGTTAGCCACTAGAACGCCCTGTGAGCAACAGAGGCAAAAGTTCTGGTCTAGATTTATCTAGGCTCCAGCATTACACCTGTGTGGCATTATTAACTAGCTTAAGCTCAGTTTTCTCATTTCTAAAATCATTGATAGCCATGCTGATCGTGCAGGATTACTGTAAGGGTTACCCGAGTTCTTCTGAGGTGGAATGAGATTGTTGTTGTTGTTGATTGACGTCTAGACGAGCATAACTCATAGTGATCCAATGAACAAAAGACCTGAAGCCTTTAGCTAACTATCATTTCTCAAAGTTCTTAAGAGTCTCCAGAGGCA
The DNA here is from genome assembly GCF_000299155.1 of Elephantulus edwardii. Taxonomy (NCBI): domain Eukaryota; kingdom Metazoa; phylum Chordata; class Mammalia; order Macroscelidea; family Macroscelididae; genus Elephantulus; species Elephantulus edwardii. Next base: position 4,470,713 of record NW_006399803.1, read on the forward strand.
TGTTGTTTAGGAAGTGGAATGAGGTAAGAGATGGCAATTCCTGGCGATCAGAATTGTTGTTATGTCCCATCCCCCTTTCTCCCTGGAAGCAGCTGGTGGATTCAAACCATATACATTATATATTGAATTACGTCTCCCCAGCTGGAGGAGGTTGGCCTACCAACTCAAAGGCAGACTGTAAATACAGCAGCAGCTCTGACAGAGAAAGATGAACAATCATCTCCTGATCAACTTACAGCATTAATATGCGGCAGGGTCAGTTATGTGTCAGTTCAGACTTAATGGTCATGAGTTGAGTTTCAAAAAATGTGTTGAAGTCTAATCCTAGAGGCTTGAGCATTACTTTATTTGGAAATTGTTATTGAGTCAATTCAGTGTGTGTCAGTATAGAACTGGGAATCCACCCTTAACCCCTGGCCAGGTGGATTGACACAGTGACCACTGCTATGGGCTCTAATGTGTCAAGAAGTGTGAGGATGATGGCACAGGATAGGACAAGCTTCAGACCTGTGGTTCATAGGGTCTTTATGGCTCGTACTTGACTCTACAGTACCTAACAGCAACACCAACATTACTTAAATTAACATTTGGGCATGCTTGAGCAAGACAGGTCCAACTCAATCAGAGCAATGTCCTTATGAAAGAGACCAAACGACACAGGAGAATCGTACAATCGATTTATGTTGTTTTGCAAAGCTAACCAAGGCTGACAGAAACCAGTCTTCCTCAAGTGCCTTCAGAGAGAACATGCTCCCACCAACACCCTGAATTTAGACTTCCAGTCTCTAGAAGTGCAAGATAATACATTTCTGTCCTCCTCTGTGGTAATTGGTTACAGAATTCCTAAGAAACAAATAAGTTCTTTTGTTTTTATCCTACAACACAAATATGGAGGTTCTGGCAATGTTCTGGGTTTTTGTTGTGTTTTTTAAATCTTGTCACAGATGTGCTCAGTTTGTGAAAATTCAGAGTTAACACTTAGGACGTGTATGTATATTACATTTCAAGGAAAAGTTAAAACATTTAAAAGTCGTATGGCTCTTAAGGAGCTCTGGAGGTCTAGTGGTAAGAAAATGTACTGCAATCCTGAAGGCAAGTTGTTTGAACTACCAGCTGCTCCACGGAAGGATGGACACTCTCCTCCTGTGCTATTAACAGCCTCTGAAATCCCGCTGGAGGGTGAACTATGGGTCATTTCTGACTTGATGGTCCTCAACAACCACATGGCTCTTAAAGGATTTGACACTACTCTAGTTGTAAATGTCACTTTTATCGTTGTTATGTACCACTGAGCCAGAACCAACTAATACGTGACAACTAATACATTTTTAGAGGGAGAAAAGTCACATGGGAGGAGACTTCCTTTTAAATTTTTATTTTGCATACAAAGTTCTTATACATTGTGCTTCACACTATCCTGATCCCAATTGTGGTTTATACATTCTCATTCACTAAAATTATAAAATTAATCACTATTCAAGTATGCCCACTATTACCCTATCTTTCCAGATCCAAGAAATTTTGCCCATTTCCTTTACCCCTTCTCCATAGATTTCCCATCTTTATTTCATGGAGCAGCTGTTGGATTAAAACCACGTGGCTTTGGGTTGGTAGTGCAACTCCTTACCTTTAAACCACCAGAGCTCCTTACCTTTTATTGTTATTGTTAGGTGCTGTTGAGTAGTAGACAACTCATAGGGACCCTGTGAATGAAAGGCCTGAGCACTATTCATAGAGTTTCTGGAGGCAAGCTATTTCAGAAGTGGATGCCACTCCTGCTTCCAAGCTTGTTTTAGTCGAGAAGCTCCATCAAACACTGTCCACTACAGGTAACCACTATTACATTAGGCACATGAGTGTCACAGTGTTTAGCATCACAGCAACCACGAGTTACCTCTGTACAGCAATGCACAGACCAGTGCTATACTACCTAGAAGAATGTTTGACAAAAACCCAATTTAAACGAGGCCTGAGGCCTGCAGATTAAAATCACCCACCTTGGGCCTGGTAGCATAACTTTCAGTCCACTTGGCCAATGTAGCTCTTTCTATGTTGTCGTTGTTATTGTTGTTATGTACCGCTGAGTCATAGACAACTCATAACAACACTGTGAATGAAAGGCCTGAGCACTGTTCATAGAGTTCCTGGAGGCAAGCCATTTCAGAAGTGGATGCCACTCCTGCTTCCAAGCTTGTTGTTGCCTTTTATTAGCAAACCAAAATTGTGGTAATAGTGAAAATAGATAGAAAAACACCATGTTGTTGTTGTTAGGTATCAACGAGTACGACTCATAGGAACCCTATGAACAAAAGATCTGAATCCTGCTCTGTCCTGTGCCGTCCTCACACTTCCTGACACACAAGAGCCCATTGCAGCACTCACTGTGTCAAACCACCTGGTAGAGGGTTGAGAAAACCCTTCACCAACGAGTACTTTGGCTGCACCCTTTCCAAGACATCATTCTCTTGGCCATTCATGGAATGTTCAGTGCTCTTCTCCGACCCCACAGTTCATAGGCATCACTTCTTTGTCTGTTATCCTTATTCATTGTCTAGCTCTCAGAACAGAAAGATCATGGCCTGAATCAGATGCACTCTAGTCCTCAAACTGACATCATTACACCTCAATAATTTGGAGAGGTCCCTCATTGCAGATTTTCCCAGTGCAATGCATCTCCTTATTTCCTGAAGCTGCAGATCCAAGCAAGAGAAATACCATATTTATGACAAATGTCACTATTTCAAGGAAAAAACTTTGTAAATAATTTTATTTAGGAAACTAATTCTAGTCTTCATTCAAGCTAAAGTTTACAGTAATCAATAATTTCAGTGGGTTTTCAGAGGCAGTTAATCACATGGGAAGAGACTGCTTAGTTTTCTCCTGTGGAGCTGGGTGATTTGAACTTTGTACTTTTGGATTGCAGCAGTTTCTTATCATTAAGCCATCAGGGCTCCCCCAATCCTCAAGTCTTCATTCACTCAAGCTAAAGTTCACAGTAGTCAAGATTTTTATTTGTGCAGTGTGGAATTTCTTTGTTGTTGATGGTGATAAATTGGCCTGTAATTTATGGTGACAAATCATCCCCACCCCACCCCATGTAAAACACCAATCCCATGATGTAATAGATTCTGATTACACCATTGTGATCCTTATGGTTGTTACTGACTGATTTTGGGGAGTAGATTGATTACTGGGCTGTTCTTCCTAGTCTGTCATAACCTGAAAGCTCTGCTAATATTTATTCAGCACCGTAGAAATACATGAGCTTCCAATGTCACATCAAAGGCGGCTGCTCATGAGATGTATCTGCTGGAATTTCCCACATGGCGGATGAGAATTCTACCAGTAAACTACCTATGCCCCAAATTGCTTTAGTTAATGTAGAACTAGTGTGGAATGGAGGATTATGAATTAATTTAAGGTGGCTCATTTGCACTGCTGACCCAAAGGCAACATGGGGGAAAAAATAGACAACTTACAGTCTTGGAAACTCACTGGAACATCAGTTATAAGTCGGTTCTGACTCTGCAGCAATGAGGGAGGCAGAGAAGAAAATTCAACACTTGTCAATAATGTGTGGCCACTACCTCAACAATATTTCTTTAATTTATTTATTTTAAATTTAGGAGTAAGTAACAAATTCTTTATTTGGATTTTGGATTTAATAAAACAATTTCGTAAAAGTCATACCATAAATGTAAATTTTAATGGAAGATTTCTGACTTCTTTTAACCATATCCTCACATGTCACCCAGTATTCATTTTTAAATTCCTATACATTTGGTTAATCCTGAGAATAAGAGGTCTCAGAAATACAACATTTATCAATAAAACTTGATGTTTGCCACCTTAGCTGTAAACTAGTCATAGACTTTCATTTTTCTTTATTTTGTCCACAGACAAATGCCTAGTCTTTGAAATAACTGATGAGATACCAAGTTGGCAGAAAGTATTCCTTTGAGCAGAAGAACAGATGTGTAAGTCTAGGCAATGAATCCATCATATAACTCATCCTTTGTTTTAGTTTAAAAAAAAATAAAAATCTGGCTTTCCTTCTGTCAGTGGACCTCATCAACATGACAATAAGTAGAAAATGAAAAAATCTGGTTTACCAGATGTTTTAAGGCAAATGCTGAGATTTACAACACAGATGCTGTTCTGAAGAGCAGTCCCTGAATCACACACACATTTTCCTTTACAATGTGTTACTCCTGTCTTAAATAGAAAGAAATGATTTTCATCTTTGAAATTAATCTTAGAAAATACATTATATTTCTGTGCTAGGGATGACATTTTACTAATTATAAAAACCTGTCTTAGAAGATTTATGGAAGAGAAAAACTGTTGTGATGTTTTAGCTAATAGTGTCAACTCTGGAATCGTATTGAGTCTATACTCTGTTTTTGCTACTTTTGAATGCGTGAACTTAAGGAAATTATATAAATACTTTGTAACTCAGTTTTCTTATGGTTATAATTCAGGTAAACCTTTATCAAAAGTTCATTTTGAAGATCAAATGGATTTTAGTGAGCAATGGTTTACCCCCAAGTTTTAAGTAATGTTGGTCTCATGCTATATTATGCATATATTTTAAGATTAATAGGTTCTTCTTCATTGGTTTCGTGGTTATTTTTCAATAGAGTAGCCAGCATTGTCTTATTAAAATGTAAACTAGATCATGCCACCCATCTGCTTAAAAACTTCCAAAAGCTTCCTATCTTACTTAGGAAAAAATGTTTTCTCTGACAGAGGTTAGTATAGGTAGGATGATTTGTTTTTCATCTTATCCAGACAGAACTGCATTATGCTTACTGTGCAAACATAATTATTGACGGCGCCTTCTTTCACTCTCAAAAGTGCTCTGGTTTGGACAATAAATTAGTGATTACTGTATGTTCGGACCCTATGTGGTCTACCTTATCTGATCTATTCCTGTGTTACTTCTCATAACCCTTTGATCTCATTTGCTACTATCCTATTTCTCTTTTTAAAAAATATTATTGCTATTTTTTCTTTCCTTTTTATTATTATACTAGTTTATTTACAAAGTTTGAATACATTGTTTTCCAGAACAGATTCTTCGTATTTCCCTCACTTCCTTGCCTATCAAATTTTAAAACCCCATGATTAATATCTCCCCATCCCCTGCACATCCTCATCCCTCTGCTTCCACCCTCCCTCCCCCTTGGATCTTTATAATCATTCTTCAATAATGGTTTTATGCAATATTTGTCCTTGTGGAGCTGAGCTAGTTCACTCAGCGTAATACTCTCCAGTCCCTCCCAAGTTAGGTAATAATTTACAAAGTCATTGCTCCTGTATGCTGCATAGTATTCCATAGTGTGAATATACCATAATTTCTCAATTCGTTTGAGGCTAGACATCTGGGCCATTTCCATGTTCTTGTGATGGTGAATAATGCTGCTATGAACAGTGGTGAATAAGTCTCTGTTTATGCCTCAGTTCTTATATTCTCAGGGTATATTCCAAGTAGTGGAATAGCTGGGTCATATGGAATTTCTATGTTCAGCTTTTTAAGGAAGTGCCAAACTGCCTTGCAGAATGGTTTTAACATTTTACTATCCCACCAACAATGTATAGGGTTCCTTTCTCGACACATCCTCTCCAACATTTATTACTTGCTGCCCTGTTAAACTTTGCCACTGTAAATGGAGTAAGATGGTACCTCACTCTTGTTTTGAATTGCATCTCTCTTATTGCCAGTAATTTGGAGCATTTCTTCATGTGTCTGTTGGCCATTCAAATATCTTCCACTGTGAAAATTCTTTCCATGTCTTTTGCGCATTTTGTAATTGGGTTATCAGTCTTTTTCTTGTGGAGGCCCAGGAGTATTCTGTAAACTTTCATTATGAGACTCTTGTCTAAGAAGATATTACCCAATGTTTGTTCCTAGTCAGTAGGCTATATTTTGAAAAAAGTTTTTGATGCATTCATGGATTTAGTCTTTAGAAAGTCCTATTCATCAATTTTATTCTCTTCAGAGCACGCATTTCTGCTATATTTGGCAGTCTCTTTATACCTTGGACTAGTGCTTCTAAGTTAGATCCTATATTCAGATGTTTCTTTAATCCTGGCATATTGCTATTTTTAACTCTATCTCAGTACCTTTGTATTTGCTGTGTCCTCTGATGGGAGTTATTATATTAGAGGTAAGGACAGTTTTCTCCTTTATCTTACTAAAATTTTTACTCAGTTGCCACCTTGTATTAGTCTTCTTTGGTCACCCACTCTAAAATGTGTACTTTGTCTTTCTTCTTTATAGTCTTCCTGATTTTGCCTTTGTCCCTTAGCACCTATCTCACATAGTTTATATTTACTTATATATCGTGTTCATTGTCTTCTACTAGAGTAAGCTCTGTGATAGAAAATATTTTTGCCCATTTTGCTCACTCCTATTGTTCCTATGTCCAATATAAATAAGAGCTTAATGAATATTTGTTTAATGAATAAATGAGAAGAGTACAGAGAAGACAGACTTGATAAAACCAAGCAGCCGGATAGTCAGTCATTTATCATCTTCATTACCTCCTAGTAGAAAATTTGACCTAATTTGTTTAGGACAAATACCATGAGGAGCATGATCTCATTAATTTTCACTACTGGTCCCAAGCAAATTGCTTGACAAGCTATGTTGATGACTCTCCTAGAGATTATGAAACAGCCAAATTCTTCTGAGGACACATTTAATTTTAAGTTTATGAGTCGAAGAATACTGAGGAATTAAATTTTTTCAAATTCAAATGAATACCTTAGAGCACATGAGTTTCTATAATTTTTTAATATTCAAATAAAAAATAGAATGTTACAAAAATTAATATTGAAGATGTTCATATTCAGTTCAGTAAATAAATTTCATACCAATGATTAACATTATAACTTTTTAAAATAAAAAAATTAAAAATACTAGATCTAGCTCAAAAGTAAAATTGGAGCTATAAAAAAGTTATTCTACTCAAGAGGATGTGGTGAATCCAGAAGGTAGTTGTAGCGTTTCTGCCTATAGGTAGATTTAATTTGACAGAATCACTTAGACCATTGTTTAGACACTAGTTTTAAAATGAACTCTAAAGACGATAAATTACATTCCGGAATTCTTTAATTTTGGTTAATATACTTTTTATATTAACAGTATAAACTTTGTATAGCAATAGAAGAAATAATTCTCACTTGCTAGTGGTTTATAATGTAGAAATAATATAGAACATTTGCTCTCATTGATCAGATTGCTGGAAACCAAACAATATTTGCAAAGAAAAAAAGTGTAATTTGCAAAGAAAAAAGTGTATTGCATGAATATTATTTTCTCAAAACAAAATCTTTTATGTGTCATTATTTTAGGTTGAATCTGAAACATAACAACCTCTTCCACTAGCTAACTTGTTTGATCAGCATCCATGAAGCTGTTAGTATCTCAACGCCTTCCTAATAAGTAAGGTGTGAAGCAATCTTCCCTACCTCAAGCATGGGAACTCTCTTGCAGTTATGGGTAGTTTCCATCCCCCAGCACTGAAAGGGGAATAACTGCTGTGCCAAATGCTGAGGGTTAGCAGAGTAACCTCACATGAGAATAATTACTTAACATGACCATGAGAGAGAGCAGCAAGGTTCCCAGACACAGGAAATGAAAAGTCAGAAGGGGAGGTAGAGTGGGAGAGAGTCCTGAAAGCTTCCCAGACAGAAATTTTCTTATAATGTATAGCAAATGGGGTAATATATTTATTGAGCTGTCATTTTTATGTATAAACATGCTCCAGTCAGTTAGTTAATGAATCTTTACAGTGTATATACGGTTTAGTAAGGCTAGAACATCAAACTATTGCCCAGTCTCTAAAGAACAGATAAAATCTTTGCTGATAACTATTCATTCTGAGATTCCAAATCACTTGCAGGTTTATATTTCAATCAAAACCTCAATTATATGTGTGCTCAAAGAATGTATATTAGAGTGAACTTTTGAAAAGCATTCTTTAACTGGTTATAGGGGGAGAGGAAATTAGATAACAACGTAGTGCTTGAGCCATATGAAAAGAATTCTTGACCTCTAGAGACAAAAGGGGAAAATGATCCTGCTGCTATGTGCTCTGTTTTGTATAAATTAAACTTCAGGACTCCTAAACATTGCTGGTTTTCAGGAAAAAAGTACAAGTTCTAGAACAAAGGAAACCTGCCTTTAGTTCCAATGTTAAATTGTATGAAACAAAAACATCTATAAGACAGCTACAGTACATTTTCTGATTATATCCATTCATTTTAAGTTGGGCACAGTGCTGAATACAGAGGCTACAATGACAAATGAGAATGATGGCAGCTTGCCTCCAGGAACTTGTAGTCAGATGGGACAGACAGGCAGATGAATTGGCAAATACAATGGAGTGTGTGTCCAATGTAGTTAGAGGGTTAATGAGAGGGTATCCTGGGAGCATATGGGAGAGGCATCAACCCAGTACGTTTGTAGAGACTTGCCAGACAAAAAGAGATTTAAACTGAGTTCTGAAGGGCAAAACAAAATAAGTAAGAGGAGATGTGAGGTGAAGCAGAACCTCCCAAGCAGAAGGCTCATTTTGATATTCTGAGACCCATGTTGGGTAGAGAAGACACAAGAGAGCGAAAAACTGTGGAAATAGATGTGCTTGGAGAGGAAGCAGGGTCAGAGACACCTCATGGGAAAACACCGCCTTAAAATGGAATGCATCAACACAGGCCAGAGACACTGCTTAAGGACTCACAGTCTCTCTTAAAATGTGAAGGAATACAGTTCCCCAACTCAATTTTATGACAGTAACACATATAATCATATATTGTACATGACAAAGGCCCATTTTTACTTGCTTAATGATGCAGTAAAATGGAAACAATGCCTTTATCATATTATGGGATTTGATGAATAACTTGATTAACTTGGAGAATAATATGGACAGACTACAAATAATCCTGTGCCTTGTCTGTGAATGAAACACTCGTCTGGCAGAGAGAGCATGGTTACAATGAGGGTATTGTAATTAATGTCACAAAGCAAAATATGTAGGAATAGTTGAATGGAAAACCTCTTTGCTCTGTAAGTTTTAATTCAAACCTTAATTTTTAAAAAAATGAGAGAAAAAAACCCTCTTGGGCAAATTATCATTATTATTATTTTAACTTGAAGGTCTCAGAGAAATCTGATTATAAGTTCACTAGTAAGGATTGTCATGAAATCATATAAATAAACACTATTGAATACTTCTTGTAGGTATTGTTCTGATGCTGAACAGGTTTCAGGGGAATTTCTAGACTAAGACAGACTAGGAATAAAGGCCTGGTGACTTCTGAAAATCAAAGATCTGAGCATTTCACTCTCTAGTGTTTAGGGTCATGATGAATGAAGAACTGACTCAATAGCAGCTTATTAAGACTATATTTGAGGCAACTGATGGGAAACTGAGTTGCGGAAGTTTATTTGTTATGAATAAAGGACCTTGGTGATTTGAAACAACTTTTGTATGGCTGCCCATGCCGGATGGATCCCAGCTACACTACCAGCTACACAAGCTGTCGAAGGCTGTGTGAACAAGGAGATAACTGGCTAGGGTGGTGATAACTAGCTCTCTGTGAACTCCTCTGGTTTCCACATTGTTCATATCCTCTGCCAGAACAACATATTGGGAATCTTGACTTTTCATTGCAAAATACTTGTAATCATTTCATGAAGAAATTGTATTTGTTTGTTTTTCTTTGTTGTTCGGACCAAGAGGTGGTTGCTTAGAGTGGACAAATTCATTGTCAACAATCAGAGATCCTGGAGCCTATCACTGGCTATTTAACTTCCTCTCCTGCATCCACTTTGCCCCAAAAGCTAAATGGAAATATTATATGCCTGTAAGTATTTATAACAACAACGACTTTGACTCTTGAGTCTGCATGTCAAAGATTTCTGTGCTAAGTCACTGGATTCACTCTCATGCTTATCCCCATGTTCAATTCCCTTTATTCTAATCTTCTCTTTGCTTAAGTAGCTGATATATAGAGTGGCTTGTTGGCATATCTGCATGTACATACATATAGGTGGATGACTTAGTGCTAAGTTTTGGTCTATGCCCACCCATCACTTTGGAGTTCCCAGGCTACTCAAAATTTAACCCATATCCCTTTAGACAATAATCTATTCCACAAATAGCATCACATTAATCATTAAAAAAATTATTAAAATTCACATTTCTAAACTTTATTGCCATTTAATAACCTGGGTTTATTTTTTTTTTTTTGGTATAAAACACAGTGACAATGCTTTGGATGTTTTGTTTATTTTTTTTCTATTTTATGTAGAGATTAATTCACTTGGTTAAAATTTTGAAAATTCATGGAAATTCAGGCTACCAGATAATGTAGCTTCTTTTTTTATTTTTCAGATAATGTAACTTCTTGAGAAATAAAATCCCTATTGGTTTTAGGTTACAACATTGGGTATTTTACTTTCCTATTTTTTTTCAGTATATTTTTTTGGGATTAGTGATTTCTGGTTTTTTAAGACTTGAAAATTAGAATTATTCTTTGATGGAATTTGTAATAACTTTTCCTTTACTACCATTTTCAAGGCCTCTGTAGGATCTGAAAATGGAGAAAGGTATTGACATTAATTTGCTTCCTTTGATTCTCTCTGCTTTTATTTTTTAAAACTAAAACATGTGATTACCTTAGATTGTCTATCTTTTATCATGAGGTAGTGTGCTATTGTGGGTGTGAGCAATATGCATAGGAATTTTTCCTCTTTATTTTGATTTAGTTCTTCTTTATGCCCTATATGTAACCCTTGGAAGAAGGAATGGCATCAACTTCCTAAACAACATGCCTCCAGAAACTCTATGAAGTTTGATAAATGTCGATAGCTATAGAAAGGCTTCTGGTCTTTTGTTCAGAGGTTCGCTATGAGTTGTGCTCGACTTGAAGGCAATCCCAGACCTAACTTGCTTTCCAATCTCTGTCTCTTTCTCATTACTGTTGAGTCAGAACTGAGTCAAAGCTGACACTCCCTGATCTTCTGAAGCTGTAAAGTGCGATAAGAGGAGATTGTTCATCCTTTATCCCACGGATCCATTGGTTGATTTGAACCATCGGAGCAGAGTCTTTGGTTAGCAGTGTAACATCCACCAGACTACACCACCAGAGCTACCCCTTTTTCTGTCTAGGATCTACAAATGCTTTCAGTGTAGTAGTTAGATAAGTACAACCAGCTTCTCTGAGAACGTTTCTTAGGGGTTGTGATGACATCCTGATCAGAGGATACTTGCTGAGAGATGCCGAGAAGTATGTAAAGTATAGCCAGACTGTTGAAGATCTTAATTGCCAATACAGAAGTCATGAGTGCAATTGTGAGTGTATAGTATTTTAGAGCAATTCCTTAGACAAGGTGAGTAGAACACAGTACAGGATAGTTTAGAGAGAAGAAACCGAATAATATGAAGTCCAATGAGACATTAGAAGACTCAGGTGAGGCATGACATACATTTACGTGCACAAAGCTACCATCCAGAGCTACCCAGCACTGGTTACACAGGCTGTGACAGATTAGAAACAGCCCAGCTGTCTGATGTTGCTGCATTGCTTTTCAGTTGTGTTTCATATCATGCTGACATATGAAACCGTTTTAGCACAATTTCTTTTAAACGGCAAGAAAGAGAATAAAACGTGAATAGAAAGCACACTTTATCATGCTCTCTTCTTTGCCTTGTAACATTACTTACTACTGCAGCCTAATCAGTAATTCTGGATTGCCTGAAGAAACAATCTTCACTCTGTCTGCTTTCACTCACACTGACTCTGATAAGACTCAGGGCAGTGTTCTCTGTCTGGAGACACCTTAGAGTGAGTAGAGAAATAACTGACAATAATTGCTAAAAGGAGATTTGAAAACTCATCCTTCTTTGAGGAGTACAGCGGTGATACTTTGAACCCTGTACTAGCCTAATTCTCATAGTTGTTGTTGTTGTTGTTGTTATGTGCCATCAAGTCACCTGCAACTCATAGCGACCCTATGTACAACAGCCCTAAACTCCTCTCTGTCCTGTGCCAATCACATTGTCTCCGACACTCCCATCCCAATTACCCCAGTCACTGAATCAATCCACCTCATAGAGGGCCTTCCTTTTCTGCGCTGTCCCTCCACCCTCCCAAGCATGATGTCCCTCTCTAAGGACTGGTCTCTCCTCACAACATGTCCAAAGTATGTTAGACGGAGCCTCAGAATCCTTGCCTCCAAGGAGCCACCTGGTTTAACCCTTTCCAGGACAAATCTGTTTGTTTTCCTAGCAGTCCATGGTATTCTCAATACTCTTCTCCAGCACCACAGCTTAAAGGCATCAATTCTCCTTCTATCCTCCCTGGTCATTGTCCAACTCTCCGATGCATAACAAGTGATTGCGAAGACCATGGCCTGTATCAGATGCACCTTAGTCTCCAGAGAGACATCATCGCTCTTCAGAACTTTGGAGAGGTCCCTAACAGCATGGAATTCTTGTATTGATTGCCTTCAAGTTGAGCACAACTCATAGCAACTCTATGAACAAAAGGCCTGAAGCCGCTTTACAACTATCGACATTTATCAAAGTTCATAGAGTTTCTGGAGGGATGGTTTTTTTGGGAAGTGGATTCCACTCCTGAGCAGGTGCATGGATTTCTTAGTATAATGTCAGTCAAGTGTATATATTATGGTTTAGGGTATTTAAACATAATGGTAAAAAAAAGTGAAAGATTTGGGGTTACTATTTTGCTTGGACTACAGAGGAGCTTAGCATGGTGGGGTTAAAATAATTTTGATTTGGTTTGATAGGTGAGAAATCCCAGAGGTCAGAACTTTAACTGCAAGAGGGCTCTCTGGAGGGAAGGAATGGGATCAGGGAACCAAAGAGCTTGAGAGGAGGTGTGTTGACCATCCCAGGGAGAAGTCACAGAAACTGAAGCATGTTCTGATCTCCTGACTTAGACAAGAAACCTGAGGAAAGAAGTAGAGATAACCTCTAAATCCTTTGAGGTTTCCTGGCTTACTCCTAAGCCTCTCTTCATCTAGAAGATTAAAGTGACTAAAGAGAATATTTTTTTTCCCCTAAAAGAGTTTTTTCCCCAAAAACTAATGCTTGTTAAATTACTGATTACATGAATTTTAGAAAAATAGTAATTATACAAATGTATCTCTGTAATGGAAAAATACTGGTGTCAATTCAGTACTACAATAAGCTATAAAAAATAGTGCATTTAAAAAAAATAAGAATATTGCATTTTTAAGTGGCAAGAAAGGAACCCTGGTGGCACAATGGTTAAGCAGTCAGCTGCTAACTGAATGATCAATGGTGGTTCCAATCAACCAACAATTTTCCAAGAGAAAATATCTAGTGATTTGCTCTTATAAAGATTATAGCATAGAAAACCCTATGAAGCAGTTCTCCTTTGTCTCATAGGTTTGTTATGAGTTGCAATTAGCAATTAGCAGTGCACACTAACATAAAGAGGCCAAATATTCATATACTATGGACTGTTAGAAGAATAAACAAGTTCATCCTGGAGAGGGTGAAACGAGACTGCTTCTTGGAGGCAAGGATTTGGAAACTCCGTCTGACATACTTTGGACATGTTGCAAGGCAGGACCAGTCCTTGGAGAGGGATGCCATGCCTGGGAGAGTGGAGGGACAGCGCAGGAGAGGAAGACCCTCAATGAGATGGATTAACTCAGTGACTGAGGTAATGGGGGTACATGTATCAGAGACAATAAGGTTGGCTCAGGATAGAGCAGTGTTCAGAGCTGTAGTACATTAGGGTCATTGTGAGTCACAGGCTACTTGACGACACATAACAACAACTAGTTATTCTTCTATTTTACAATTATGGTCTTATGTGGTATTCATATTAACAATAACAACAACATTCATTGTTATATGAATATAAAAAAGGATTTTATTTGGAATTTTACCAAATTTGAAGCTGTTCCAGATGATTTGGTTGCTATGGAATAGAAGTAAAATCTAGTTTCGTGACTGACAGGGAGCATCTTAAAGAAAAAACAAATCTTTTGAGTGGGTGTAGATTCTGATTTGCCAAGAGGGTGTTTTTCCAATGGTCAAATCTATGTAGTGTATGTTAGTATGAGTATCAGCAGGGAGTTGCTAATTGAGATATAGATAATTATTCTCCTGAGCAATGATGTGTTGTTTAACTAGTGTCATACTGTAACATATGAGCTATTTTATGTCTGTTCAGTATGCTACACTGTTACTGCTGAAGAATCCAATTTTGAATAAGAGTAACATTAGTATTTTTCACACCAGCTCTGCTGGCTTCATGGTAAGGAGCTGTGCTGCCAAGCCAAAGGTACACAGTTTGAATCTACCAGCTGTTCTAGGGGCAAGCTTGTCCCTTGCAATTCACTGCCTCTGAAAACCTGTTGGAGGATGAGCTATGACTTGGTTCTGACTCAATAGTGAACTCAACAACAACAGTTAATAAGAGATGTCAGAAAAAGCCAAAGGTTGTATACACCATAATATTTCTTTTATGAGGACAAAATGAAGAAGAGTTTTAAGAGAAAAGAACAAACATTAAGGTTTCATCACATATGTTAACATTTTAAATTAATTAGACATTTTCAACTTTGCATCATAGTTCTGTTCTAAAATCCCATTTAAAGTTCAAATGGAAAACACATGTTCTTAGGCGATTCTGTGGAAAGACGGTATGTGACATTTTCTTGATTATTTGGTTTTTAATTTCCCCAGCTTTGCAAATGGTGCATTGTGTATAATTTTGAAAGGTTCTTGTTTGTAGTGTTCCAAATCTTAATCTTTGCTTTCATCTTTACTGTGAGACCACCAGTTTTTCATCACAGTTTATTGGAAATGGGGAGGCTACTGTTCAACTTAAAATGTTTTCATGTTGTCACTGGACAAAACTTGTCATCTTAACTAATCTTTCAGAATACTACTTGGAATAATTTTGTCTATGAAAAATACAAAGAAGAACACAGAATAAAGGCTAAGAAGACAATCCAATACAAATATTCCTCTTAGTTTAAAATACATTTCATAAAATCTGGCATACATTATGTAATTTCTTTTGAACTTTAGTTCACTTGAATTATCATAGCAATTAGCTTCATAACCAGAGATTGAATATGGAGCTTCTAATTTATTTTGGTTTAGTTTACTTTGGTCCTAGACCAAAATGATCACAGTATGGGTTGGCTAATTACCCCCTTTTCCCACAAAGAGTACCCAGAGGCACTGATTTTGCCCTTATCCAACTCAGAGGTGGGTATACAGTGAGCACTCAATAAATGTGAAATTAAAAAAATGAAGAAGATATCTTTCAAAAAATTGAAGGAAGATGCATTTTAAAAGATTCTAGCAAAACTGTTCAATGAAGTCAACATGGGGCTGCTATCATGCAAACCTCATTTTCACTAACTTCTCCAGATAACTGAGGAAAGCCAAGATGACCTTTGACTCTAATCATTAATCCAGAGTAAAAACAAAACATACATTTCAACCTGTACTATAGATATCTGGGCTCTGAGTAGCATCACACTGAAAAGATAACGGAAATGAAAGTAAAGTTCATTTTAATAGCTTTTAGGACTCAGTAGTATTCTCTCTGGCAATTGAAACTTAAAGTCCAATGATTTTCCCAAGACTATCTACCCAACCATCAAACACAAGGCAGGTATGAGAAACCAATTAATGAAAGGCCATGATTTTGAAGACTCATTTCCCAAATACCATTTGGTCAACAATGAGTTAGAAAATTAAGTGTAGCATTTAACAAATTATGAGCATTTAAAATGCCATTGAGTTTTTAAAGGCAGAGAAGGTCGAGCTCAAGAAAAACACAGGCTAATAATATTCCAAATGCTAGAGCAATCTGAGTGACTCTCTTACTGTGGAATCGGAACATACATTCAAACCAGCAAATACATCTGTGCTTGCTTCTTACCTTAAATACATTGATAGGGAGATCAATGACCACATAGATGAGGTCTCCAAGGGCCAGGCTGGCTATCAGTGCGTTAGGGCCATTCCGCATACACTTGTTCTGGTAAATGATCCTGAGCAGAGTTGCATTCCCCACCATTCCCACGATGAAAATAGTACAAGATATCACAGTGTTAATGTACTTGAAAGCTGAAGTAATTTTAGTCTGCTGAGGGCAATAGTTATGCCTTGAGCTGTTGCTGGGTAAGGCCAAATTAGTGGGTCGGTGGGTAGTAACCAGTAAGCTGAGCTCTGTCCCATGAAAAGTGGTGAAATCATCCACAAAATCACTTAGATTTTTGCTGTATCTTTCAGGATTATCACTTATCACACATCCAAACATTGCCAGCCAGAAGGACACTCTGAGGCAAAAGGCTTCCATCTTGATGCAGATTTGAGGAGATGTCTCTTACTGTCTTACTTTTAGACACACTCTTTTTGGGGGGTTTTCCAACCTGGAAAGAAAAGAGGGGGCATAATGTTGGTTACAATATCCAACTGTCAATAAAACCATAAAAAGCCAAGTTTATTAAATATCAGGATATATTAGATAGTTAGGGAAAATCTATCTATGTCATAGGTTACCCTATGTCAAAATAAAACCAGAAAAGGCTCTGGGTCTATTATGGCTATGGGTAGAGTCTCTCTCTAAATCGCTCTCTATGTATCTATTCGTGTATCTCTTTTGAAATATATCTCTATAGCATTTTATCCATAACTATACCTATATCAAGATCATAAGTACATAGATACATTAGTTTTTCTTTAAAGTATAAGATTAAAAGTTATTTCCAGCAATATCCAAATTAATAAGCTAAATTATAAAAACCTTCAAGAGACGAGATATATTTTATTTGCTAATGAAAGAGAAAAGGTACAACAAACCAAGTAAAAGTTACATGGTAAGAGCATAAAATAAAAGTACCAAATTCCACAATGAGTGCAATATCCCATAACGGGTGCTATTTTTCAAGTAGCAAACAAAACGCAGCATATGTAATCACCAGAAGTATTACACAAGGTAGTTTAACATTTAATACAATATATAAAGGATAGCCAAAAATATTCAAAGTAATTTTATTGAAAATCTTGAAGATTAATGTGTAAAATCAACAGCTCCCAACAGAAATGTTTACTTTTCCGTTCCTCAAACATTGTCCTCATAATTTTGCCACAGTATGAAACAAAACCGACCCAGAGAAATGACCAATCTTTTAGACTATTGGACTTAACTAAGGTTTATCCATGCTCATAATGTATTTTAAACCATCCTATACATCCACATTCATTATGTGGCATTCATTTTGTTGAGCATTTTGCATGCATAGAGACTAACACATGTAACGCGCCTGTGAGGCTGACACATCTGTTCAGCAAAACCTAGGAAACAGAGGCTCAGAAAGGTGAAGCAGTTCGTCAAAACCACAGGTGGCAGTGGGTGGGTGGCAAGGCTGTAATTCTAAGCCAGGTCAGACTGACTCAAAAATCTGAGGTATTAACCACTGAATCATACTGTCTCCCATCCTCACAATTTTTTATTAGCACCTAAAAGGCTTTAAAGAAGTCTTTAGAGATTAAATGAAACAGTGGACTTAGGAGGGGATTTTCTTTTGATCCTTTGCAGAGAGTCTATCCCCACTTTTTGAGAAGCCAAAGTTTCTACCTCTATCTTTAAAGAAAAAAATGTTGGGGAAGTGAGGGAAGCTGACAGTAACAGAATAATCACAGGTAAATGAAAATGGCTCTCCTAGTTTCAATATTCTGTACATTTTATTACATGAAGACTCCAGCTTCATTTATGGGATGGTTTGTGTCTATAGATATGCCATATATATAACCAGTCCATAATTTATTGAATTAAAGAAATAAAAATTGTGTCCTTTTTCTGAGCCTAATCATATCCAACATTAACTCTTTCAGGATTTTTTAATGGTTATCTTGGGAAATGATTAGCAGAATTCATGGTTAGTCAATATTTGGATGAAATAAGATATATGTAAGTTGTATATAATTTATATGGTAAAGATAAGGTGAAACCACATATTATTTTTTTCTATCGAGTCCCCTTCATGATACCCAAAATAATAATAGCATCTTACACATACAATCATTTTTATATATATGTAATATATAACAAAGCATTACACATATAAACTATTATATACATAGGTGCTATTTGAGTTTTAAACCGTTCTGGTGGCATAATTGTTAAAACATTTGACTGCTAACCTCAAGTTCGGCAGTTCAAAACCATCAGCTGCACCGTGGGAGAATGATGAGGCAGTCTGCTTTTACAAAGATCACAACCTTGTAAACCCTATTCTACTCCGTTCTATAGGTTGACTGTGAGTTGGAATTGACTTGAAGGCAGAGGGGTTTCTGTTTCTTTTTTTTTAATCTGTGCTTTACAATTCCAGATAGGTAGCAGTGATAGCCCCATTTTACCCACGAGTAAACTAAGTCTTGAAGATTTGACTTGGTTAAGGTTTCAATATACAAAAATTGGCTACCAGTTGCCATTGAGTTGACTGCAATTCATGATGGCCCAACATGTATCAAAGTACGATCGAGCTCTATAGACTGCCAGACACCTCTAAGGGGACTCAATCCTCCAATCCTTCAGCTAGCTGCTTAGCATGGTAACTCTGTGTATGAGCCAGAAGCTCTGGCTGGGTAGAGCCTGCCTTAACTTTACTTACATAGCTTGACTCAGTCTGGTTAAATGATAAAAATATCAGATGTTCAAAACTAAGGGCATATCATAAAGCTGTCATTTCAATAAAACTTTGCTGTAACTAGTTTGCAGATGATCCTCCCTCCCCCTTTCTTATATAATCCAGGTTATATGACTGTATATAGTTAGAGCTACAAATTGCCATATTTTAATTCCAAAACAGAGAACAGGACTTCAGGATCAAAGCATATTTTGATTGTTCTCTTTAGATCATAGATAGGGGAAATTAGAAACACTTCAATCTCTTGTACCATTTAATGACTAAGCCGCCCAGTTTCTCAACTGAAATGGAATCCTCCATAATAATTTCCTCTAGAGAAGAGAGAAGACCCTCTTCCCCCCATCATCCCCCTTCCCAGAAAGAACGGCTCTTAGGCCATTAGAATCCACTAGGAGGATATTTAGCTAATTGGCCTTATACATTGCATAATACTCCATCAACGGTGTCCTTAGCGCTTTGAGCATTAGCATAGATGGTTTACTACATCAATTGATTACAGCAGGAGCTGCCAGAGAGTTGAGTCAAGGTTTTTTTAGGCTCTTATCATGATGTGAATCAGCTACCAATTAAAAACAATCTCATTCCTCCCTCCAACAATGAGACCTCCATAGAAATCACTTCTAATGACATGTCCACCAACTCTCTACACGTATTTAGCTGTTATCTCTGTAAGAGATTCTTGGCAAAATCTTGTGGCCACACTATGCATCATTGCTAGGTAAAAGATACAAAACTCTCAAATATTATGTTCCGCTGAGAAAGGGATTGTAGCATCTCTGTGCATGATATGCTTCAAATAATTAATCATAATCCTTGTGAAGCATTTAAAATTCGGACTTGAACAACGTTTTCTGTAGACTAAGCATTCCTCATATTTGGAGTCTAAAAGTTTGTTGGAGCTCAAAAGCCATTATTAAGAAAGAAAGTGGAATCCTTAAACTCAAACACTGGGTTTTCAGAAACAAAGGTTACCTGTAATTAATAATTTGGAAATTCCAACTTTGCAAAATCACATAAGGGTCTGAAGCAAGTAATTTATACTACAGGATTTCCAAGGCTTAAAACACTAAGAAAAAGTGGAGTAGGGGGAACTCACTCACAAAAAAGGATGCTAAATAGAGAAATGCAGGTTCTTTGTACAA
Source organism: Elephantulus edwardii (assembly GCF_000299155.1). NCBI lineage: Eukaryota > Metazoa > Chordata > Mammalia > Macroscelidea > Macroscelididae > Elephantulus > Elephantulus edwardii. The sequence continues at coordinate 4,490,600 of NW_006399803.1, forward strand.
GTTTTCGGTGGGTCTGGCTGTCTGGGGAAGAATTATCAGTTCTCAGAATTGATACGTTTCCACAGCCCCCAGCTCTTATCAGAGGATCGCCATTAGGATGGTGCAAACAGGCTGATAAGCTTGAAACTGCCCTAGTTTTCTGTAACAAGGACCTTTAAGTGAGAAGCAACAAGTGACCTTTAAAGGAGAGCACAGAACAAAACGCTTAGACCTCCAGAGGCCGATTTCCAGGAGTATTTGTACAGAGGGATTTTTTTAAAAACCTCCACACCGAATACCCCAGGCATGTAGTGAGCAGAAGCAAAGAGAGAAGTAGATTGAGGAGCCAACTTCACAATTAGACGTTGGAGCAAGTTACATCTGTGGCCGTGATGTCCCTCAAAGTTCTTGCATGTTTAGGAAAGAGAGAGACCCAAATAGAGCTGTGAATCTTCTCCTTCCTGAAAATCAAAATCACGCCAGTGGAGGCAGAGGTGCTTTGGATCAGTTCCCAAATTCCTGGAGCGCACCCCTCCCCAGGAGAGCGCCGGTCTCACCAAACACCCTTCACCCTTGGACAGATGGATGCCAACCTTTGCTTCGATGGATACCTCAAGCTGCCAAACCGCCCTAAAAGAGGAGCCCAAACGGTGTCACTGCCACCCTTACCAGAGACCCCCAAAAGAAAAGAGTTTCACTGACCTTGGAGCCTGGCGGGTGCAGATGGCTTCCCAGTGTGCGCACAGCGCCCGGACAAGAGAAGCCGGCAAGGCGAGGTTGCGTGGCGCGGAGGGTGTCCGGGGCTCTGGCGCAGCTGCGTTCTTTTTGGAAAACTTCCTCTGTATAGCTAGCTCCTCTAGGGAGGTCTGGCAGAACCTCCAGTCTCCAGGCGACAGCGCGGGATTGAGCCTCTCCACAATCCCCAGGCCAGAAGTGTGACTCTGTGTGTGTGTGCGTGCGCGCGCTTGCGCTTGCGAGGGCTTGCAAGACAAGGAAAACTCCAAAGGAACACGCCTCCTTGTCTGTCTTCCAGGCAGTATCCAAAAGCTTCTAGACCTTCTACTCCACTCCAGGATAGCAAAGCCTTCTCATGGTCCAGCCCTCCAAGGAAACTGCCTCTATAAAACACAGAGTTGCCGCCCCCTCTCAAGCCCTTGAAGGGTAGAAGTCTTTTAACTATTTCCTTTCTGAAATGAAGGCAGGATGGGGGAAATAGTTTGACAGAGGGTGTCTGAACACAGGAAGACCATTGAGAGAAATCTGTCCTCTTTGTTATTAATGCGGCCGATTTGATCTGTGATGGCACACTTGGAGACAAAGCCAGGGACCAGGTGCCATGTTGCCTACCCCTTTGCCTGATTCGAGGGCCAAAGCAGACACCAGCTCTTTGGAACGTACACTATGAACAACAGATCAGCAAAAGAAAGGAAGACCATAAATGAAACGGATTAACACTGTGACTATAGCAGTGACATTAAGTATGTCAGAGATGATGAGGATGGCATAGAACAGAACAAAGTTCAGATCTGTTGTGCATCGTGTCACTATATGTTATGCTTGACTCAAAGGCACAGTCTGCTGCTAAGGATTCTAAAGTGTTTTGGGTTTTTTTTTTTTTTTTTTGTTCCCCCCCCCCATAGAAATGAAATTGTAAATGCTCGCAAGCACATACGTTTATCTAATAAAAATATATCCATGCACAATGAAGCCCCATATTTTATTAGCAGCTGGTGGCTTCATTAGACAGGTAAGAGATCTGTTGATTTTAGAATCACTATGTCTTGGGAAAAGTGACATCAGAATGCTCCTTGGAAGCAAGGATGGTGAAGCTTCATCCCATTTACTTTGGACATGTTGCTAGAAGAGGCTATTCCTTCGAAAGGGATATCATGCTTGGAAAAGTGAAGGATCAGCAAGAGAGAGGAAGACCCTCTACGAGATGGCTTGACATAGTGACTGCAGCAATGAACTCAGAGTGTGTCAGAGATAATGAGGACAGCACAGGATAGGACAGCGTTCAGATCTGTTGTTCATAGGGTTACTATGAGTTGTACATGACAGCACCTAACAACAGCAACGAAGCTCTGGTGACGCAATGGCTAGGTGCTTGGCTGTTAAGCAAAAGGTTAGCAATTTCAACCAACTCAGTGGCTTCAAGGAAAAAAGATTTGGAAAATAAGAAGTTTCAAGTGGCAAAACAGATGACTTTCAGTAAGATGTAACTAAAGCAATGACTAAGGCGAGAGGTATCAATGATATTCAGGGGCTTACAAGTTAAAGGTTGAAAGAGGAATGATGCATTAAATTGGCAATGAGGACAGTCATGGATAGTGGAGCATGCATGATAGTAAAGCAGAAGTTTTCTTTTTTTTTTAAATTTAGAATGTTAAATGTATTTCAGTTTCCTAATGTAGGCTCGAGGCCATGATGAGTGCCTGTCTTTGTGACCTAGATTCTTAATGGTTCCTTTTAGATTAGTGTAGGTTTGGGAATAGCAGGGCACTTGTAATAAAATATAATTAGAGTGCTAAAGAGCAAGGATGTCAGATCAAAGAGTAAGGTGTTCCTGACTATAATATTATCAATTGATATATATATATATATATAAATATAAATATATAAATACTATATATAATATATAAATGCTACTCTCTCTCTCTCACACACGCACACGCACACACACACACACACACACACACACACACATACAAACACATTTATATATACCTGTGACAGTTAAGCAATGACTAAGGAAGACTGAACAAGAACTGATGCCTTTGAATTGTGGTATTTGTGAAAAGTCTGATTGAATATGCCATGGGCTACCAAAAGGAAAAACTAATCTGTGTTGGAAGAAGTACACCTAGTGTGTGCTCTTTAGAAGCAAAGATGATTGAAACGTCTCACATACTTTGAACATGTTGTCAGGAGCCAGTGTGTGGAAAAAGATATCATGCTTGGAAAGGTAAAACGTCATTAAAAGAGAAGAAGACCCTCAAGGAGATGGATTGTCACACTGACTGCAACAATAGGTCTGGACATGGCAGAGATTGTGTGTGAGGATAGGGCAAGATAGAACAAGGTTTCTACCCGTAGTTCATAGGGTCGCTATGAGTCATAGTCGACTAAATGGCACCTAACAACAACTTGTAATTAAAGAAAAAAGATTTTTAAAAAGCATAAAATTGAAAGGGGGGGGGAAGGAAAAGTAACCACCAAACTTACCCTAAGCCAGTTCCTGCACATGGGGGTCCCATGTGTTTTCCAATAAGACTGTGATCTGTAGACTTTTCACCTGCTTACTGTTCGAAGTAGATCAACAGGCCTTTCCAGAGACTAAATTGGAAGAGGTGACAGAGGTCTCTTGTGGTGTAACTTCAAAGAGAGGGTAGGAGGGGCAATTCTTTTATTGTTGGTTGTTTAGGTATGTCAGGAGAACTTGTGGTGAAAGACTTCTGTGAAAGAACTTGTAAAATTAGCCAGAAAAGCAAAAAGGATTTTCCCCGCCAGTGTTCTGTCTACACATTCTTCCGTACTATCCGTGACTTTCCTGGTCTTTGAGCTATTTGAAGATTTTGTAAACAATAGAAAAAAGATAATAAAAATAATTGCCCACAGAAGTGAAAATGAATTTTACATGGTGCAGATGCAAATGATTCGTACCCTATGAATGTTGACAAGTCCTGTTTTTTTTCGTAAATTCATTTCAGCCTTCCTGATTGCTTATGTGAAGTGAACATTCCAAAATTCTCTTTGAACTGATTGTAGTATTTTATTAATTCCCACATTAATTAATAAGTTAAAAAAATTTTGACACATTAATTCTATAGTTGCGTAATAGAGATTTTGTAGTTTTTAAAAGCAGATACAAGTGTGTATCCTCTTAAATAATTCTTCTTTTGACCCTGACCTTAATCTTTTGCAGCACTATGAAGTTGAAGCATAGGATCAGTATTTAGAAATTATTTTTTAAACCAGATGTTTGAACTCTTACTGTGTATACTTCTTACTGTCATCTTTCTTCTAAGAAATACCTGAACATACCTTTGTTTGAGGTATGTCTCCTAATTTGTTTACTTACTAATTAATAACAATAACAGTAGAATGGTCTTTTAGGATAACAAATAATGCTAAATACTATTTACAAATTTACAAAATGTTACATTGAATTCTTTAAATGAGTTGCTGTGTTATTATTGATTACCATCAAGGCAGAACTGACCCACAGCTGACTGTCCAGCAGGTTTTCAGAGGCAATAATTGCACAGGAGGAGATTGCTCATCCTCTTGTGAAGCTGCAGGCGGATTCGAACCATGTGCCTTTGGTATTGAAGCACATATTCTTACCACTAGGCCACCAGAATGAATTATCTGGTATAATTATTATAAAATGTCTCCAAAGTCAGCAATTTTATGATCCTCTGCAACAGAAAAGGACACAGAAACTTTAAAAAGTTAAGTAATTTGTCCAAAATGATAAACTTATATTGTCTTGGTGTCAGAACCTATCCATAGTTGCATAGGATTTCAAAAGCTATACATCTCAGAGGAGAAGAATGCCCCCCCCTTTTTTTTTTCTGTGGGACCTCTGTTAGTCTTGCTCAAGTTCAGATACTTAGTAAGTAGCAGGTAGGTGGAGATAGTATTTAAAATCCAGAATTAATCGTAGCCATTGTTAACTTAAATCTTGATTTTATGACAAAGAAATTTACTCTAAGTGCCTTAAATTCTCCCAGTGATGACAGAGACTGTCTCTAGTTAGGATTTCTAATTTGTGGCCTAAACCAAGGGTCTGTACACCACATTGGCATTCCAGAATATGAGCACAATTAATTCTCAAAGAACTACATCCAAAAACAAAAACAAACAAACAAACAAAAAACAAAAAAAAAAAAAAGAACTACATCCAAAGACTTGGATGTTGGAAAAACGAAATTGAAAATTTTACGTTTTCGGTAGTTTCATCAAGAATACTTTTTGAGTATACCTTACTGTCCTTTGACTAATAATTAAATAACATAAGTTGTTGTTATGTACCATCAAGTCAGAATCAACTCATAGCTAATTTCAGAGTGTTTTCAGAGGCAGTAAATCATATAGGATGAGACTTACCATCTTTACCCCATGGAGCAGCTGGTAGACTCAAATCATGTGCCTTTGAGCATACTTTGAACACACTTCCTTAGCAGGTGGCCATTTGAGCTCTATAATTAAAATATATGACAGAGAAAATGTAATCCTTGCCTTTGAAAAGACATTAACTAGGTCATACTTTTGTTAAAAGAGAAGACAAAGTAATGATGTTTTACACACATACACACACACACACAATTAGATGGTGCTAAAATCAGGATTTAAATTTCTTTTTAAAAATTATCAAGGAAGTTGAGAAAAGTCAGCTTGAAGAGGAGAGAGATCTACTCTGAGGAATGACAGGAATTAAAGTTTATATAAATTAAATTAGTTAAAGTTTATATCATCTTGGATAAGCAGGGAATGATTGACTAGAGACAGCAGAAAGTTGGAAAAGGATGGCAGATGGTCTTGGAGGAAGAGTCTCCTTTAGATTCGAGTGCTCTGAGGTTTCTGACTGAATGCAAACTCTTGAATAGCCTTGTTGGAGAAGAGTACTGACCCACCGACTGCCAAAATAACAAATGGTTCTATCTTGGAGAAAGTGCAGCCAGTGTGATCCTTGGAGGCAAAGATGGCAAAATTTTGACTTTCATACTTCGGTCATGTAGCTACATGAGGCTATTCCGTGGAAAAGGATACCATGCTTGGAAAGATGGAGGGTCAGCAAAGGAGCGGAAGACTCCTCTCAATGAGATGGATTGACACAGGGACAACAGCAATTTTCTCAAGTGTGTCAGAGATGAGGAGGATAGAATAGGGCAGAATTCAGGTCTGTTGTTCGTAGGATTGCTGTGAGTGGTGACTCACTGGCACCTAACAATGATAACAGCTTTGTGGCAGTGTGTAGAATTGACTAAGTAAGAAAAAAAATAAAATAGAGACCATTTACTTTAGATTTAGCTTACTGCCTCTGATGAAAGTCTCCTGGGACTTCTGAGTAAGAATAATGGAAAGATTTTATTAAATACTCTAGTAATGAAACACTACAGGCCATTATTATTTTATAATGTCTCTGTTTGCTATGAATTTATCATAGGTCTTATTTATGGATTTGCTTTATTCTATACTATACTTACCGTTACTTCTTTCTTCTCTTGAAAAATAATGCTGCTTGCATTATGCTCCTAGCTAACTTAATTTTTAATTCTACTGATTTATTCTGTACTAGCTAGAGGACTGGGTATTTTGTTTTCCTTCAACTTGTAGGAAAATAGGTAGTTAACTCAAAGTTATTTTAATGTTCAAAATCTTACTGTTTTGATAGCAGTAAATCTTTAAGCAGTGTAAGCAACTTCAAAATTTACAGGCTGTGGACATTTTTTCTTCTACTAAGTAAAAAAATGTAGTATCTGTGGCAGGCAGAAAGACTTTATTATAAAACAAATTGCTCCACTTCAATTAATATGAAAGATAAGAGGTTTTGTCTAGACATGGTGAAAATAGACTCCAACCAAAACACTGTACCTTTTAAACATCATGTTGACAGTTTAAGAAAATTAAATTTATGTGAGGGGAAGTGTCTTGAGGCAAAAACAAGAAATCAGCTTTTATTTGTACTTTGCTGTTATTGATAATGTCTATGGAAGTTAACTAGATTTGAGTATGACCAGAGTGAGGTCAGTCATATAAGTTTGAGCTTCATACAGCTGTCTATTAAATTGGTTGTTATTCTAGAGCAAGACTTGGCAGACTTTTAAGGTCCAGATATTAAATATTTTTGGTTTAAACAGCCATATGGTTTCAGTCACAACTACTCCACTTTGCACTTGTAGCTTGAAAGCAATGATAGACAATACCTAAACAAATGAGATTGGCTGGACTCCAATAAAATTTTATTTACAGGACGAGGTGACAGGCTAAAGTTGGCTCATGTGTAACACTAATACAGAACAACAAATATCAGCAGACTAACTTGCAGATGGATTACTGTCACTAAGACAAAACAGTTATATTATTCTCTGTTTTCTTGGAGATACTGATAGTGATGATTATCAGTGGGAAGAGGTCAATTTTGAATCATTCTGAGCACATTCCAGTGAAGTTGTTTGAGAGTATAATGTGGAGTTACAGACCTGGATCATGTGACAGCTCTAGCTTGAAATATAAGTGCAACAATCAGTATCTTAAGGCATGAGTTGATATATTTCATTTGGAAATAGAACATTTAAAAAAAAAAAGAAGACAAAGAGACTAGGAAAGAATCCTGTACAAAATATTTAGTTAAGTAAGATAAGTCACAATCAGAAACTTGTCAACATGCCCGAAACATTAAAGAACCAGGAAAGGGCAGTGTCTGTGATGCCTTGAAAGAAGAGAGTTTCAGGAATGAATGGGTGGTCAAGAGAGGTCAAGAAGCAGGAGGAGTGACAACAGGTCATTGAGATGGGCAATAGGAAGAACATTGTTCTAGTGATGTCAAGCTTAACATTTAGGTGACCTCTTATATTTAGCCACATTAAGAATACTTTAGTATTTAGAAGCAATAGGAAAAGAAATGTAGAACCATTGCTTAGTATGAGTACAAATAGTTTTGATAAATTTGTTATTTGTTACATTGTAGAAGAAAACCCAACATCATCTACAGTGAATATGCCTACAATAGGCCTTTTCAGGACTTCTTGATAACATTTAGAAAAGGAATTTTATGGACAGCTAGTTCTACTGATTTTTGTATAGAAGCGAATAAAAGACATACAAACTTGCTTGTGACAATGAGGTAGAATGTAAAGCTATGACTGGTTCTAGTTTTAAAATTTAAGATTTTTCTCCATTGCTTTATGTAAGTTCTGAGTTGAAAAGCCATAATTGATGTTTATACTTAATAATGTTGTTGTTATGTGCCGTTGAGTCGCCTGAGACTTATAGCGACCCTATGTACAACAGCTCTAAACTCTGTTCTGTCCTGTGCCAATCTCATTGTCTCCGACACACTCATCTCAATTACCCCAGTCACCGAATCAATCCACCTCCTAGAGTGCCTTTCCCTCCTGTGCCTGCCCTCCACCCACCCAAGCGTGATGTTCTAATGTATATTTTTAAAAATATTATTTATTAATTTTAATGAAAGTTTACAGAGACTTAATAATGTATATTTACTGATGAAAAGGAAAGATGTTTAAGCGTATGCTCTATCTATAGCAGGGTTTCAAATTTCTTTCATCATTTATCTATTTAAGACTTCTGTTGAGAAATAAATGCCCAATATAGGTGAATAAATTTTATGCTACAAGGAAGTGAAAATTAGAATTTCACAATTCATTGTGCCATCTCATACAATCCAGTTATCTCCCATGGATATCAGTTATTTTTCCAGACAAAATTTCTATGTTTAATTAGGAGACTTAGAGGTCACTACCTACAGGAGGACATCCAAGATTGACAGTTTCAGTGGAACTTCCATATTAGGGCTACAAAGCAAGACTGCTCATTCATTTCTGACATAATTGAACAATGACAATCTTAAGAAAAGCAATGGACAATTGTCCATAAATTGCTAGAATATGAGCTTGTCAGGTTGGAAGAAACTAAAAATATGACTGTGTTGAATTTTGTTATTGTTTCTCCACAACCTTCAACAGAGCAGCAAATAACAAATGCTGGCGAGGTTGTGAAGAATCTAGAACCTTTATTCACTGTTGGTGGGAGTGAAAAATGGTGCAACCACTATGGAAACCTGCACAGCACTTTCCCAAAAGGTTACAAATAGAAATGCCATTAACCCAGCAATTCCACTACTGAGAATATACCCTAAAGAAACCAGAACTGCCAACCAAGCAGATATACACTCACCCATATTTATTGCTGTATTGTTCACAATAGCCAAGGGATGGAAACAACCCAAGTGCCCATCAACAAACAAATGGATAGAGAAGCTGTGGTATATTCACACAATGGAATAGTATGCAGCACTGAAAAATAAGGAACTTGTGAAATATACAAAATGGGTGACCCTGGAGGACATGATACTGAGTGAAATATCTCAGTCACAAAAGGACAAATACTGCATTGTTCCACTGTTGTAAAACAGGACTGACATCAGGGTCGGGGAGAAACTAAGAAAAGAGGAGAAAAGTAATGTACACTGCATTGAAACAGATGAGGAAGAGAACTGCTTAAAAGGAATTTATGATTAGGTATTATTTGTATGACAACAGTCCAGAATATGAGCTGCATAGTAAAGTGGACTGGAGTGGGCATGGGGAATTGTACAGCAATGAAAGAATTTTTTTCCCCCAAAGAGAATAGTAATGGGAGAGAGGGGGAAGGCAGGCAGGAAAATGTGCAACAGTGAATGAATGGAAATCCAAATTATCTATAAAGTTTCATTAAATTCTCAATTAAAAGAAGGAAAAAAATATGACTATAGAAATGATTCTCCTTCAGAGTAAAATCTACCTTAATGACATGGAAGGAGTAAAACTTTTAGCCAATGAAGAATCTTCAACTGTTGATTTAGGCACAACTCAAAATGAAGAGATGTAAAAAATATATGAAATATGAATCTGGGAAAATTAGAACATGTAAAAAGAAATATATCAAGTTTTATATACTTGACATAAGTGAGCGGAATGAATACCTATACCAATAGGTCATTTTGTATCTCTTTCTGTGCAATTAGCTATTTCTGAAAACCCGCCAGAGTCAGCTATGGGTTTGTTCCGACTTCACAGTACATCGTAACAACAACAACAGATCACATAGTAGGGAGCTTCAGTGACACAGTGGCAAGAAGCTGTGCTGCAATATTGAAGGCACTTAGTTCGATTCTATCAGCTGCTGCACTGCAGGAGAAGGATGGACAATTTCCTCCTGTACAGTTAAATGCCTGTGAACACCCACTGGAGAATCGGCTATGGGCGGGTTCTGACTCTACGGTACACCACCACAACAGCATATATGGAATATGTGTTAATATATTATTTATTTTTACAAATCAACCACCAAAGAAAAGATTTATAAATACAGGATTTCTAGAATTTCTGCAGTTCAACAGTGATCAAATATATAATAAAGAGGCATTAATAATAGCTGATGAGGAGGAGACAGGACTGAGGTTTCCCTGAGGATAGGTTCTTCCATTTGGGAAATCTTGTGTCCTCGGTTGTGAGACCATCCCAGGGTACTAACAGGACAAGAGAATTTGAGACTTAGAGCTACAAGCAGGGGAAAGACTTTCTCAGCTTTCTGTGAAAAGGAAGGACGACTTGAGAGCCCCCTGCACACACACTGCTTGAGTTGGTGGCCCTGATCTCCTGCCCTTCCAGAGACAAAGGAAAACATTAAGCTTCAGGAGAAAAGGTGCATGAGATAAGGCACTGTGCCCAGAGAGAGTACTCTGCAGTGTTTATCAGGAGATGAGAATGAGGCTTCCCTGGGGATAGGTTCCTCCATTATGGATCATTGTCTCCTTGGCTGTGGGGCCATCCCAGGGGCCAAATAGGACAAGAGAGTTTGGGATAAAGTGCTTTAAGCAGGAGAAAGACTTTCTCAGCTTTCTCAATGGACACGTTGAGCTGCAAGAAAGACAGCTGACTTGAAACACCCTATCTATTCACCCTTGCCCCAACAGAAACTGCTCTGATGGCACACCTGGACTCACACCTTCAACCATTTCATGCATCAAGGAGGACAACAGAGTTTGGAATAGGGGACAACATCAAGGCAAGAATGCTGCAGGGCTGCAGTGCAGAACTGAGAGAACCTCAAAGACCTTAAAAAAGTAATTTTTCCTAGAAAATACTTAAATGATGGCTCACCCCATACATTGAACATTTTAACCTGAGAACTAATTAGTAATATCATAAAGACAAGAAGCACCAACAACTTATCCAGACATAATAGAAGCGGTTTAACTCTTATCAAGAAAAACTTCACACAATGTCAAGAAAGCAGCTTCAAACCCTGTGAAAAAACAAATTAAGCCTCTCAAAAAAAAAAAAAAGCAGAGAATATTGCAGATCTCACGCATACCATAGAGTCAAAAAAGGCAGCTGCTATATGTTGATATGGAGACATTAGAACAGCTGTAAATGAAAGTACAAATGATGGAAGAAATAGCGGAAGCCACAAATAAAGGGAATACTGTAGAGGTAAAGAACCAGAAGAAATATATTAATAAATTTTTAAACAGCTATGAAAAAAATGCAAATGATGGAAGAAACAATGGAAACCACTAAGAAAGCAAACACGGAGACACAGAGCAAGAAGAAATATATTGACAAGAAGGAACTTGGACATCTATGGAATAAAATCCAAAAGAGAGAAGAAATAATTGAAACTATAGAAAGGTACAAGAGCTTAAAACTCATCACAAGATAGAGAGGGTACAGCCAATACAGTACTGAAAATACCAGAAAAGCATGAAAATGCAGTCCAGAATATTAAGACATGCTGATGGGACAAAATATTAAGACATGCTGATGGGACAAAAGTAGAACTGAAGAGATAGAACAGAGACTCAGTGACCTGGAAGACAAGAGACTCACTGGAAACATACTAGAAGAAAAATCAGAGATGAGACAAAGATAATGAAGTAAACATTAGAATCATGTGGGATAACATACATGTAACTTAAATTCCAGAAGAGGGTAGTGACAGGGAAATCACTGAGAAAATTGTGGAAGAAGTATTAGAAGAAAACTTCCCAGGTATTTTGAAGAATGGGAAAATCCAAATTCAAGAAGAACAACGAACACCAAATAGACTAGACTAAAAAGAAAAACATCAAAACATAACATAGTCAAATTCTCCATTTTTAAAAAAAATTTTTAAATTTATTTACTTATTTTTCATTTCAATGAACATCTACAGAAATTTTGGAATTCCATTCATTCATTGTTAC
>NW_006399803.1:4502655-4534991 GCF_000299155.1 Elephantulus edwardii
ACCCCAAATATAATCCACTCTGCAACCCTCATTCTGTACTCTTACGATAAACATAATGCCTTCAAGTATAATACTTTTAAACTATTTAAAAGACAAGGATAGAATACTAAAAGCAGTGTGAGGAAAAACAAAGAGTTACCTACAAAGGGGAAACAATTAGATTAATTCCTGATTTCTCAGCAGAAACCATACAACCTAGAAGACAATGGGATGACATATATAGAAAGTTGAAAGTAAACAATTGCCAGCCAATGATCCTTAACTCAGCAAAGCTCTCCATTAAATATGAAGGAGAAATTAGATCATTTGTTGAAAAGAAGAAACTTAAGGAATTTGTGAAAACAAGACCAAAACTACAAGAAGTTTAAGTGAAGTCTTTCACATGGAAACTCTAAAGGAAAGTGGATGGACCACAGTAACAGAAACAAGAGGAAAAGAAACATGGCAAAATGGCAAAAGGAAAAACTGTCTGACAATCATCACACTTAACGTGAATAGACTAAATGTGCCAATCAAGAGCTTGCATACTCCACAGCACTCAGAAGCAAAGGTTTTGTTACTTACTATATAACTTGGGAGGGACTGGAAAGCATTATGCTAAGTGAACTAACTCAGTCCCATACTGACAATTGCTGTATAAGACTATTATTGTATGATGTGTATGAGGACCCAAGGGGAGCTGGGTGGAAACAGAGTGGTGAGGATGAGCAAAGGGTCGGGGTAAGGGGTGGTTAATTATTGGATAAAAATTTTTGATGGGCGGAGGGAGGAGTGGGTAAAGGAAATGGAAAAGATCTGGTGTGAACAACAATGTATATAAATTTTGAAAGTAAACCAGTACAAAATAAAAATTTTATTTAAAAACCAACAATAACAATAACCAAAAAAACCCCATAATGTGAATGAACCACAATATATATGAATTATTGTATACAAACCAATTAAAACAAAGACATAGTCAAATTCTCCAAAATAAAAGCTAAGGAAAGAATACTAAAAGCAATTTGAGAAAAACAGTCACAGCCAAAGAAAAGAAATTATATTAAGTTCTGATTTTTTAGCAGAAACCACGTGAGCAAGAAGAGAATGGGATGGTACATACAGAAAGTTGAAAGAAAACAAGATACAATGGTATAGGATCCTGCACTCATCCTGTACCCAAATATGAAGGAGAAATCACATCCATTGCAGAAAAGAAGGACCTCAAGGGATTTGTGAAAACAAAACCAAATACACAAGAACTTTTAAGAGAAGTCCTTCACACAGAGACACCAAAGGAAAGTGGATGGACAATAGTAACAAGAAACAACAAAAAGGAAACATGGCAAAACAGAACAATAAAACCTGGCCTCTCCATAGTAACACTTAATGTGAATGGACTAATGCACCAATCAAAAGAAAAAGAGTAGCAGAATGGATTAAAAACAAAGCAAAAAACAAACACTGAGTCCATCATTATGCTGTCTACAAGAGACACATATAAGAAATGAAGAGAAAAATAGATTAAAAATCAAAGGCTGGAAAAAATATAACAAGTAAATGAAAGCCACAAAAAAGAGAAGTGGTAACACTAATCTCTGATAAAATAAACTTCAGAATGAAAACTACCAAAAAAGATAAAGAGTATGATATAATGATTAAAGACACAGTAGATCAAAAAGAAATAAGATTGGTCAACATCTATGTATCAAATAAAAGACCTGCTAAATGCATTCAACAAGTGTTAAAAAGAATTGAAGATAGTGGTGGGAGACTTTAACACACTACTCTTGCCAATAGATAGGTCAACTCAAAAGAAACTTAACAAAGATGTAGAAGATCTAAACTGTACAGTCAGCCAACAAGATCTTGAAAATGTATTCTGAGTACTGCACCCAACTTTCTTCTCAAGCCCACATGACACATTTTCCAAAATTAATCACACGTTAGGGCTTTGTGCTTAAAAAAATTCCAAAATATTAAAATAATACAAAGTATCTTCTCAAACCACAATGCCGTAAACTAGAAATTAACCACAAGAAAAAAAAACACTTATAAAATCACCCATGTGGAAATGGAATAATATCATTCTAGAACATGATTAAGTTATAGAAGAAATAATGACATAAAATAAGTTACTAGAAACAAGTGATAATGAAAACACAACATACCAAAACCTCTGGGATTCAGCTAAGGCAGTCCTCAGGGACAATAGGCAAATATATAAAATGAAGAAAGACGCAAACTAATGATCTAATTTAACACCTTCATCAGATAGAAAAAGAACAACAATCTAACCCCATAGCCTCTAGAAGAAAGGCAATTATAAGAACAAGCGCTGAAATAAATGATATAGAAAACAAGAAAAAAAATTGAAACCATCAACAACATTCAGAGCTGGTTTTTTGAAAGGGTCAATAAAATTGACAAACCATTGGCAAACTTAACAAAAGAAAAAAGAAGACACTAATAACTCAATTAATTAGTGATAGATTTGACATCACAACCGAACCAGAGAAAAGTAAATATATAACACCAGAATATTATGAAAAGCTATTCTGGTAAATTTGAAATCTTAGAGAAAATGGACAAATTCCTTGAACTGACAAATTCCTTATGCCCTACCCAGAATGACATGGACAGATACAAAACGCTTAAACAGACCCACCACAAAAGATGAAATTGAACAGGTCATTAAAAGACTCCCCCACAAAAAAAAAAAAAGTCCTGGCCAGATGGCTTTATGGCTGAATGTTTCTGTCAAACATTCAGAGAAGATATATCACCAATTCTACTTAATTATTTAGAAAAATAGCAAAAGAAAAAAACACTTCAAGAGACAGTCTATGTAGTAAATATAACCCTAATACCAAAACCAAGTAAAGGTACTCCCAATAAAGAAAAATAAAGACCAGTATATCTCATTAATTTAGATTAAAAAAATCTTTAATAAAATCCTAGCCAATAGAATCCAAAAGCACATTTTTAAAAATCATCATTACCAATTGGGATTCATAACTGGTATACAAGGATGGTAAAACGTAAGAAAAGCAATTAACTTCATTCACCACATTAACAAAGCAAATAATAAGAATCATGTGATCTTAGCAACTGATGCAGAAAAGAAATTTCAAGCCCCTTTCCTGATTTAGTCAGCAAAACTAGAATAGAAGATGATTTCCTCAACATAGTGCAAAATATATATACAAAACTAAGAGCCAATATTACTCTCCATGGAGAAAGACTAAAAGCATTTTCCTTGCGAACAGAGTCCAGACAAGGATGTCCACTGTCACCACTTCTATTCAATATTGTATTCAAAATGCTTGTTAGGGCAATATGACAAGAGAAGGAAATAAAAGATATCCAGATCTGCAGAGATGATCACTATACACAGATTATATGATAGTGTACACTGGAAAGTCCAAAGACCTAAACAAAAGCTATTACAGCTCATAGACCAATTTAATAAAGTGGCAGGATATAAGAACAAGATAAAAAAAATCAGTGAGATTCCTCTACAGTAACAAAGAGAACTCAGAGAAGGAAACCAAGAAAGCAATACCATTTACAATAGCCAATCACAAATTGAGATACTTGGGAGTGAACCTAACTAGAGACAAAAAAGACTTGTACAAAGAAAAAGACTTCTTCTGTGAGATCCCCCAAAAAAGACCTAAATAACTGGGGGAAATGTGCCCTGTTCATACATAGGAAGACTCAATATTTTGAAAATTACGATCTTAACAAAAGCAATCTACATGTTCAGTGCAATCCTAATCCAGATAACAAATTCATTTTTCAAGGAGATTGAAAGGAAAATTGTCAAGTTTATTTGGAGGGAAAAGAGACCCCGAAAGAGTAAAGCACTTCTGAAAACAAAAATGAAGTGGGAGGCATAGCACTCCCTGACCTCAAAATCTAGTCCACAGCAGTAATAACCAGAAGAGCATAGTGCTGGTACAATGACAAGCACATAAACCAATGTAACGGAATTGAGAACCCGTAAATGAACCTCTCTATCTGTGTCAACGGATATTCAACAAGAAAATATAACCTATTAGATGAGGAAATGACAACTTCTTCAACAAATGGTGCTGGCAAAACTGGACCTGCAGAAAGCTGAAACAGGACCCACATTTCCCACCATACACAAAAGTCAACTCAAGGTGGATCAGAGACCTGGGGGTAAAGCCTAAAACCGTAAAGTTCGTAAGAGATGAACTGGAACAAAGTTTAAAAGGCTTACACTACCGGTATAAAGAGACTTCCAAATATAGCCAGAAATGCACATTCTGGAGAGGATAAAATTGATGAATTGGACTTTCTAAAGATTAAATTCCTATAAGCAATCAAAACCTTTTTCCTAAAAAAGTGAAAAGAAAAGCCATCAACTGGGAACACACAAACAAAAACACAGGGTTGTGTAGTTTGATGTGTGGAGGGAGAGGGGAAAGGACATGGGAAAGATCAGAGTGGAAAGACAGGGCATTGATGGGAAGGTCCAATGGTGATTAATTTTATAAAACATAATGCATGAAACTGTATGAAAAAATGTAAATGAAGAATAGTGTGAAACACAATGTATATGAACATTGTAAGCAAACCAATAAAAAAAATTTAACCATAAAAAGCCCAACAAAAACAACCACAAAACCACCACTGATTATTGGAACATATATGTGAAAAGGAGGATTGGTAGTTATCTTAGTGATATACATAAGACTGGAGATAACTTATAGAAGTTTGTATGATCAATTACTTATTCATTATCAACACTCTTTAAAAAACATAAATGGGGGGAGCTCTGGTGGCCTAGTGGCAAGAAGCTGCAAAGCAATCCCAGAGATATGTGGTTCGAATCCACCAGATGCTCTACCGGAAAAGGAGGGACAATCTCCTCCTGTACCTGTCGGATCTGATTTGACAGTATAGACACACACAAAATAGTAATAATAATAAAAAAATTTAAAACAAACAAAAAAACCCCAAATAACCCGTTACTATAAAAAAACCAAAACAAAACAAAAACAACAACATAAATGGCAACTATGCACATGAGCCTTAATGTGTGGAATACCCAGGGATCAAATTCCACTACACCTATGAGGAAAGAAAATGGAGAATCTCAATATCATCAAACAGAACAAGGGTAAGGATTTTCTGTGGAATAGACCATCAATTTCTCATATACAAGCTTAAAATGTAGCTAAGGAAAAGAAAAACATTCCAGAAGAATCATTACAAGATCTTGAGTACATCTACCCAAATTTAAAGACTGCCTCATGAACACATTTAATACATTAAGCATTAATGACCCCTAAGGCCACTTTATTTTTTAGATTTTTAAATTATTTTTCTTATTTGAGTGAAGTTTTGCAAACCTTATTGGTTTTAAGAACAATCATTCAATGACATTTTTTTAATAATTTTTGTTATTGTGATTTTAATGAAGTCTTATAGAGTGGTTGAGTTTTCATTCATTTATTGTTGTACATTTTCCTCCCTCCTTCTTGTGTCTCCCTCCCCTAGTCCACTTTGCAGTGCACCTCTTGTTCCAGTTTGTTGTCATACATATAAAGTCTTATCACACATTCCTCTTAGAGAATTTTTCCCCTCACCTGTTTCAAAGTAGTGTTCATTTTCTATCCACTCTTTTTCTATTCTACTCCCAACCTCCCATGTTAGTTCTATTTTATAGCAATGGTTTTATGCAATATTTGTCCTTTTGTGACTGAAATATTTCACTTAACATAATGTCTTCCAGGCTAATTCATATTGTGCAATGTTTTAAGTGTTCATTGTTTTTACATTGCTGCGTAGTATTCCATTGTGTGACTGTACCAGAGTTTTTCTATCCATTCGTTTATTGACAGGCATTTAGGCTGCTTTCATCTCTTTGCTATTGTGAATAATGCAGCTTTAATCATGAGTGTGAGGAATGTAAGGCCCCCTACTTTATTTTTCTTCTTTAACCATCTGTTTGTTACGGCTATGATTTCTTTAGGGTATATTCCCAATAGTAGAATTGTACACATTGTTATTTTTGTTGTTGTTATGTGCCCTTGAGTTGCCTGGGACTCATAGAGACCCTGTTTACATTAGCTCTGAACCCTGCCCTATCCTGAGCCAATCTCATCATCTCTGACATGCCTCATTCCATTTCCCCAGTCATTGGGTCAATCCATTTAATCTTGGATCTTCCTCTCCTGCACTGTCCTGCCACCCTTCCAAGCATGATGTCCCTTTCCAAGGACTGGTCCCTCCTGGCCACATGCCCAAAGTATATGAGACAGAGCTTCAAAAATCTTTGCCTTAAAGAGCAGCTTGGTTTCAGCCTCTCCAGGATAGATCTGCTTGTTCTCCTGGCAGTCCATAATTTGTTCAACATTCTTCTCCAGCACTACAATTTAAGGGCATTGATCCTTCTTCTATCATCCTTAGTTATTGTCCAGCTCTTAAATGCATAACAAGTAATTGCAAAGACCATGGCCTGTATCAGGCGCACCTTAGTCTCCAGACTGACATTGTTGCTCTCAGTACTCTAGAAGAAGTCACTGACAGCATACTTTCCCAATACAATTTGTCTTTTCATTTCTTGAATGCTGGTGTCAAGAGAATTGTTCATAGATGGATATATTTATTTCTGGATTCTCAATTTTTTTTCATTTATCTGTGTTTCTTTCACTACGCTAGTGTTATGTTATTCTGATTATTGTGCCTGGATTTTGAGATCTGGAGATGTAAGACTTCCTACTTTATTTTTCTTTTGTAGTGATTTGTTTATCCAGTGGTCTATTTCATTTCTATGTTAAGATGGTTTTTACTTTTCCCTTGTTTTCTTTTTTTAAAGTTTTTATTATACTAGTTTATTTACAAAATTCAAATACATTGTTTTTCAAACCAGTTCCTTCCCATTTCCCATCCATCATATTGTGCGACCCCATAATTAATTTCATCACACACACACACACACACACACACATCCTCACACTTCTGCTTTCCCCGTCCCTCTCCTTGAATCCTCAAACTCATTCTACAAAAATGATTCTATACAGTATTTGACCTTATAGGACTTAGTTCACTCAATATAATGCTCTCCAGTCCCATCCAAGTTAAGTTAATCTACAGAATCACTGCTCCTGCTGCTGCATAGTATTCCATTGCATGAATATACAAGGAAATCAAACTTAAGAAATGGGAAAATGACATCCTTTTCAACAAATGGTGCTGGCAAAACTGGACTGCCATCTGCAGAAACCTGAAACAGGATCCACAGCTCATACCATACACAAAAATCAACTCAAGGTTGATCAGAGACCTGGGAGTAAAGCCCAAAACCATAAAGTTCATAAGAGACAAACTGAGAAAAAGCTTAGACGGTCTAGTCTACAGCATGAAGAGACTTCCAAATGCAACTAGAAATGTACAATCTGAAGAAGATAAAGTTGATGAAAGGGACCTTCTCCATATTCAATCCCTGTGTGTATAAAAAACGTTTCCCAACAGTGTGAAAAGAAAATCTACTAACTGGAAACTGATTGGCAATACCAGCTCTGATAAGAATCTCATAATGAAAGTTTGCAGAGTACTCCTGGGCCTCCACAAGAAAATGACTGATAACCCAATTACAAAATAGGCGAAAGATATGGAAAGAATTTTCACAGAGGAAGATTTGGATGCCGAACAGACACATGAAGAAATGCTCCAAATCCCTGGCAATAGGAGGCATGCAAATCAAAACCACAATGATTAAAAAAAAAAAAAACAAAAAAACCCACAATGATACACCATCTTACTCCAGTAGCAGTTGCAAACTTTAGCAGGGCATCAAGAAATAAATGTTGGAGAGAATGTGACATGATTAGAACTCTTTCGCATTTTTGGTGGGATTGTAAAATGTTATAACCACTCTGGAAGGCAGTTGGACATTTCCTCAAAAGAGCTGAACATAGAAATTCCATATGATCCAGCTATTCTACTCCTTGGAATATACTCTAAGAAAATGGGAACTGAGGCACAAATGGAGACTTGTACACCAATGTTCATAGCAGCATTATTCACCATTGCAAGAACATGGAAACAGACCAAATGTCCAACCACAATGGAATGGATTGAGAAATTATGGTACATTCATACAATGGAATATTTTTTCCTTGTCTTTGAAGAATGATTACAGAAACTGGTTTGAGATTGTATTATATTTGTACATCAATTTTGGTGGTATTTTCTCTAATCTAGTAACTACTACTAGCTATATATCCTAAAAAAGTAAGATTTGTAACACACACTGAGATACACACACACACACACACACACACACACATTCTCAAGTTTATTGTTGTATTACTCACAATAATAAAGGAATGAAAACAACCCAAGTGTCCATCAATGGATAAATGGTAAATCATTGACATAACTATTTCACAATGGCATATTTGCACAATGGAGCTGTATATAACACTAAAAAATACCAAAGGATTAGAGAAACACTACATAGCATGGAGTAGTCTCAAAAAAATGATACTGAGTGACTTAAGTCAGTTGACTCAAATTGACAAAAAGACAGTTATTTTATAAGACCACTATCTTCTCAGGTGATTAACTGCCTCAGAAAACTCATTGGAGGGTTAGCTATGTGTTGGTTCCAATTCGATGGAGCACAACAACAATAATAATTACAAAAAGCTAAGGCTCCATGAGAGAAGGATGGAAATCTCCCATGCATTTAACCGCCTTGGGAAACGCACCGGGGGGTCAGCTATGAGTCGGTTCTGACTATGATACAACAACAAGGAAAGGCTTGCATACAGATAGAATAATTCTTGAGTGGTTACCATGAAGGGGAAGAAAGACAGAGGACAGTAAAAAGTAATAAATAGAGAAGATGGATGATAGTGTTGATAAAATATTCTAATTAATTATATTGATAAATTTTAATTTATGTTATAAAAATGTGACTGGGAAACCAATATGATTTGTAAATTTTTATTCAAATCACAATAAAAGAAATGTATAATGAACAACATAATAATAAATGGAGAAAACATTGAAGTTGGCAAGGATTTGATTTTGCTTAGATCCAAAATCAATATTCATGAAAGCAGAAGTCAGGAAATCTAACATGTTACGCTAGGCACATGTAAGCTGCAGAAAATCTCTTTAAAATGTGCTACAAAGGACTGAGTCTTTAGAGTGTTAATTGCTAAATAGTGATGATGACATTTGAAGGACCAAGATGCA
The DNA here is from genome assembly GCF_000299155.1 of Elephantulus edwardii. Lineage (NCBI taxonomy): Eukaryota > Metazoa > Chordata > Mammalia > Macroscelidea > Macroscelididae > Elephantulus > Elephantulus edwardii. Next base: position 4,511,878 of record NW_006399803.1, read on the forward strand.
ACTGACTCAGACCATGGTTATTTTCAATCAACTTATATGCTTATGAAAGTTGGAAAATGAAGAAGAGATAATGAAGAAGAATTAATGCCTCTGAATCATATAGTCAATCTGTTTCCTCCACCATCAGTAGAATCCATGTGTATAATCTGCATTTATGTTTAATGAATAAATCACTGACTGTACAGAATCCTATTATTTCATCTCCAGCATCATTTCTATCACCGAGTCCATCTTTTCCGACTACTGATTTCTCTTACCTGTTTTCAACTTTTCCATTTCATTCACCCATTATTATTAACACATCTTGCTTGATTGCATGTTTCATCAATTTCTAACTGCAGAAGGTGATAGAAATCTTCTATTTCCTCCTTTTTGGCTGTAGTTGTTGGTGCATGTATTTGAATGATAGTGGTATTCACTGGACTTACTTGTATGTGTATATAGATATTATCCTGTCAATCACAATATTGTATCTCAAGATGGATCTAGAAATTACTTTTTTAATTATGAAAGCATCCCTATTTTCCCTCTCTTTTTCATCTCTGGCATAGTAGATCATATGATTGCCTGATTCAAAATGCCCCAAGCCAGTCCATCCCATTTCACCAATATCTAGTATGTCAATATTTATGCATTCTAATTTTTTCTTTACGATATCCAATATTCCTACATTAATGCTTGTCACATTACAAGTTCCAGTCACTACTGCCTGATTACAACTGTTCTTCATCATTTGTTTCCATACTTGAGGGCTCAGCCTCAGTTGCCATATATGCTAGTGTAAGTGAGCTTTATTGTGCATAGAGTTTTTGAAGGCCTGCCATTTTGGAAGTGTATAACCAATTCTCCTTCCTAGTCTTAATTTGAATGCTCAGATTTAGAACAGTATTTGACAGAGAAGCATTTTACAGAAAGGAGCAGATGAAAGGCACTTCCGAATCATAGAAGCAACTAATAAATTCACTGTTGTTTTACACACTTGGCAAGTGTGTCTTGACCCATCCCTTTTCCCACTCCACCAGCATCCCATTCCATTCTTGCCTACCCCATTCAACACCTTCTTTCTCCCATCCAGCCCTTGATATGATGGCTTAGGTCTCAAGACTTCTGTACTTCTATGATTTCAGACGTCTCATGCTTCTTGCTGCTGCAGCCAATCTCTCTTGAGTTTATAAGTATCTAAGTCCAAATTCCAGGTACCAGAATTAGGGAAGGGTTTCTATCACAGATGGTTCTGAGGAAAATTGCTTTGCCTTGAAATCTTCTCTAGGACTGATTTCTTGTGGCTTAGTGCCCCTCTCTTCCATTTGTAGCATGATGCTGTCACAGTAAGATAATTTCTCAGGAGAGGTTGATGTGCCCTCTAGATCTGGTACATAAGTGTTGTTTTCTTGGCCCAGAAGCCACAGACCCTCAGACCCAAAACTATTTAACCCTCAGGCCCTGCCTGCTGTACTCTTGGGAGTGTGGGTGGCTTTACTCAATATTTATTGCCTCTCAAAAATATACACTTTATTCTAATTTTTTTCTTGGAACACAAGAGTTCATGATATCTTCTAGGCTAGAGAATCATCGTATTTTATTGTTTATAAAGTGTTCTCTACTTGTTGTTGTTGTTATGTGCCGTCGAGTCGTTTCCAACTCATAGCGACCCTATGCACAACAGCCCTAAACCCTGCTCTATCCTGCGCCAACCGCACCGCCTCTGACACACCCATCCCGATTACCCCAGTCACCGAATCAATCCATCTCATAGAGGGTCTTCCCCTCCTGCGCTGTCCCTCCACCCTCCCAAGCATGATGTCCCTCTCCAAGGACCCGTCCCTCCTGGCAACATGTCCAAAGTATGTCAGACGAAGCCTCAGAATCCTTGCCTCCTAGGAGTAGCTTGGTTTAATCCTCTCCAAGATAAATCTGTTTGTTTTCCAATGGTGATGTAGGTGAGTGTCTAGGATGTGGCAATGCATTATTATTACACACTATTTTAGTGATATTATGTCAATAATTACAGATACTATTTACTCATGCTTTAGTTTTGTGATTTCCGTGTGCATGACACTTTTTAAAAAGCCATACCTGAGTATACTAAATTTAAGGCATTGTTTTAACTTCAAACTTATACTGAGCCATTTCTCGTTTATTCTTTGGAGATGTTCTCTATCTTCTTTTTAGCTTTATTCATATCCAGTTCTACAATTCTTTCTCCAATCTTGATGCCACATTCCTCTTCATATAGTCCAGCATCTCAAATAGATTTTTCAGCATGCAAATTGAACAGGTATGAAGAAAGGATATAACCATAATTTACACCTATTCTAATTTTAAAATATGCTGTGTTCCCTTGTTCTGTTCAGCTATTTCTTGACCTATGTAGAGGTTTCACATGAGCACAATTAAGTGCTCTCGGATTGATTCCCATGCTTCTCAATGTTAGTTATAATTTGTTATGATCCACACAGTCAAATACCTTTGCATAATCAATAGAACACAAGAAAATATCTTTCTTGTATTCTTTACTTATAGCCAAGATCTAGCTGACATCAGCAATGATATCCCTTGTGCCACAGCCATTTTATGAATTCAGCTTAAATTCCTGGAAGTTCCCTGTTGTTGTACTGTTCCAGTCATTTTAAAACAATCTTCTGAAAGATTTTACTTGCATGTGATATCAAGGATATTGTTGGATAATATTCACAGTCTATTGGAGCACTTTTTTGGTGGGGGGAACGGGCACACATATGAATCTCTTCTAGTCATTTGGTCAAGTAGCTGTTTCCCATTATTTGTTAGCTGAGACTGAAGGGTACATCTAGAGTTGCATCTGTTTTCAGAAACACTTCAACGAGTAAAGCTTATTGAATATACGATGAACTGCCAAATGACCAAAACGAATATGTCTTGAAAGAAGTGCGATTAGAGTGAGCCTTAGAAGGATAGTAAAACTTCATCTCATTTACTTTCTTAGGAGGAAGTAATCTTTGGAGAAAGACATCACGCTCAGAAAGGTCAGAGAAAGAGAGGAAGCTCCGTACGGAGACCGACTGACACAATGATGACCATAATGGGTTTGAGCATGACAGAGATCAGAGGATGGGAAAAAGTTTAGATGTATTGCTCATAAGGTCACTTATAAATCGTAGTCAACTTAATGGCATCCAACAACAACAGTAACAGTTCTGCAGTTTATAGGGCCATTGTGTGGTAGCATTCACAGGAATCTTTGTTGCTAAACCACGGTCATTTATGTTCTCTGGCCTTTAATTTATTGAAACTAAAACTCTTGGTTATATAATCTCTCTAATCAAATAAATTAATTGTCTTTAAGTTAGAACTGACCTTCCAGGGGGTTTCTGAGGCTGAATATAGCACAGGAGGAGGCTGCCCATCTTCCTCCCAAATACAGAGTATTTGAACCATCAGAGTTGCAACTTTTTGATTAGCAGAGCAACTCCCTACAGACAAAAGCAACAGCGCTCCCTCCCTCTCACTCATTAGCATCAACATTTGAAATCCTACCTGTTTGATTTTTTTTTTTTTAATTGCCAAGGACCTCTTGAGACTACATGTTCTCTGATTTGAGCCAAATATATTTGGCACCTTTCATCAAAGTACTATTTAGTTTCACCTTTTCCTGACACTTCACCATCACATATGCCACTCCCTCTGACCAGAATACTCTTCCATTTCCTTTTCATGAAACACACTATTCTTCAATCACAGTCTATGACTCACTTCACCAACAGATTCTTTCCAGACATAATCAGCACAATCTACTTCCTGATTTCTTAATGTTTGCAATTGCTGTCATTATTTTTTCCTCCCAAAATTGTATTTTGTCAAATTGAGAATATACACCAATTGAATAGTTTCTACAATGACAATTTAGTGGCATTTGATTATATTCTTCAAGTTAGGCAACCATTCTCACTCTTTGTTTCTGAAATTTTTCTCCTTCATTTATATAAACTAACTGTCCCCTAAGGTTCCTATTTAATCTTTTGAGTTACTGTTGTCAATTTGATCACATATATTGTTGTTGTTATGTGCCCTTAAGTTGACTACAATTCATAGCCACCCTTTGTACAACAGATCTGAACCTGCCTTTTCTTGCACTGTCTTCACAATCTTTGATATTCTTGAACTTTGACTGTTTGTTAGAGTTATTGTGCCAAACCACTTTGCTTAGGGTCTTCTTCTTTTCTCTGACCTTTCACCTTTCCAAACATAATGTCTTTTTCCGAGAATTGGCCCCTCACACATTGGAAGTGTATGCGATGGAGTGTTACCATCCTTGCCTCTGAGGAGCACCCAGGTTGAACTTCCTCCAGATCAGACTTGTTTGTTGTTATGACAGCCCAAGGGATATTCAGTACTCTTCTCCAATATAAAAATTCAAAGGTACCTGTTTCAATGCAATATATGGCAGAGAACTGTTTAAAAAGCATATATGATTAGGTATTATTGTCATGACAGAAGTACAGAATGAAGACTGCACAGTGGAGTGGACTTGGGGGGAGTGATTGTATAACAAAGAATTTTTCTTTTACTTTTCAAAAAGAAGAGCAAACTGATGGGGGTAGAAGGGGGGCAGGGAGAAAAGTGCAACAATGAATGAATGGAAAGCCTAAGTCTCTGTAAACTTTCATTCAAATTAATAAAAGTAATATAAAAAATTCAAAGGTATCAATTTTTCTTCAGCCATATTTTGATAGTTCTTAAAAGGGTATAAATGTTAAGCCACATCATTTTTATTACTTAAGCTAAATAATTGTTGACACTTAGAATAGTTTGGGAGGGTTTTGGAGGGATTTTTTGTTTGTTTGTTTGCTTTAAAATTTAAAGTTTATCTCAAGGCAGTGTTTTCAGGGATTCGTGTATCTTCCATGGCTCCAGAAACTCTAGGGTCCTTAAGAATTTTCAATTCTGCCTTTCCCCCATTGTGATGAATATTCTTCTATGGAATCTTAGAACAAAGTGATAGAACAAAGTGAATCTTAGAACATTAGTGATAGTTTGGCATCATCCAGTTACTAGATCTCATGGCAAATGTTCATGAAGTTGTCCATGGGGGCAGTTGACCACACATTCCGTACCCTCTTCGTAGTCTGAGCTTTTCTTTTACTGTGGCTCCAGGTAAACAAAGACCAATTGTGCCTTGAATGGCCACTTGCAAAAGGTCTCCAGAATTATATGTTGAACTAGCAGGTGAAACAGAAGTACTAAATACATTATTAGGCCAAATGATTTTTGTCTCTGTTGTAAATATATCTATCACAAAGCATTTGTGAATTCCATTTTTATTAGGTGTATAACTTATTGACAGAAATTACAGTGTTAGCTATGATTATTATTTGGGTTTGTTTCTTTTTGGTCTTAATATAATAAAAAAAAATGGATATACTAGATATAGTTCCTGGGCCAACAAAATTTTGATGCTAAGAGAGCCAACATACATAGCAATTATACTTATGGCCTTGTACCCCTATGTCCTGTTTTCTGTTCCTATTTAGACATCCTCCAGCAGGTTTTCCCTAGGGTGTAAATTGCACAGGAGGAGATTGTCCATTTTTCTCTTTGGAGCAGATGGCAGATTGAAACACAAACTTTGGACTGGCTGTGCACCACTCATGAACTAAGCCACCAGAGCTACATATTACCTCACTCAAAACTCTCATATTCATCAAGTTGGAACCTCTGCATACCTGACCCTCGAGTGAGTTTTTAGAGACCATAAATCACACAAATTTCCCATCTTTCGTCCTTGTAGTAGCTCGAGGATTTGAACCACCTGCCTGTGTGTTGGCAGCACAACTTCTTACCTGCTAGGTCACCAGAGAAATCAAAGCAATGTTTTCGTACCAGCAGCGTTAATTGTAATCAAATTAATTTTACTTGAACATTCTCTGACCATCTCTATTCAAATTTAATAGTTACTTGATATCAGGTCAATGAAGGCTTACCATTTTTCAAAGACATGGGGCCCTCTGGAGACTTTGCTGATGAATCTCTACTGTGTTAATCTAAAGTTGGCTTTTTTTAGCATTACCTTAACCCCCTCTGGTCTACAGATACCTTAAGTGGAGACACATGGTCTTGCAAATCATCAATAGTTGTGGGACTAGAAAAAGACAAAGAGTGCTTCCCAAACTGAGGAGCAAGACTTGTGGCAGCAAGACTTGAGATAAACAAGACTTTAGGGAGACTGGAGCAAGACTTTGTATGAGAGAGACTTTGGTGCTGAGACCCTGCTGCAGAGAAACTATGGCAGGGTGTGACCTGAGGTTTCTTGCGTTTGTGCTCGCCACAGTTAAAGGCTTTGCTGTTCTTGCTAGATGTCTAAAGGAGAAGCTGACATAACTATTCTGAGGCAAACCTTGCTGAAAGATTTAGATTTGACTGTTGAACTGAAACTGGAGCCTGGAATAATTGGGGAGTTGTGTCTTGGGACTATTGGGCTAAAACCTGTATTTACATTGGGTGATATTCTTTGCCTCTTCCTCTCTCCAACTTACTTCACTAATGAATCCCATTCTTGGTACCACAACCATGAGCCAACAATGAATAAATGAACCTTTTGCTGCTGCTGTGGAGGCATCATGGGTCTGGGATATGGACTATTTATTTGTTTTCTCTTCTGGGGAGGTAAGAAAGTGTGTTATTCTCACTCCCTCCGGTCCTTTCAGAGAGATGCTAATGGCCCTGTGCCCCCATGTCCCAGACTCAGCTCCCTAGTGAATCTTAGTTATCAAAACTTCTCACCTATTATTGCTATTTATGAATAAAACAACAAAATGACACTATTAAATGTAAAAGTGGAAGATTATTAAAGAGGTGCTATAAATATAGATTAAAGTTATACTGGTGTTGTTGTTATTGTTATGTGCTGTCGAGTCACTTGTGACTCATAGTGACCCTATGTAGAAAAGCCCTAAATCCTTCTCTGTCCTGTGCCAGCCTCATTGTCTCCGACACACCCATCCCCATTACTCCAATCACTGAATCAGTCCACCACATAGAGGGCCTTCCTCTCTTATGATGTCCCTCCACCCTCCCAATCATGACGTTCCTCTTCAAGGACTAGACTCTCCTTGCAACATGTCCAAAGTATATAAGATGAAGCTTCAGAATCCTTGCCTCCAAGGAGCAGGCTGGTTTCACCCTCTCCAGGATGAACCTGTTTTCTTTCTTAGCAGTCCATGGTATATTCAATACTCTTCTCCAGCAGCACAGCTCAAAGGCAGCAATTCTCTTTCTATCCTCCCTAGTCATTGTCCAGCTCTCTGATTGCATAGCAAGTAATGGCAAAGACTATGGCCTGTATCAAGTGCACCTTAGTTTCCAGAGTGACTCCATCGCTCTTCAGTGCTTTGGAGAGGTCCCGAACAACAGACTTTCCCATTGCAATACGTCTTTTAATTTCCTGGCTGCTGTTGCCAAGAATGTTGACTGTGGAGCCAAGCAAACTAAAGCTATTAAGAATCTCAATCTCTTCACCATCTATCATGATGCTACCAATTGGCCCAGTGGTAAGAATCTTTGTCTTCTTGATATTGAGTCTCAAACCATATTGAATGCTGCAGTCCTTCACCTTATGCAGCAATCACTTCAGGTGCTCTTCAGTTTTAGCAAGCAGGGTTGTATCATCTGCATAACGCAGATTCTTGATGAAACGTCTACCAATCCTGATGTCGCACTTCTCCTCATAGAGCCCAGCCTCTCAGATAATCTGTTTAGCATATAGGTTGAAAAGGTATGGAGATAGGACACATCCCTAGCATACACCCTTCCCAATTTTGAACCATGCCATGTTTCCTTGCTCTGTTCTGATGACTGCCTCCTGGTCCAAATATAGGGTTTGCATTAGCATAATCAAGCATTCTGGGATTCCCATTCTTCTCAGAGTCAACCACAGTTTGTTATGATCCACACAGTCAAATGCCTTTGCATAATCAATGAAACACAGATAGACATTCTTTTGGTACTCCCTGCTTTCAGCTAAGATCCATCTAACTTTTGCTACAATATCCCTAGTACCACTACCCTTTCTAAGTCCAGCCTGGACTTCTGGTAGTTCTCTGTTGATGTGCTGTTGCAGTCATTTTTGGATAATCTTCAGCAGATCCTTGCTTGCATGTGATATCTATGATATTGTTTGATAATTTCTGCACTCTTTTGGGTCACTTTTCTTTGGAATGGGGACAAATATAGATCTCTTTCAGTAAGATGTCCAAGTGATTGTCCTCCAGATTTCTTGGCACAGCTTGATGAGCACATCTAGGGCAGCATCTTTAGTTAAAATATGTCAGTTGGTATACCAGCTATTCCTGGGGCCTTATTTTTTGCCAATTCCTTCAAAGCAGCTTGAATATAGGCTCTTGCTCATCATGTGTTGTTTCCTAAAATTCTTCTCTGTCTGCCAATTCCTTTTGGTACAGTGACTCTGTATATTCTTTCCTCCTTCTTTTAATATTTCCTGGATCATTTAATATTCTGTCCAAAGCATCCTTAAGTATAGAAATTTGAGGTTTGAATTTGTTCTTCGGTTCCTTGGGCTTATGAAATGCTGAACGAGTTCGGCCTTTTGCTTTTTTGGCCTTTTTTATTTTCTGACTCTGAAGGCATACTACTGTAGTAAAATAATTCATCAACTTTTAATCATTTTAGGAGATAGCATATGATAAAAAAATTGATGGTACTGAAAGAGTAAGTACAGGCTAAACTTGAGACATTGATAAAAAGCAAGGCTCCAGAGACTGAGATATTTTAACAAATGGATGCAACATTCATCTGTTTGTTCACTCATCCATATGTCCACATAGACATGCCAGGAACTTTGGAGGAAAGCTACTTTGCCAACTGATTGGACAAAATCCATATTTTTGCCCATTCCTAAGAAGGATGGTCCAAAAATACAAAAATTATTAAAATATCCTTAATATCACATTAAGTAAAATTTTGCTGAAGATAATTTAGAAATGGTTGTAATAGTGAATTGAGAGGGAACTGCCAGAAATTCAAGTCAGATTTAGAAGAAGACAGACTTTGCAATTGCCTTTTCTAGCTCTGAAAAAGAAATCTGAGATTGTACTGAAAATGTAAATTTTTTTTTTACATTGAACATGTAGCTTTTACTAGGATTGCCATTTTTCACTGTGTTGAGTCTTCCTATCCATAAACAGGGAATATGTTTCAATTTAGTTAGGTCTCATATTGTTTCTTATAGTAGTGTTTTATAGATTTTTTTAATAAAGATTTTTAGTGTCTTTGTGAAATTTCAGACAAGGATCTCATAATGAACATTTACCATAAGGACTCCACAAGAAAAAGACTGATAACTCAACCACAAAATGAGAAAAAGAGATGAAAAGACTTTTCACAAAGGACGGCATTTAGACAGCCAACAGACATATGACAAAATGATAAAAATCACTGTCAATAAGAGTGATGCAAATTAAAATAACAATAAGATATCGTCTCACCCCAATAGCAAAGTTTAACAAAACAGCAAGTAATAAATGCTGGAGAGGATGTAGGGAGATCAGCCCTCTCCCTACTGAGAAGTACTGTTGGTGGCATTGTAAAATGGTACAACCATTCTGGAAAGCAGTTTGTTATTTTCTCAAAAATATTGAACATAGAAATCCTATGTGACCCAGCTATTACCCTGCTAGAAATATATGTCGAGGAAATTAGAACTAATACATTAATAGAGATATATACACCAATGTTCATAGCAGTATTATTCATAATAGAAAGAGTATAGTAGCAACATAGATGTCTATCAACAAACGAATAGATTGAGAAATTGTGGTATATTCACACAATCGAATACAATGCAGCACTAAGGAACAAGTATTTCATGAAATAATGTATAACATAGGAGAGTCTAGAGAGCATTATTCTGAGCGAACTCAGTCTCATAAGGACGAATACTGCATATGACCATTATTATAAAAATAGAAGTGGTATGATGTGTATCAATGTTCAAAAGGGGAAAGGGGTAGGAAAAAATGCAAGGGAGTGGAAAAAAAAGAAAGGGTGGGAATTTTTAGGATAACAGAGTTGGTGGATTGGGGGGAATTGGAAGGGATTGGAAAAAGTCAATTGAGACTTGAAAATATGGTTTACTAATAGGCAAAGATCAACTGCAATTAATTATATGGGAAACGGTATATATGAATGAATGTATGAAATGCAATGTAAAATGAGGGATTGGCAGTGAATATGAATGAAACACAACATAAATGAATTATTGTATGAAAATCAACTTCAAAAAGAAAGCCAGTTTCTGTTTTGCCCATTCCTTTCAAACCAGTACTCTGAGGGAAAAAGCATGTTCCTTTTGCTAAAGAGTCCACTCATCATCTTAGAAAATTTGACTGTCTGCATCCACAAGCAAAGTCCAGTCGGAATAAGTCATCAAGTTGCAACAATCGACCTTAGCTCACAACATGTATCATTGTCTTTTTATCAGGTTGAGTTCTGGTTTACTCATCCCAAGTCATCTGTAGCTAAGTTACAATGGCCATCAGCTACAAGCTCTGTAATCCACACTTCTCCCTGCATTCCAGACCTGTAGGTCTCTTCACTCAGCCCTAGCCCCAACATGGAGCTAAGTCAACAAGCCTGGGGTCCTCATGACTCCCAGCTCTTCGAGCCATTAACCCTTCCCTGCTCATCCACACATCTATGCATGCAGGGTGGACAATGCTGAAGGACTACATCCAAGCTCAGCTTGTTTCTCCGTTGTTGTATTCATTCGACTTCCACTCCTGTTGTTCCAGGTGATTGCTACTTTGCCTGTTCCAGTTTTAAAAAATATTCTTTTCCTTTTTTCTTCTTTTCTTTCATGCTTGCCCTTCTTTCAAATGTGAATCTTTTCAATTAAAATTCCAATGTGGACCCACAAATCCATTCAAATGCAAAGCTCCTCTGAGTTCTAAGTGGGTATTAGTTTTTTTCCCTTTACTAAGACCCAACACCCAAAATCTAATTTTAACAAGCTTATTTCCAGGGCAGATCTTCCCTTTTAGGACTTCCAATCAAGTACTGGCCAAAATCAGAATTACACAGTTTCTAAAATTTATACTATTCAGTATTAATTTATATTGTACATTTTTTTCAACCCCCTCCATTTTTAAAATTGATTTGTATTTAATCACCATCCACACTGAACTTTATATGAATATAGTGTCCTATATAATGGCTCATACATCAGGGCATGAAGCATGAAGTAGCTGGCTTATATATTTTCACAAATGTACTTATTAGTAAGATACAGTGTTGTTGGTTTTCAGTGCTATTGAACTAAGTATGATCCATAGTGACCCAATAAACAACAAACCTGAGCCCTGTCCCATCCTGTGCTATCCTCATACTTGCTGACACGCTTGAGTCCATTGCAACAGTCACTGTATCAAACCATCTGATTGAAGGTCATCCTTTCTCCCACCTTTCTAAGTATGATGTTCCTCTCCAAGGAATAGCCTCTCCTAACATCGTACCTGAAATATATGAGACAAAGCTTTATCATCTTTGCCTCCAAGGAGCACTCAGACCACACTTTCTCTAAGACATGTTTGTTCTTTTGGAAGTCTGAGGGACATTCATCGCTTTTCTCTAACACCACAGTCAAATAAAACAATTCTTCTTCTGCCATCCTTATTCATTGTCTAGCTTTTAGATGCATAGCAAATTATTGGAAATATCACGATCTGAATCATATACCTCAGCCCTCAAGCTGACATCATTGCTCCTCAATAATTTGTAAAGGTTTCTGACTACAGAATTTTCAGTCCATTGTGTCTCCCAATTTCCGGGTACCAAGGATGATGATTTTGGATCCAAGCAAGAAGAAATAATTTATAACTGCAATCTTTTCTATATCTTTCATGATTTTGCCTATTGGTCCAGTGGTAGAACTTTTGCTTTCTTGACATTGAAATACAATCCATATTGGCACGGGTATTCTTTGATCTTCTAATGAAAGTGCTTCAAGTCTTCCTCACTTTCAGCAAGCAAGGTTTGTGTCATCTGCATAATGCATGGTATTGAGGTGTTTTCCACCAATATTGATGCCATAGAACCCAGCTTCTTGAATAATTTGCTAAGCATACAAATTGAATAGATATGGAGAGAAGATATAGTTCTGATGCACTCTGTTCTTAATTTTAAACCATGTCCAAAGCAGCTACACCCACATTCCCAGAATCTTGCCACACAAGGCCTGCTTATAAGACTGCTTTTGGGGATGGTGTATAAGAAAAGGACACTTGTATACTAGATCTAGAAGACACATCACCCTCTCCTGGGAAATTATTGTACTGTGATAGCACTCTGCTAACAGATGAAAGAGTCACAAGAAGTCAGTCCTGGAGCAGAAGCTTAAGGCAAAAGACGTTTCCTCAGAATCATCTGAGAGATAAAGCCTTCCTCAAAACTTGTATCTGGAATTTGGATTTAGAGACTTCTAAACACAAGAGAGACTGGCACTAGCATAAGAGATCAGAAGCAGCTCGAGACATTAGGCATCACAGAAGCACAGAAGGCTTGAGACCCAAGACATCATATCAAGGGCTGGATAGGAAGAGTGAGGTGTTGAATGGGTAGGTGGGGATGGAAAGGAATACTGGTGGAGTGGGAAAAGGGATGGATCAAGACACATGTGCCAAGGGCAGGGGAGCAACCCTGAATATATTGGCTATTTCTATAATTGGGAAATGGCCTTCATCTGCTCCTTTCTGTAAAATACTTGTTTGTCAGATACTGTTCTAAAGTTGACCATTGAAATCAAAACAGACTAGGAATAAGGATTTGCCACCTATTTCCAAAATAACAGGTCTTCTAAAACCCTATGTACAATATTGTTGTTCTTGTTGCTGTTGTTATGTGCCATCGAGTAGCTTGTGACTCATGGCGACCCTACGTACAAGAGCCCTAAATGCCGTTCTATTCTGTGCCAACCTCACCATCTCAAACACAGTCATTCCCACCACTCCACTCACAGAATCGATCCATCTCATTGAAGGTCTTCCTCTCCTGCACTGTCCCTCCACTCTCCCAAACATGATGTCCCTCTCCAATGACCAGTCAGTCCCTCCTTGCAACATGCCCAAAGACTGTCAGATGAAGCTTCAGGATCCTTGACTCCAAGGAACATTCTGGCTTCACCCTCTCCAAGACAAACCTGTTTGTTCTCCTAGCAGTCCATGGTATAATCAACACTCTTCTCCAGCACCACAACTCAAAGGCATCAATTGTCCTTCTATCATCCCTATTCACTGTCCAACTCTCTAATGCACAATATGTTGTTGTTGTTGTTAGGTGCCATCGAGTCATAGATGACTCATAGTGACCCTATGAATGAAAGACCTGAGCACTGTTCATTCATAGTGTTTCCCGAGGCAAGCCATTTTGGAAGTGGATGCCACTCCTACTTCCAGGCTTGTTTTAGTCGTGAAGCTCCAGCCAACACTTTCCACCATGGGTACCCATTACCACGTTTGACACATCACTGTCGCAGTGTTCAGCATCACAGCAACCACGAGTTACCTATGTACAGCAATGCACAGACCAGTGCTATACCAGCTAGAAAAATGTTTGACAGGAAAACAATTTGAACCTGGCCGAGGTCTACAGATTAAAATCACCCCCTTTCAGCTTGGTAGCATAACTTTCTGTCCACTAGGCCAATGTAGCTCTCTCTCTGTCATGGTTCTTATTGTTGTTAGGTGCCGTCAAGTTGTAGGCGACTCATAGCAACCCTATGAATGAAAGACCTGAGCACTGTTCGTACATAGAGCTTCTGGAGGCAAGCCATTTCGGAAGTGGATGCCACTCCTGTTTTCAGGCTTCTGATGTACAATATAGCCCATTTAAAGTAGACTAGCAGATGTGACAACTGAGGCTGAGCCCTCAAATATGGAAACACAAAGAAGAAGAAACAGTTGTAAGCAGACACTAGTGATTGGAACGTGGATTGTGAGAATCATTAATGTAGGAAAATTGAACATTGTTAAGAAAGAAATGTTAGTGTTGTTGTTATGTGTGTTGAGTCACTTGTGACTCATAGCGACCCTATGTATAAGAACCCTAAACCCTCCTCTATCCTGTGCCAACCTCACTGTCTCTGACACATCTACTCCCATTACCCCAATCACTGAATTGATCCACCTCATCGAGGGTCTTCCTCCCCTGCGCTGTCGCTCCACCCTCCCAAACATGATGCCTCTCCTTGCAACAAGCCCAAAGTATTTCAGATGAAGCTTCAGAATCCTTGACTCCAAGGAGCAGCCCAGTTTCACCCTATTCAAGGCACTGCTGTTTGTTCTCCTAGCAGTCCATGAAATATTCAATACTCTTCTCCAGCAGCACAGCTTAAAGGCATCAACTCTCTTTTCAGTCATCCTTAGTCATTATCCAGCTCTCTGACACATAGCATGCGATTGAAAAGACTATAGCCTGGATCAGATGCACCTTAGTCTTCAGCCTGACAGTCACTGCTCTTCAGTACTCTGGAGAGGTCTCTGACAGCTGACTTCCCCAATATAATTAGTTTCTTGATTTCCTGGCTGCTGGTACCAAGTGCATTGATTGTGGAGCCAAGCAAAGTAAAATTGTTAATAAACTCAATCTCTTCACCATCCATTATGATGCTGCCAATTTGCCCAGTGGTGAGAATCTTTGTTTTTTTTTTTTTTGAGGTTGCGCTTCAGTACATATTGAAGCCTCCAGTCCTCGACCTTCAAAAGAAATGGAACACATAAATATTGACATACTAGATATTGGTGAAATGAGAAGGAATGGCACGGAGCATTTTGAATCAGACAGTCATATGATCAACTGTGCTGGAGATGAAAAGGTGAGGAAAAATAGGGTTGCTTTCATAGTTAAAAAAGTAATTTCTAGATCCATTTAGACATATAATGTTGTGATTGACAGGGTAATATCCATACACATATAAGGAAGTCCAGTGGATACCGAAATCATTCAAATATATACACCAACAACCAGAGCCAAAGAGGAGGAAGTAGAAGACTTTCCCCAACTTTTGCAATTAGAAATCAATCAAGCATGCAATCAAGACACACTAATAATAATGGGAATGCAACAGTTTGTAACAGGGAAGGAGGATCAGTAGTCGGAAAACCTGGATTTGGTGACTGAAATGAGGCTGGGCATAAAATGAGAGAATTCTTTACAATCAATGATTTATTCATTGAAAATACTTTTTATAAGAAATCTAAATGTACATTATACCCATCCCTGATGGGATGCACAGGAATCAAATAGATAAAATCTGTAAAAAGAATCTTTAGAGAAGCTCAGTATCAGCTGTGAAAACTAGGCTAGGTGCTGATTGTGAACAGATAATCAATTACTCATATGCAAGTTCAAACTACAGCTAAAGAAGGTTAAATCAAATCCATGGGAACCAAAATTTGACTTTGAATCTATCCAGCCTGAATTTCAGAACCATCTCAGGAAAAGATTTGAGACTTTGAACACTAATGAGCCAAGACCAGATGAGATGTGGGAGGATATCAAGAATATTATCCATGAAGAATGCAAAACGTCATTACAAAGACAGAGGAGGAAGAAAAGACCAAGATGAATGTCAGAAGAGACTGAATATTGCACTAGAGCACCAATAAGCCAACATAAGGGGAAGAAATCAAGAAAGTAAGGAACTGAACAGAAAATTTCCAAGGACAAAGTGGGAAGACAAAGTATTATAATGAAATGTGCAAAGAGATGGAGTCAGAAAATCAAAGGCACTGCACTTTCATAATTTCTTATGCTGAGGGAACTAAAGAACAAATTCAAGCCTCAAGTTGCAATAGGATGCTATGGGAAATATGTTGAATGGTCCAGAAACCATCCAAAAAAGATGGAAGGAATACAGAGTCATTGTACCCAAACAGACTCGACTGACACTGAAAAATTTCAGGAAATACCACATGATCAATGCTAATGAAGGAAGAAGTTGAGGCTACACTGAAGGCATTGGCAAAAAAATAAGGCCCTAGGAATCAATAGAATTCATGAATATGAGTTACCAAAGACAAAAATACAGATGTGTATAACATCACTGCATGAATATGACATTAAAAGAATAAGTTTTATATTATTAATTTGTTTTATTGAATTTTTCTATCACACACCGGATAGTTGAGTGGCAGTCATGAACAGATATTTGCCGTCATTAAGCTTATAATACATTGTGGGAGACAATGAAAATGTATTAGTTAATTATAACTTGATAACATATTTGAATACTTTTAAAAAGTGCTAAGTGCTGTGAAAAAATATATTTGTAGTTGTTATGTGCCATCAAGTAAACCCTGCTCTATCCTGTGCCAACCTTATTATCTCTCATATACCTATCCTCAATTATCTCAGTCACTGAATCAATCCATATCATCCAGGATCTTCCTCTCCTGCCCTGTCTCTCCACCCTCTCCAGCATGACTCCCTTCTCCAAGGACTGGTCCCTCCTTGCAACATGCCAAACGTATGTCAGATGAAGCCTCAGAATCCTTGCCTCCAAGAAGCAGCCTGGTCTCACCCTCTCTAGGATGAACCTATTTGTTCTAGCAGTCTATGGTATATTCAATACTCTCTTCCTGCACCATAGTGCAAAGGCATCAATTCTCCTTCTATCATCCCTAGTCACTGGCTTGTTTCCAGACTGACATCGTTGCTCTTCAATACTTTGAATAGGTCTCTGACAGCAGACTTTCCCAATATAATGTCTTAATTTCCTGGATGTGGGTATCAAGAGAGTTCATTGTAGAGTCAAGCAAACTGAAACTGTTAACAATCTCAATTGTTGCATTGTCTATCATGATGCTGCCAATTAGCCCAGTGGTGAGGATCTTTGTTTTCTTGATGTTGAGCTTCAATTCATCTTGAAGACTGCAGTCCTTGACCTTCTGCAGCAAGCTCTCCTCATTGCTGATGAGTTTACCTCCAATCCTGATGCCACATTTCTCATAGAGCCCAGCCTCCCAGATAATCTGTTCTGAATCGAGTCTGAAAAGGTGTGGAGACAGGACACATCCCAGGGATACACCCTTCCCACGCAGTGTTTCCATGCTCTGTTTTGATGACTGCCTCTTGGGCCAAGTATAGCTTTCTCATAAGCACAATCAAATAAATATTCTAGGATTCCCATTATTCTTAGTCAGCCATAGGTTGTTGTGATCCACACAGTCAAATGTCTTTGTATAGTCAATGAAATACAGATAGACATTCCTCTGGTACTCCCTGCTTTCAGCCAAGATCCATCTAACATTGACTATAATATTCTTAGCACCATGGCTTCTTCTAAAACCAGCCTGCTCTTCTGGTAGTTCTCTGTTGATGAGCTGTTCCAGTTGTTTTTGGATAATTTTCAGCAGAATTTTGCTTGCATGTGATATTAATGCTATTGTGCAATAATTTCTGCACTCTGTAGGGTCATCTTTCTTTGGAATGGGGACAAATATAGATCTCTTCCAGTCAGTTGACCAGGTGGTTGTCCTCCAGATTTTTTGGCACCACTTGGTAAACACATCCAGGGCAGTGTTTGTTTGTTGAAATAAGTCAATTGATATGCCATCATTTCCAGGGGCTTTGTTTTTTGTAATTTCTTTCAGAGCAGCTTGAACTTCATCACCACAGGCTCTTGCTCATATGTCGTTTCATGAAATTCTTCTGTGTCCACCATTTTGTGTGAAAAAATATTAGAGTGCATAAATATTTTGATGGAATGTGTATTTCATTAAAAAGAATGACTTGATCGAAGGTGGGAATGAACTAGAGGGAAACTGCTTGATGTATACGAAGGTAAATGTGAGGGCCAGTGTGTGGCAGTGAGAAAGAATTAAAAGATGAGATCGACAGTGAGTCAAGATCAAGTAGTCTTGTTAGCATATATGCTAGTCTGGGTCCTCAGGTGCCAACGTGGGATTAAACGATTTTATTAGTGAATGCATGTGAGAGACAAGATGAGTATTTTCAGTGAAGATTGGGAGAACCATCAGCCTCTGAAGTGACTTGATTATTGAGCCCATCAGAGGAGTCCTGTGGAAACTGGTTTGAGTTATTATTTCTTCCACTCTCAGTGGAAAGCATATGACAAGTATGGACAGGGTGCAAACACAATGATGAATTTCAGAGCATGATAGCAGAAACCCTTGGTTAATTATGCTACCTGAAGAGTTGAATGGTGCTTGTTGGTCAACCCTGTAGCTGGAGAGTTGTTTGATGCTTTCTAGGCAGCTCTAGTGGTCTAGAGGCAAGAAGCTGCACTGTAATCCTGAAGCAACATGGTTTGAGTCCACTAGCTGCCCCACTGGAAAAGGACGGACAGTCTCTTCCCTAATAATAACTGTCTCGATAAGCTGCCTCTGAAAACCCACTGGAGGGTCAGCTATGGGTTGGTTATGACACAATGGTAGACAACAACAATAGTGCTTACATTTTCAGAAAATTTGGCTTTCATTGTAAGCTAAGCAAAATTAATTATTGAGGTTTTTAATAAGGGAGAAAAGTGATCTATTTTTGAAAATGCCATTTTATTGTCTGGATAACAAATTGTCAATTTGTAATAGCTTATTGCACAGAAAAAATGGAGAGATGAAGACTTTGACCAAGTTTGTAAGAGCAGATATTTTGAGGGGAGGGTGAAAAATCTGGAATAATTTGTAGGCAGAGTGATTAGGAAATAATATTGGACTGAATGGTGGTAGTGCAGAGTTAAGGTGATTTCTAATTTTGTACATGAGCAACTAGATGAATGTTCTCACTGAAGTGAGGAGCTCTGAGAAAGCAGGGGTTAAATAGAAAAGGGTTGGGTTATGTGTATGTGAAATTTTTTTTATTAAATTTTATTAGTTCTAATGAACATTTACAGAGATTTTGGGTTTTCATTCATTCATTGTTGCACTGTTTTCTCCACCCTCATCTCCATTTCTTTCTTCTTCCCCCCATGTCTGTTTTAATTGTCCAATTGCCACAGTGCTTGTCAAAGCCAGTTCTGATTAATCTCCCTTGTCAGTGTGTCCCTTGCCATTCCCTATCACTCCTCCCTGAGAGAGACTTCACCCTGATTCATAAGGAAAAGGGGATGGCGTATTCTCTTAGCTACTTCCTGCTGAAAAGGGACGCTGTGGGTTTCAGGGTGAAGGTCTTCTCTCACTACTCTAAAGGGCCCCTTTGGCAGTAGGAAACATAAACTATTATGGAGATTGATTTTGGAATTTAGATGCACTGTTATCAATTGTGCTTAGCTGTACATGTTCATATCCTTGAAGATGTATCATGGAAGTGTTGCAGCCTAGAAGATACAAATTTAACTAACAAGTTAAAAGTGCATGAGTCAAAAATTGAAAAGCAATAAGATTCTGAGTAGAAATGCATAATGGACCTCTAAGTAGAGACATCTGGTTTGCATATATATATATATATAATTTGACCAACAAGGGAATTATCCGGGCTAGAAATTAATATCGGGGATTCGGTAGCAGTGTCTTCTGTGGTAAATAAAGCCATGAAACTTGATGAGGTCATCCGAGAATTTGTATCAGTGAAAAAAATAGAAGGAGTTGAGGACTAAGCACAAAACACTAACTTTTGGAGGTCAGGAAGACTACTCCAAGAAACAGCTACTGAAATGGGGAGACTCAGTGTTCCAGAAAAGATGAGAAGAAACACTTTAAAGAAAGATGTGGTCAGTTATGTCAAATGCTGCCAAGAAATTGGTGAAGATTTTAAGGTAATCTTTGGATTTGTCAAGGAGATCTTGGTGACTTTGATAAGTCGTAGTTCAGTAGAGTACTAAGAGAAAAAAGGAAGAAGGGATGTTACGGAATGCAGACATTGAGTGTAGACCATCTTTTGGAGGAAATTTGCTACTAAGGGAGAAGAAAATGGGGTATTATCATAGCATGCTTGTATTTTGATAGGGATGATTCAGAAGAGAAAGATATATTGAAAATGTAGAAGAGGAGGCCATAACTCACAGCATCCATGATGAACTTGGCCTTAGCTAAGAGCAAGGAACAAGCATTCATTGATAAAGATGGAAGCTTGCATATAGCTATAGGTACGTGAATACTGGTAAATCTTGTGATGTAAAGATAATCCATTCATTACCACTGGTTTGCTTTCACTCTTAGAGAACCTGTTGTACAGAATAGAACTTCCTCAAAGGACTTCCAAGGCTGTAAAGCTTTAGGGAATCAGACCGCTTTGTCTTTTTCAAGTATAACAGCTGGCTTGTGGGTTTGAATTGCTGACTTTCTGGTTAGCAACCAAGTACTTAAGCCATTGTGCTCCCAATAGGAAAGTAATAATGTTGCTATATGATTGCTAATATCTTCTCATTATTATAATAATTAAAAATCATTGTTGAAAAGTGAGAATTGAGGAGGTGTTGAAGATTTGAGAAGAATAGAAAGTTTGAAATAATTGTCTCCAATTTAAAATTCCTGGGGAATTGAAAAGTTAGTAATAAGATGAAGGACTTGAAATGCTTACAGCCAAAGATCAAAGACTAAAGCCTTCAATGTGAGTTTCATCTCAACATCAAGGAAACAAAGGTCCACATCACTAGGCCCACAGGCAGCAGAGGTGGAGAAAAGATAGGAATTGTCAGTGACTTAATCTTTCTTGGATCCATAATCGATTGCCTTTGTACCAGTGGCAAAAAAAAAATAAAAAATAAAAAAATAAAAAGACATACTGCATCGAGAAAGTCTGCTGTTAAGGATTCCAAAGTTACTGGAAGGTAATGATATCACTTTGAAGATTAAAGTGAACCTGACCCAAACTATGATATTTTCAATTACTAATATCTGACTATTGGACAGTGAACAAGGATCACAAATTACACTAGAGGAGATTGTTGATATTTGTTTTTTCTCCTACTGCATTGCTGGTGGGTTAAAAAAAGGCGCCACGTTTGGTTTAGTAACACAATACCCTACAAACTACACCACTGGAGCTCCTTTGAAATGAAAGTATGCACACTAGTGTGTGCTCTTTTCTGTCTTAACAGCTCAAGTGTAGGCACAGCGAAGGCAGAGACTACATTTCAACTTTCCATATCAGTGATCCTCAATGCAAGATAAATTTGTTTTCCAATGCATGTTTGGCAATATCTGAAGACAGGTTTTACTGGGGTTGGTTCTTTTGTTTTGTTTGCTTTTTTGGTTTTGGGTTTGTTTTTGTTTTTTTTTTTTGTCACAAATTGGAGGAATACTTCTAGCATTTAGAGGGTTAAGCCTAAGAGTATTGTTAAACATCCTACAGTGTAGAATGGCCTACCACAACTAAGAATTGTATGTCCTACATGTTAAGAGTATTAGGAATCTCTGGTCCTTAGGGTCAGAATATAAGTATTTTGTTAGGCTTTGATGCTAATTAAAATTCAACTATTTCTGTAGAAAAAAAGACAAACATTTTTTGTCATAATTGAGAATAGCAAAATTCTTACTCATATTATTGTTATTAGATGTAAACATAATATAACTCAGATGTTATAGGCATTTGACATTTATGGACACTATACAGTGTATTTTAAGTCATTTTGGAGTTGACAAATCTCACCCACTTTAATCTTGTGCTCATGCTGACTGATCCTGGTTCATGGAAGATGCAAGAAATATCATGAACACTTCATATAAAACAATTAATTGTCTAGGAGCAATTCATATAAAACAAAGTATTTTAGGTTCACCTATGCAACGATAGGGATCAGTGCTTGTTGGGGAGGATAAGTGCAACCTGCCCTATACCACATATATTTCATTTCATCCTGGTTATTATCCACAGTGGCTTTACAACTTGTTCTAAAAATAATTGTCCTTAGGTTTTCTGAGAACATAGCATATCATGTGAATTAAAAAATTTCCCGGTAGATGTCAAGTAGTAACATCTGGGGGGAAAGGACCCCAGGGTTGTCAGTTTGAAGAAGATTTTTGTGTGGACATTTCTTCTCTTCCTGTGTGTGTGTAACCATCATGAATGTGTGAATGTTTGCAGTTACCTTAGTCCGATGCACTTCTTCTATTTGTTGCCTTATTTGAGGAGTTCTGCTCAGGTAAACTCTCTGGAATCAAATATCCCAGCCAGAAGATTTTCAGAGAAGAAGAAAAGGGGATAGAGTTAGATCAGCTATTCTAAAGGTCTTTCTCTTTTTTAAATAACATTTTATTTTAATTGTGGTACTAATGAACATTTACAGAGAAGTTAGCTTTTCATTCATTCATTGTTGCTTGTACGTTTTACCCCCACATCCTCTCTTCTCCCTCCTTCAGTTCACTTTTAAAAAAAATATTCATTCATTGTTGCACAATTACCTACCTCTCCCCCTCCCCCCAGTCCTCTTTGCAAGGTATTTCTTTTTTTAAAAAAATATTTATTATTAATTTTAGTGAAAACTTACAGAGACTTTGGATTTCCATTCAAACACAAGGTATTTCTTTAATTTATTATCCTACCAATCTCCTCATCACTCATTGGACCCTATATTTGTAGATTCATAGCTCGAGTTTTTCTGATGAAGTACTTAGAGATGAATGGTTCCTTCACTGCTGTCCCTCCCCCATCTATTGTGTGTTAGTTTTCTCTGGTTTAGATTTTCCATCAGTCTGATCCCATCTGTTTTCTATTTCCTTAAAATTTTTGGTCTAGTGATCATACTTCTTCTTGTTTCCAGTGCTGTAAGGGATTTTTCAGAAACTTTTTTTTTATAATTTTAAGTAAGATTTGGGGAGGGATTAAAAAAAGAAAAATGTGTATAGTCTGTCACCTTGCACTGAGGGCTTTATGGACTCTTTGTAACATTTGTTATTATTTTATCAGACCCATTCATTGTTTAGTATCTTCTAAGTATATTTTTTCCTTTCTAATTATTAACACGTAAATATTTAAGTATGTGTTTATATTATTATATTATATTGCATTGTATTGTATTGCATTGTATTGCATTGTATTGCAATGTATTGCATTGCATTGCATTATATTATTCTATTCTATTCTATTCTATTCTATTCTATTCTATTCTATTCTATTCTATTCTATTCTATTCTATTCCATTCCATTCCATTCCATTCCATTCTATATTA
>NW_006399803.1:4535091-4553062 GCF_000299155.1 Elephantulus edwardii
TCTATTCTATTCTATTCTATTCCATTCCATTCCATTCCATTCCATTCCATTCCATTCCATTCCATTCCATTCCATTCCATTCCATTCCATTCTATATTAACTCTCTCTGAAAACCTGCCAGAGGGTAAGCTACAGGTCACTTCTGACTTGACAGTATACAACAACAACAACAACATGTATATAGGTTTGTTTATTATTCATTTTAGTGATCTGACTGCAGTGTTAGCTAGAAATATCTCTAGTATGAGGAGAAGTGTGGCATCAGGATTGTTGGAAGGTCCATCAACAATCTGCATTATGTAGAATACGTAACCCTGCTTGCTGAAACTGAGGAGGACCTGAAGTGCTCACTGCAGAAGGTCAAGGACTGCAGCCTTCAGTATGGATTGAGGCTCAGTATCAAGAAGACAAAGATTCTCGCCACTGAGCTAATTGGCAGCATCAGGATTGATGGTAAAAAGATTGATATTGTTCACAGCCTCAGTTTGCTTGGCTCCATGGTCAACACTCTTGGCACCAACAGCCAGGAAATTAAAAGATGTATTGTGATGGGAAAGTCTGCTATTAGGGACCTCTCCAAAGTACTGAAGAGCAATGGTGTCACTCTGGAGACTAAGGTGCACCCGACACAGGTCATGGTCTTTACAATCACTTGGTATGCATCAGAGGGCTTGACAATGACTAGGGAGGATAGAAGAAGAATTGATGCCTTTGAGTTGTGGTGCTGGAGAAGAGTATTGCATGTGTCATGGACTGCTAAGAAAATGAACAGGTTCATCCTGGAGAATGTTAAACCAGACTGTTCTTTTGAGGCAAGGATTCTGAGACTCTAACATACTTTGGACATGTTGTAAGGAGGGAATGGTCCTAGGAGAGGGACATCGTGCTTGGTAGGGTGGAGCGACAGTGCAGGAGGGGAAGACCCTCTATGAGGTGGATTGATTCAATGACTGGGGTAATGAGGGTAGGTGTGTCAGCGACAGTGTGATTGGCCCAGGACAGAGGAGAGTTTAGCACTGTTGTACATAGGGTCACTTGAGTTGCAAGCTACTAGACGGTACATAACAACAACAATCTCTTCTAAACCTTTAGAATGTACTCTTTAGGTTAGCTGAGGGAAGAAGATGAGCAATTCTTTCTCATGTGATTGACTACCTCTGAAAACATACTGGAGGGTCAGCTATGAGTTGATTTCTGCTTGACAATGCACAACAACCTTAAGTTAGAATCATAAACTTATTTGCACATTGAAAAGTAATGTTTAAAACAAGATTTTCTGTGGTTTTTACTAGCAAAACCAATCTACTTAAATCCCGTGACAAAATATTGCCATGTGATGCTTCAGAAACTGGGCAAGTATTGACAGCGCCAGTGTCTTCTCCTTTCATGATAAAATGGAACGAAAGTCAAGTAGCATTGGGTTTGGTGTTGGAAATAATTAGATTTTCCCTTTGAAATTACTAGCTGTGCTTGTTATTTTGTTGAGTTACCTGAGACTCATAGTGACCCTATGTACAATAGCCCTAAATCCTACTCTATCCTGTGCTAATCTTACTGTCTCATATGATACACCTACTCCCATTACCCCAGTCAGTGAATCAATCCATCTCATTGAGGGTCTTCCTCTCCTGCACTGTCCCTCCACCCTCCCAAGCATGACACCCCACTCCAGGGACTGATCCTGCCTCGCAACATGTTCAAAGTATGTCAGACAAAGTTTCAGAATCCTTATCTCCACGAAGCAACCTGGCTTCACCTTCTCCAGAAAGAAACTGTTCACTTCCTTGGATTAAATTTCCTAACTTTTTGAAGCTCAGATTCCTCATCTGCAAAATGGTAAGAAGGATGGTTCTTAACTATCTCACAAGTTTTTGTGATAATCTCATAGAAGATAGGATTTGAAAGTCCTTTAAGAAAATAGACTTAGATAAATGCAGGTTAGTATTAAACATTCTCATACCTTTCAAATGATCTTTAAACAAATCGGAGTTTAGAAAATCAATAAGGTGTTTGCTTCTTTCTGAAGCTGAGGACTCATTAAATATAAAGATTTCTCATATTTTATTATTGAAATGAAACCTTGATGTAGGTGGAAGATATAAATACAAAACATTAAATTATTTAATAAAAGAAGAATTTAGTAGGACTAATGAAAAAGGCGAGGTTTGTTTTTGTCAGTATTACAAATTTTACCCAAAAGGAACCAATTTAGAGCCTTTTTCTAGAAACATCTGGCTAGTGGGCTAGAAATGTTTAGAATGTGCCTGCATTCAGTGTATTTAATTTATTTTGGCTGGCTGAGCCTTGTCTTTAGGATAGACATTTAGCACTCACCTTTTCTTGATTATAAACATGTAAGTGGCACCTGAAGAGATTAATTTACTTTATTCCTAACACCAGTCCTGCCACCCGTGTGAGTTGGTTTTCAATCTGAGAATTCTGCCAGGTAGTAAACTGTAAAGCAATAATAAAAATTAAAAAAATGAAGCTAGGGCATGAAAATGGAGGATTCATTTGTACCCAGCAAATTTGCCAGGGAAAATAGCCTTGGGGTGTTTTCATTGCAGAAGAAAATTAAGCATTCTAATGAATGAGGATTAAGTCTTTGGAAAAAGAGAAGGATTCATTAACAAAAAATCCCTGCCTCTTATCCAACCTTCCTGTGACCTGAAGTTATGGAAACAAAATATCCCAAGATACAAATACTGTTGAAAGTTTGTTTGTGATGTTTGAAGGGGAATGGCATTCTACAGACAAGGAACAGAAAAGTTGTTGCATGGAAAGCTTAAGAGTTTGTTTTCCAGTGGCTAAGACTCCGAAGAGTTTAAGAATGGTTTTTATTATTCTGAATACGTTTCCAGGGAGTTCTAGTAGGCTTAATGGTAAGGAATTGTGCTGCCAACTCAAAGGTATGCAGTTTGAATCTACCAGCTGCACCATTGGTGAAAGATGCACAGTTCCCTACTGTGCTATTTACTGCCTCTGAAAATCCACTGGAAGGTCAGCTATAAATTGGTTCCAACTTGATGTACACAACAACAACAATAAATATATTTCACAATTTGATTTCTATTTGGGATAATAGCATATATTTCATATATGCACATTCAGATACAAACTATAGTAGATTAAAAATGTGAATTAAATTCAAACTTATAACTTGTGCTTTTTCTTTTTCAGTATTGCAAGTGGCAAGAAGCTGCACTGCAATCGTGAAGGCATGAGGTTCATGGTAGTCACCCGCTGCTCTGTGGGAGAAGGGCGGGCAATCTCCGGAGTGATTAACTGCCTCTGAAAACCCACCAGAAGGTCAGCTATGGGTCTGTTCTGACTTTACATTACACAACAACAACACAACATATACACTTGAGAAAATATTAGGCATTCTCATGGGTTGATGGATATGAAGTTGTGCTGCCAATCCAAAGGGGGCTGAGACCACCAGCTACATTGTGAGGAAAAGATGGACAATCTTCAGATCAATATACAGCCTTTGAAAATTTACCAGAAGGTCAGCTTTGATGTAGTTCTGACTTATTGGCATCTAACAATAACCCCCCGTGTTTTTAGGGCACTGTGGTGGCCTAATGGGTAGAGTTGCACTGCCAAACCAAAAGCAAACAATCAAAATTCACCTGCTGCACCATAGAATAATGGGCATTCTCCTCCTGTGCAATTTACAGCTTCTTAAAACCTACAGTTTTAACCTGACAACAATGAGGTGTTGCTAAAAATACTGGGAAGACATTAGCAAAAAAGACATTAAGATTATTGGCTACTTTGAAATTATGTAATTGACTTTCTTTACTGACTTGGCTTTCTCTTGCAGGATGGCCTATGCCTCTGTTCTCTTTCACAAAAAATTTGCCTGTCCTTACAGTCTTCAATTTTTCTCTATTCTTTTTTTTTCAATCTACTTGGTATAAATTAGTCCAGACAATTTGGTAATATACGTCTGTTAGGTCCTTTTAGTTACATAATGGTAACCAAACAGAGAAGCAAGTATTCCTGGGTGGTACAAATGATTTTTGCTCCACTACAGCCTTCAATATAGATTGCATCTTAATATCAAGAAGACAAAATCCTTACCATTGAGCCAAGGGCAACATCATGAGAGATAAAGAAAGGATTAAAACTGATTTCATCTTGCTTGGGTCTACAATCAACACCTTGATACTAACAGTTGAAAAGATTGAAATTAAAATAGTCCCTATAGTTCTCAGCTGAATTAAACTCAAGTTTCTATAGTTCTCAGCTAAGTTAAACTCAGGAATTTTTAAAGCCCCACACCCAGGTATCCAGGGCAACAGTATTTCAAGAATAGCTAGCAGAAGGGCAGAGCAAACAAGCAAAGATTGTTTCTCAACTGATAACCCATGTGCCTTTGTTTCCCGACTGATAACCAATGTATCTTGTGCTTTTCCACTGCCCTAGAGTTTGAACTCATTGTATACTTAAGAATTTGTGACACCACCATATAGTTAAAGATCTATCTAACTGCTACATGTGCTACGTGACTGCCGCAAGTGCTACGTGCAAAAATGCTGTGTAAACCCTGAGCGAACACTGAACCAATGAATTCAAACTGTGCTTTCATCACCCAATGAGAAGCTGATACTCAGTTGTATCCCCCTAAAGTGTATAAAAAACCCAACTTTGTCTGCTCTCGGCTGGCTCCTCTATCTCTTGCCAGAGATAAGAGTCGGCCCGGAGCTCTGCAATAAACCTCTTATCTCTTGCTGTTGCATCAAGCCAGTGTCTTGGAGTCTTGGGTCTTCACCGTCCACTCGGGACAGAACAGGACCAGCGGTTCGGGGGTCCTTCACAGTCAGGAGATCAGGAGACATATTGGGCAAGGCCACCCCACTGTCAGGGACTTCTATAAAATATTAAAGAGCAATGAGATCAGTTTGAAGACTAAGGTGCACCTGGTTTAGGTCAAGGTGTTTTCATTTACCAGCTATGCATCTGAGAGCTGTACAATGAATAAAGATAGCAGAAGAATTGATGCCTTTGAGCTGTGGTGTTGAAAAAGAGTACTGAAAATCCCATGGATTTCCCAAAGAATGAACAGGTATGTCTTGGAAAAAAGTGAAGCGAGTGCTTTTTGGAGGCAAAGATACAAAGCTTCATTTCTCATATTTTGAACATATTGCTAGGAGAGGCTATTCCTTGGAAAAAGGATATAATATGTGAAAGGTTTGAGGGTCAGAGAAAGAGAGGAAAGCCCTCAAATAGATGGATTGGCATGGTGACTAGTACAATGGAGTCAAATGTATCTGAAATGATGATGATGGCACACGACAGGAAAGGGTTCATATCTCTTGTTCATGGGGTTGCTGTGAGTTGTAATTGACTTGATGGCACATAACAATAACAATAACAATAACAATAACAATAACAACAACAATAACAACAACAACAACAACAACAAACATAAAAGGGAGCTCTGGAAGCCTAGTGGTAAAGGGATTACAGTGCCAACTTCTAGGCAGGCAATTCAAATGTACCAGCTACTCCATGGCAGAAGGGTGGGCAGTCTCCTTCTGTGCAATTTAATCTTTGTATACCTAAAGCGTGAGCATCTAAAGAAAGAGCTCTAGCAGTGTACTTTACAGGGTGTTGCACCACTTACCCAAAGGCCATGAGTTTGAATCTACCAATGACTCCTTGGGAGAAAGATGGGCAATTTCATCTCATGCAGTTTAAAACCTTGGAAAAGCAATGGAGTGTCAATTATGAGTCAGTTTGAACTTGACCATAATGATTATCCTAAGGTTGGTAGTTTGAACACATCCAGTGCCAATTTAAAGACCTGAAAATACGCTTCTATAAAAATTCTAAGACCGATAAACTCTGTGAAGAAGTTTAGTTCCTTTGAGACACCCAGCATCCTCTGACTTCAAAGTTGGACTTGGACAAAACTGAGGATTGTGATGGGGTGCTAGCCAAAAATGCACAGGCCATACTCAAGTTTTGCCTTCTAAAAGTTTTACTTTTGACCCATTACAGAGCTCTGGAGACCAGGTGAGCAGGAAGCTGTGTTGCCAAACTAAAGCAGTGGTTGGAATCTATTAGTGACCCCTCGAGATAATGACGGGCATTCTCCTCCCATGTAATTTATAGCTTCTAAAAACCCTCTGGAAGGCCAGCTATGAGTTTGTTTCTACTCGGCGGCAGTGAGATGAGCTTTTTGAATTGAAATTCCCACTGTAAGTTGATGATTCCCAAATTTATGTTTATAATGAAGTCCTCTCCTTGAAGGCCCACAGGTTGGGTTTAGAAGAGGCCATGGTACTAGGGATATTATAGCTAATGTTAAAGTGGATCTTAACTGAAAGCAGGGAATACCAAAGGAATGTCTAGCTGTGTTTCATTGACCATGAAAAAGCCTTTGACTGTGTGGATCACAACAAACTCTCTAACTCTGTGAAGAATGGAAATTCCAGAACACTTGATTGATTTAGTGTAAACGAAACCTATACTTGGACCAGGAGGCAGTTGTCAAGAACAGAGCAAGAAAACACTGCATGGTTCAAAATCAGGAAAGCTGTTCACCAGGGATGTGTCCTATCTCCACACTTCTTCAATCTATGTGCGAAAGAGATCATCTGGGAGGCTGGGCTATATGAAGAGGAGTGTAGCATCAGGATTGGAGGAAGACTCATTAACAACCTGTGTTATACAGATGACACAACCTTGCTTGCTGAAATTGAGGAGGACCTGAAGCTTTTGCTGCAGAAGGTCAAGGACTGCAGCCTTCAATATGGATTGAAGCTCAACATCAAGAAAACAAAGATTTTCACCACTGGGCTGATTAGTAGCATCATGATAGATGATGAAGAGATTGAAATTGTTTACAGCCTCAGATTGCTTGATTCTACAATCAACACTGTTGGTACCAGCAGCTAAGAAATCAAAAGATGAATTGCATTGGGAAAATCTGGCATCAGAGATCTCTCCAGAGTAATGAAGAGCAATGATGTCAGTCTAGAGACTAAGGTGCACTTGATCAAGGCCATGGTCTTTGCAATTACTTGCTATGCATAAGAGAGCTGGACAATGACTAAGGATGATAAAAGAAGAATTGATGCTTTTGAGTTGTGGTGCCAGAGAACAGTATTAAAGATATCATGGACTGCTAGGAGAACAATCAGTTTTGTCCTGGCGAGAGTGAAATCAGGCTACCCCTTGGAGGCAAGGATTTTGAAGCTCCATTTTACATAACTTGGGCATGTTTCAAGGAGGGATCAGTCCCTGGAGAGGGACATGATACTTAGAAGAGTGGGGGTACAGTGCAAGAGAGAAAGACCCTGGGTGAGATAGATTGACTCAGTTACTGGGGTGACAGGGATAGGTGTTTCAGAGACCATGAGGTTGGCTCAAGATAGAGCAGAATTCAGAGCTCTTGTACATAGGGTCACTGTGAGTTACAAGTGACTCAATGGCACATAACAACAACAAACAACATACTCATATAACTATCTACAGACTTTGAATAGTAGGTTATATAATAGACGCTTCACACTTGCTCAAAGTTGCTTTCCTAGCCATTGCTTGACTTTCCCAAGTGGATGGGTGAGAATATGTGAATAGGGCGTGTTACCCTTTTGACAAGGGGATTGCCTATTTCACTAATCCACTAGGGAATTAGCTAGTCTCACCGTTAAATTGAGCGGTTCCAATAGCATAAAGATGAAACCTCACTACCAGCAAAGAGGGGCAAACAAGAGAATGCAACTCGTCCTTCAGAACCATAGCCACTACCATAGCAGCCGCAGCAGAGAACCAGAGACCTGATACAAGATAGAATAGACCTTGAGTCCGCTGCCTTCTCTCACGGACAGAACTAAAGCTAAGAGCCTTTGCCAAAGTTTGTTGGACAATGTGGGGTTGTTCCAGCCAATATTGGCAGGACAAAAATCTTTGTAACATTAGCTTTAAAGCCATGAGGCTCAAAACTGAGGTGCCTGTGAGCACATTTCAGAAGCTGCCCTGAATGTATTCTGCTAATTGTTATTGTTGTTGATTGCCTTCAGGTCAAGCATAACTCATAGCAACCCTGTGAACAAATTGCCTGAAGCTCCTCTACAACTATCCACATTTGTCAAAGTTCATAGAGCTTCCAGAAGCATGCTGTTTAGGAAGTGGATGCCACTCCTACTACTAACCTGGATTATAACCTTTTTACTTCCCCAACATGGTCCTGACTTGTCTATGAGTATTGGTTTCAGATTTTGGAGCCAATAAATAGTAGAACTGATGTTGAGATGAGTAGAAAGAGGTACAGGTGAATGGGGGACATGTCTGACCTCATGGGAATTGGTTTTATACTATTGATACTTTTGATGGGTATAAATTCCCCTTTGTGATACTAGTAAAGGTCAGATAGGGCTGTCCCCTTGTGGCCCCTTGCTATTTTTATAAAGTGATTTTTATCTAGCATTTGTCTTTATGTGACTGAGTAATTTAATTCAGAATAATGCCCTCTAGACTCTCCCATGTTATATAATACTTTACAAAATCGTTTTCCTTAGTGTTGTCTAATATTCCATTGTGTGAATGTACCACAATTTCTCAGTTCATTTATTTGTTGATGGACACTTGGCCTGTTTCCATTTTCTTGCTATTGTGACTAACTGCTGTGAAGATAGGTGTACATATCTTCATTTGTGTCTCAGCTCTGATTTCCTTGGGATATATTTCTAGCAGTGAAATAGCTAGGTCATATGGCATATCTATGGTCAGCTCTTTGAGGAAATGTTAAACTGCCTTCCATGGCAGCTGTATCATTTTACACTTCCATCAGCATTGTGTTAGAATGCCAATCTCTCTGCATCCTAGTCAACATTTATTGTTTGCTTTGTTTGGAGGGGAGGGAAACTTGCCCTGCCTGAAAATCTCTCTAGTTCTGGGGATGCCAGGAAGAGTTTCCTTGCCTAGGGAGCTCTTTGCTCTAGGGGAGGGAGGGTAACGAGGCTCTTTAATTTTAAAAGAATTTTCTTTTGTTCATTTACTATATTTCTGCATAGTTATTTTAATGGTTACTCAAAAGATCAAAATACCCATGCTTGAGTTTTCAGTCTTTGGCAAGACTTTCTATTCTCTATTTGTTTAAAGAATACTCCCACTTACTTCTGTGGACATGGTCATAACATCTACTTTAAAGTCTTTCCCTGACAATCCCCAAATGCATATAATCTCAGAATTGGTAATTTCCCTAACTAGATACTAAGTTTTATTGGTTCTCTATATATGATGTAAGGAACTCTGGTGGCCTTTTTTGTAGGGAATGTGCTATCAACCCAAATGTTGGTCCATTTGATGGTTCAAATCTACCAGCAGTCTGTAGTAGAAAGATGGGCACTCTCCATGTAACTTGCTTCCTCTGTAAAATATGCTGGAGGGTCAGCTACAAGTTAATTCTGATCCAATGGCAATAAGTTTTAGTTTGACATATTAAGTATGAGATCTTTGTTAAAATTCTATGTGGAATGCTATTTTTTTTTCAGAGAAAGGAAAGGACATCTTAGCAGTCAATAAATTGTTTCATATGAAAGTTGGACAATGAAAAGGGAAGACTAATGAAGAATGGATCCCTTTGGGGATAATTCCGTCTTAAAAATAGTGCAGCTGGACTACTCCTCAGAGAATTAGACGGGGGACACTTTATCTCAGATACATTGGGCAAGTTTTCAAAAGGGGTTAGTCTGAAAAAGAATAGCATGCTTGGGAAAGTGGAGGGTCAGTAAAGGAAACAAAGACCTCCAATGATAGTGATTGATTTGCTGACTGCAACAATGGGCTTAAGGGCAACAGAATTTGTTAGGACGTTGAAGGATCAGACAGTATAGAGGATTGCTATAAATTGAACATGACTAATGTACTTTTTAATTACCTAAACGTGTAATTATTAACATCTTTCATTCTGCTATACATTTGTTGAAACAGAAAAACCAACATTAATACACTGTTATTAACTAAAACCCATAACTTACATTCAAGCTCCCTCGTAGTCTTGCAGAATTCTATCTGTTTTCATAAATGTATAGCATCTACTATTGCAGTACCAGAATAATTTCACTACCTAAATAAAAAAAATCACTGTGCTCCACCTATTAATCTATTTTTCTCCTTACCAAACTCTAGTAACCCCTGATACTTTTCACTGTCTTTACCTTTTCCAGAACACCACATAATTGCAAACATGCAGTATGCACATTTTTAAGACTGACTTCTTTCATTTGACATCTAAAGTAACTTCATGTCTTGATAGCTAATTTCTTTTTGGTGCTAAATTTGTTTCTTTTATCATTGTCTTATTAAAGAACACCTTGATTGCTTGTAAGTCTGGAAAATAGAAATAAAAACACTATAAATGTTGTGTGACAAACATTTCCAAATAATTTGTGTAATTATCAAAGAGCTCGATTGCTGGATCATACGGCTAAGGTGATATAGCTTTGTAGGAAATAGTCAAAGTATCTTCCAAAGTAGCTGTATTATTTTACATTCTCATTATCTATGAATGAGAATCCTTCTGTTCCAGAGCCTCTAGCTTTACGGGGTTGTCAGGAAAGGTAGAGGGTCAGAGAAAGAGCTAAACAAGATAGATTGACACAGTGAATGGGCTCAAGTATATCAGGTGGTGAGGATGGCACAGTATAGGGCAGGGTTCATATTTATTTTTCAGAAGAGTCTCTGTGAGATGTGTTGACTCAGTAGTGCTTAACAGCAACAGTTTTGTAGTAGTATCTCATGATTTTTTTGCATCTTCAATTTTCTGATGACAATTGATATTGAACATCTCTTTACTTGCTTATTTATTTGCTATTTAGCTAATTTCTTTTGGGACATGCCCAGATATTTTGTCTCTTATATGGATTATTTTCTTATTACTGAATTTTAGAACCAAGTTATTTACAACAAATGTGCATTACATTTTTTCTCTCTCCTGTGATTATTTTAATTATAGGTATAACTTCTTTTATTGTGCTTCACAGATAGAATTTTTTCATAATTGAAGATTTTTGGCAACTCCATAAAGAGCAAGTGTGTCTGCATCCTTTTTCTCAACAGCGTGTCTGCACTTCATGTCTTTGTGTCATATTTTAATCATTCTCACAATACTTTAAACTTCTCCATATTGTTTGTTGTTATGTGCAGTTGAGTCACCTGCAACTCATAGCGACCCTATGTACAACAACCCTAAACTCTGCTCTGTCCTGTGCCAATCGCACTGTCTCCGATACACTCATCCCAATTACCCCAGTCACTGAATCAATCTACCTCATAGAGGGCCTTCCTCACCTGCACTGTCCCACCACCCTATCAAGCATGATGTCCCTCTGCAAGGTCCGGTCCCTTCTTCCAACATGTCCAAAGTATGTTAGATGGAGCCTCAGAATCCTTGCCTCCAAGGAGCCACCCGGTTTAACCTTTTCCAGGACAAATCTGTTTGTTTTCCTAGCAGTCCATGGTATTCTCAATACTCTTCTCCAGCACCACAGCTCAAAGGCATCAATTCTCCTTCTATCCTCCTTGGTCATTGTCCAACTCTCTGATGCATAACATGTGATAGCAAAGGCCATGGCCTGTATCAGATGCACCTTAGTCTCCAGAGAGACACCATTGTTCTTCAGTACTTTGGAGAGGTCCCTAACAGCAGACTTTCCCGTGGCAATACGTCTTTTAATTTCCTGGCTACTAATACCAAGAGTGTTGACTGTGGAGCCAAGCAAACTAAAGCTGTGAACAATCTCAATCTCTTCACCATCCATCCTGATGCTGCCAGTTGGTCCAGTGGTGAGAATCTTTGTCTTCTTGACATTGAGCCTCAATCCATATTAGAGGCTGCAGTCCTTGACCCTCTGCAGCAAGTGCTTCAGGTCCTCCCCAGTTTCAGCAAGCAGGGTTGTGTCATCTCCATAACGCAGACACTATTGCATACTTCATAAATGATAGTATTGTGTAAACATAAGTTTTATATGGACTGGGAACGCCAAATAGCTCATGCTGTCCACTTTACTAGGATATTTGCTTTATTGCAGTGGTCTGAAACGAAATCTGCAGTATCTCTAAAGTATGCCTGAGTATTTATGTGTACATGGCTATGTAATTTTTTGTCACTGAGTTTCTGGTGGCCTAGTGGCAAGAAACTGTGCTGCAGTCCCTAAGGCTTGTGGTTCGAGGACATCAGTCACTCCATAGAAGAAGGATAGTCAATCTCCTTCCACGTGATTGCTTGTGAAAACATGCCAGAGGGTCAGCTAAGGGGTGGTTCTGACTAGACGGTACACCACCACCACCACCACAAGAACAATGTAGTCAAATGTTAACCTCATGGCATGATGTTTAGAAACTGCTCCTAAGTGAAAGAATGCTGGTTAAAACCCATCAGCTGCTTCATAGGACAAAGACGTGGCACTCTGCTTCTCTAAAACCTT
The DNA here is from genome assembly GCF_000299155.1 of Elephantulus edwardii. NCBI lineage: Eukaryota > Metazoa > Chordata > Mammalia > Macroscelidea > Macroscelididae > Elephantulus > Elephantulus edwardii. The sequence continues at coordinate 4,547,538 of NW_006399803.1, forward strand.
GGAAATTATATGGGGAAGTTCTACTTAATCAACTTAATTCTGACAAATTTGAGTTGGTTTTTAGGTGTAACCAAAATGGTTTGAAAATGGTTTCCGTTTCTAATAAAAATTGTTTAAGTACCTTCCATCCTGATTCTTCCACAAAACAGAAATTAGTTATAGTAAAAGTTAAGAAGGAGCTAGTTGAGGACTTCAAAAAGTTGTTGTTGTTGTGTACCGTCGAGTTGGAACAGAACCTTAGCTGACCCTCTGATGGGTTTTCACAGGCAATTAATCACACAGAAAAAGGTTGCCTATCCTCCTGTGGAGTAGCTGATCATCTCCAACCCCATACCTTAGGGATTGCAGCACAGCTTCTTGCCACTAGGCCTCTGGATACTCAGTGATTAAAAAAATGAAATAAATAAAAAAAAAATTACATAGCCATCCACTGAACACCCATATAAGTGCATGTGCACATAAATATTCAGGCATACTTTAGAGATACTACAGATTCCGTTCCAGACCAAAGCAATAAAGCAAATAGCACAGTAAAGTGAACCAACGTGAGCTATTTGGCTTTCCCAGTCCGTATAAAACTTATGTTTACACTAGACTATAATTTATGAAGTATGGGATAGCATTATGGAGAAGTTTAAAGTATTGTGAGAATGATCAAAATATGACACAAAGACATGAAATGAGGACATACTGTTGAGAAAAAGAATGCAGACACACTTGCTCTCTATGGAGTTGCCACAACTTTTCAGTTGTGAAAAATATACTATCCGTGAAACACAATAAAAGAAGTTACGCTAATGATTAAAATAATCTAGAGGGAAATGTTTATTCTTGTCACCTCTGATGTACCCTGATAATTTATTTTTCATTTTATTCTGCTTTGTCCTATTTTATATAAATGCAAATCTGAAAAATATTGAAAATAGTGAAACTATTTCCTGATTCACTCATGTAGTCAGAAGTTTGACTAAAGAATTAAGATGGTAAAATGACGAATTTTCTTGTGTTGTTAATTATCCTTTAAAATTTTTATGTGTAACTCCATTTTTTCATGTGAGACTTCTTTGAGAGAGTGCTGTTGTTGTTATGTACTATCAAGTTGCCTACCACTCACAGAGACCCTGTGTACAACAGCTCTGGAGCCAACTGTCCTAAACCAGCGTCACTGACTTCGATTCACCTACCCCCATTGCTCTAGTTACTGTATCAATCTACGTCATCTGGGGTCTTTCTCTCCTGAAAGCCCTTTATCCTTCTGAGAATAATGTCCTTCTCCAAGAATCAGTCCTTCCTGGCCACATGCCCAAAGTATGTGAGATGGAACTTCAAAATTTTAGCCTCCAAGGATAAACTTGGTTTCACCCTCTCCAAGACAGATCTATTTGTTTTCTTGGTGTTTCATGATATGTTCAAGATTCTTCTCCAACATCACAATTCAAGGGCATAAATTCTCCTTATATCATTCCTAGTCATTGTCCATCTCTCTGATGAATAACAAGCAATTGCAAAGATCATGGCCTGTAACAGGCACACCTTAGTCTCCAGCCTGGCATCATTGCTCTTTAGAACTTTGGAGAGGTCTCTGACAGCAGACTTTCTCAATGTCTGGGAATCTTTTAATATCCTGAGTGCTGGTACCCAAGAGTATTGACTGTAGAGCCAAGCAAACGGAACCTGTCAACAATCTCAATCTCTTCATCATCCATCATGATGCTGCCAATCGGCCCAGTGGTGAGAATCTTTGTTTTCTTGATGTTGAGCTTCAATCCATATTGAAGGCTGCAGTCCTCGACCTTCTGCAGCAAGTGCTTCAGGTCCTCCTCAGTTTCAGCAAGCAAGGTTGTGCCATCTGCATAATGCAGATTGTTAATGAGTCTACCTCCAATCATGATGCCACTCTTCTCACAGAGCCAATCTTCTGGATAATCTGTTCTGCATATAGATTGAAAAGATATGGAGATAGGACATGTCCTTGACTCACAGCCTTCCCAATTTTGAACCAAGCAGTGTTTCCTTGCTCTGTTCTGATGACTGCCTTTTGGTCCAAGTATAGATTTTGCATAAACACAATCAAGTGTTCTGGGATTACCATTCTTCTCAGAGTCAGCCACAGTTTGTTGTGATCCACACAGTCAAATGCCTTTGTATAGTGAATGAAATACAGACATTCCTCTGGTACTCCCTGCTTTCAGCCAAGAACCATCTGACATTAGCTATAATATCCTTAGTACAATGGCCTCTTCTAAATCCAGCCCGCAGTTCAGGCAGTTCTTTGTTGATGTGCTGTTTCAGTCACTTTTGGATAATCTTCAGCAAAATAGTGCTTGCATGTGATATCAATGATACTTTTTTGATAATTTCCACACTCTGTCAGATCACCTTTCTTTGGAATGGGAACAAATATAGATCTCTTCCAGTCAATAGGCCAGGTGTTTGTCCTCCACATTTCTTGGCGCAAGTTGGTAAGCATATCTAGGGCAGCGTCTGTTTGTTGAAATAAGTCAGTCAGTATGCCATCAATTCTTGGGACCTTATTTTTTGCCAATTATTTCAGAGCAGCTTGAACTTCCTTCTTCATCACCAAAGGCTCTTGCTCGTATGCTGTTTCATGAAGTTTTTCTGTGTCCACCAACTCCTTTTGGCACAATGATTCTGTATATTCTTTCCATTTTTTAATGCTTCCTGAATCATATAACAATCTGCCCAAAGCATTTTTAAGTATTGCAACTTGAGGTTTGAATTTGTTCTTCAGTTCCCTCGGCTTAAGAAATGTTGAGCGAGTTCAGCCCTTTTGATTTTTTTTACTCCAGCTCCTTGCATATTTCATTGTAATATTTTACTTTGTCTTCCTGCGCTGCCCTCTGGAATTTTCTGTTCAACTCATTAATATCTTGATTTCTTCCCTTTGCTTTGGCTTCTCGGCACTCCAGTGCAATATTTAGAGTTTCTTCTGATATCTATCTTGGTCTTTTCTTCCTCTTTTGTCTTTGTAATTACCTTTTGCATTCTTTCTGGATGATATTCTTGATATCTTTTCACAGCTTATCTGGTCTTTGCTCATTTAAGTTCAAGGCCTCAAACCTGTTCCTGAGATGGTTTTGAAATTCAGGTGAAGTAGAGAAACCTATTTTATAATCCCATACATCCATATGAAAATAGAAATGATTCCAAAATGGCATAATTCTTGTTTGTGAATTGAAGTTAGCAGTGGTTACCATATTAGAGGCCAAGAATTCTGGGTGAAAAGTAGAATTAAGTACCATCTCACATTTTCTTAAGGCATTACTAATCTGTGTAAGTCTGGTTGCATATTGTTGTCATTATGTGCTGTTGAGTCTGAATCAACTCATGGCTAACTCCCGCTCCCCAGAGTTTTTTCAGAGGCTCCAAATTGTGTGTGAGGAGATTATCCATCTTTCTCCCATGGAGCAGTTAAATGAATTCAAACTGAGTTTGCCTTTGGGTTGGCAGCACAGATCCTTATTCAACAGGGGACCTGAGCTCCTAATTGAATATACTCATGTAAAAATAATTACATAAAAATAAGATCTTCTTTTCCTGAGTATTTTAAAATTAGTTCTATTTTTTCAACAGTGAGAGAAAGAACTGAAAGTTACTCTTATTGTTTCTACAAATAATCATATTCAGCAATATGACTTATTTGGCTGGAATAAATAATTTATTTTCCTTAGAAACAAATATTTTTTTCTGGCTACAATTTAAAAATAACAGCCAAGTTACAGGACACTGAAAAGGATCTCTGTAATTATAGCTGCTAGAATTTGGCTAGATTAAAGGAAAAGGTATCAAGACACTATGGCTGCCAAGAACTAATGATTCTGGTATTAATTGACATGTCTGGGCTAAATTGTCTTCAGAGACAGTGATTAAAGTAACAAAGGAGTAATAATTATTTACTCCAAAGAGCTACATGCCCAGTCTTGGCAGTCTTATAATGAATGAAATGTTCAATAAATTCCTTGTATTCATGTTTAAATAGACTATGAAACACTATTCATTAAATTTAGAAGAAAGGCTCCAAGTGATTAGTCAAACTAATAAAAAAACCAGGTAATACATTTTGGAAATTCTGATAGCTAGGGTTAATGCTATTTTCTTATTTATGGTCATAAAAACATTTTCAACCTTGTCTGACATTAATATTCATGTATAAACGAACCCTAACAGAATTCTCTTACCACTCCAAGGAAGAGATTGACTACAAACTTGCAGTGTAATCTTGTATGATTACTAGTTGAGCTTCAATTAACTCATTTATAAGACTGGTTGCTGTTGTTGTTGTTAAGTGCCATCAAGTTGATGCAACAGACCCAAAAATGCTTCCCAGTCCTCACCGTCATTGTTATGCTTGAATCCTTTGTGGGATCCCCTTGGTCAATTCTTCTCACTGATGGCAGTTGTACCCAGCATGCTGTCCTTTCTGTATAAAGGGACTGGGCCTTCCTGGTAACACATCCAAAATACAGAAGAAGAAGTCTCACCATCTTCCCTTCTAAATAGCATTCTGACTGTTTTTCTTCCAAGGCACATTTGTTTGCTCTTTTAGCAGTTCATAGTCTGGTCAGTATGTTCACCAACAGCACCATCCAAAAGCATCAATTTTTCTTTGATCTTCTTGACTTATTGCCAGCTTCGGCATGCATGAGTTGATTGAAAATATCATGACTGGAGGCAAGCATAACATCTCTGCTTTTTAATAAAATTGGAGTTAAAGTCATTAAGCCCTAAAATGCATTTCAGCTTTAAACTTTCAACAATAAACCACAGTTTGGACTTTCCCGTCTACTTTATTTGGCTGTGCTCACTGGTCCCCTAAGTAGGAATGCTCTCCTCCATCCCTTCATCTCCTTTCTTCCCTTTTTATTACTTAGCACTCCTTCCACTTCTCACCTGCACTTTCACTTCTGTTGTTGCTGGGTGTCGTCACATTGACTACAACGCATATCCACCCTATGAGCAACAGATCTGAACCTTGCCCTACTCTGCGCCTTCCTTACTATCTCTGATGTACTTGAGCCCATAGTTACAGTCACTCTGTTACTATATCTTGTTGGAGGTCTTTTTCCACTTTCTGTGACCTCTGCCTTCTCAGCATGATGTCCTTTTCCAAGGACGTAACCCACCTAACAACATGCCCAAAATATGTAAGGAGAAATATTATCATCCTTGACTCCAAGGAGCAGCATGATACACTTCCTTCAAGACAGGATTTCACTTTGGATATTCTATAATACAGCTCTGGTATCCAAGTCTGTAAGGAATTGTGCTGCCACCCCAAATACTATATCTCTGTCAGTTTGAATCTATCCTTGGCTTCTTGGGAGAAAGATGTATAATCTCCCCTAAAGTGATTTATGTTGTTGTTGTTGTTGTTGTTATGTGCCATCGAGTCGTTTCCGACTCGTAGCGACCCTATGCACAACAGCTCTAAACCCTGCTCTATCCTGCGCCAACCGCACGGCCTCTGACCACCCATCCCGATTACCCCAGTCACCGAATCAATC
>NW_006399803.1:4554412-4567896 GCF_000299155.1 Elephantulus edwardii
TTGCTCATATGTTATTTCTTTAAATTCCTCTGTATCTGCCAATTCCTTTCTATATAATGACTCAGTATATTCCTTCCATCTTCTTTTAATAAAGTGATTTATAGCCTTGGAAATCCAGCAGAAGATTGGCTATAAGTTGATTCAGACTCAATGGAAATGAAAGAGAGAATAAATTTACTTTTTGGAAGACACTGTGCTAGGTGTTTTAATCTTATTCTGTTTAACTCTCCTTGTGATTCTGAGTTTATCTTCATTTTACCAATTAAGAAGGAAACTCAGGTTTGCAGAAGCTTTATAATTTATCCCAAATCATGGAAACTGTGAATGGAAAAATGTTCACATTCAAATGAGTCTAATTCCAATTTGATGCTTTTCTATTAGCTAGTTTTAATCTTGTTTCCTTTCCCTCACTGTTTTTGTGAATTACCAAGGGTATCTTATTCCATTTGTTTGACTATTAAAAAACTCATTGCCATCTAGTAGGAACTTAATTATTGGTGACTATGCTGCAAATTTTGGAAGCTATACATTTCATTGGAGGCGATTGCTCATCTTTTTCCTTTGGAACTGCTGATGTATATGAATCGCTAGAGAGGAATTATCATTGGATTAGCAATATAAATCCTTGTTACTACTCCAGAATTACAAATTCACATTAAATGTACCTGATTTTGTTCTGACTTAACATAAATCTGATGTATCTGTTACCATTTTACATCTTTCCATAGACTCTAGGTAACTCTTGGGCTTTCTAGAATTCCTATATCTTCGATGAGTTGTTTTCCGATTGTTCTTGAGTTTTATTTTTCAAGCAATATCGTCAACAATTTCTTCCCCCCATTGGTTTGCATATAATCACTCATACACATTTAGTTTTATATAATTAATTGTTCATATACATTGTCTTCTATAAATTTCATAAAATTAATCAGAAAGTAGTGTTGGTTACAGAAATGAGGCTAGAATTGAATGATTAAATTTTGTACATTCAATGATTTATTCATTACAAATATATTTTTCAAAAAACACAAATCATATCTTTACACACCAACCTCACCAGATGGACTGCACTGGAATCAGAGTAACTGTATGTATGGAAGAATCATTGGAGAAGTTCAATATTATTAGTCAAAACCAGACTAGGTGCTGACTGTAGAACAGACCATCAATTACTCATGTGCCATTTCAATTTGAAACTAAAGAAGATTGAAACAAATCCACAAGATCCAGAGTCTAACCCACCCGAATTAAAAAAAAATCATCATAAGAACAGAATTGAGACATTTAATCATCAATGATTGAAGAAAAAAGGAGATCTGGGTTGAAATCAAGGATACCATCTATGAAGAGAGCAAAATGTCATTACAAACACAGAGGAGAAAACAAAACCAAAATGGATGTTAGAAGAAACTATGAAAATATTATTGTCGAGTGTTGAAAAGCCAAATAAAAAGGGAAGAGATGCCAAAGCAAAAGAGCTGAACAGAAGATTTCAAAGGGCAGCCGTAGAAGAAAAAGCAAAGTATTACAATGGAATATACAAAGAGCTGGAGTCAGAGAATAAAAAGGGAAGAACTCATTGGCATTTCTTAAGCTTAAAGAACTAAAACCAAATTAAATCCTTGCGTTGCAATTCTAAGATATGCCATGGGCAAAATATTGAATGATTCAGGAAGCATCAAAAAAAGATGGATTTTCAGCTAAGGGAAATTGGAAGAATCTGGAAAACAATGTTTTTGAATTTTGTAATACTATAAATTAGAATAATAATAATAATAATAATAATAATAATAATTTCCTCATGGACAGGGACCAGACAAGGATGCCAACTTTAATAACTTCTATTCAATATTGTATTTGAAGTACTTGCTAGGGAAATAACACAAGAAAAGGAAATACAAGACATTCAGATTGGCAAAGAGATGGCTAAACTGTTGCTATATGCAGATGTTATGATATTGTACACAGAACACCCCAAGAACTCAACCAAAAAACTGTTACAGCCAGTAGATCAATTTAATAGAGTGGCAAGATATAAGGTCAAGATCCAAAAATTAGTGGGATTCCTCTATGATAATAAAGAGAACTCACAGAAGGAAACTGAGAAAGTAATTTACACTGGCCATCACAAATTGGGATACTTGGGAATGAACCTAACTAGAGACACAAAAGACCTGTACAAAGAACACTACAGAATATTTCTGTGAGACACAATAAAAGACCTAAACAAATGGAAAAATGTTTCCTGTTCACGGATAGGATGATGGCAGGATATAAGATAAAAAATAATAAGCAATGGGATTTAAGCAGAAGAGGGTGGGGTTCAAGCAGAGGGGAGAGGATGGTCAAGGGGGTAGTCATAGGGTCGCACAAATTGATGGGTAAAGGGAGGGATGGGTAAAGGAAATAGGAAAGATCCAGTGTGGAAAACAATGTATACAAACTTTGTAAGTAAACAAGTATAAAAAATACTTTTTTAAAAAAAGAGGAAGGTAGAAAAAAAATACAGAATCACTGCCAAAAAGTGTTGGTTGACACTAAAAAATTTCAAGAAGTATCATATGAATAAGGCCTGATAGTAACAAAGAAATAACTTCAAGCTCTAGTGAAGTCATTGGCAAAAAAATTAAGGCCACAATAATAGACAAGATATCAATTAACATGTTTTAACTCACAGATGCAACCTTGGATGTGCTCGTCAGTCTGTTCTGGAAATTTGGAGGACAGTTGCCCGGATGACTGACTAGAAGAAATCCATATTTGTTCCCATTCCTGAGAAAGGTGATCTAATAATATATGAAAATTATCTAACAACATTATTAATATAGTATGCAAACAGTGATCAACAAAGGAAAACATGTCAAAATGAAAGAGCTGAACAGACGGTTTCAAAAGGCAGCTCAGGAGGTCAAAGCAAAGTATTATAATGGAATGTACAGAAAGCTGTAATTGGAGAATAAAAAGGGAAGAACTAGCTCTGCATTTCTCAAGCTGAAAGAACTGAAAAATACATTTAGGCCTCGTTTTGCTATGTTAAAAAAGGCTATGGAAAAAAAAAGAGGTTATGGACAATGTATTTAATAACCCAGAAAGCATCAAAAGAAGACGGAGGGAATACACAGAGTCACTGTACCAGAAAGAATTGATTGACACTGAAAAATTTTAGGAAGTGCCATGTGAACAGGAGCCAATGGTAATGAAGGAGGAAATGGAAGCTGCATTGAAGAATTAAGACCCCCAGGAACTGATTGTATACTAATTGATTTGTTTCAATTAACGAATGCAGTCTTGGATGCACTCACCATTCTATGCTAGGAAATTTCGAGGATGGTTGTCTGGCCAACGAATTGGAAGAGGTCCATATTTGTTCCTATTCCCAAGAAGGATGATCCAATTGAATGTGGAAATTATCAAAGAATATCGTTGATATCACATGCTAGCAAAATATTGCTGAAGATCATTACAAAAATGACTGGAACAGTACATAGATAGGGAATTGCCAGAAGTTTAAGAAGGATTTAGAAGAGGCTGTGGCACCAGGGATATTATTGCTGAGGTGAGATGGATCTTGGCTGAAAGTAAGGTCTATCAGAAGATTGTCTATTTGTGCTTTGTTGACTATGCCAAGGCATTTGACTGGGTGGATCATGACAAGTTGTGGCTGACATTGAGAAGAATGGGAATCCCAGAGCACTGGATTAAGAGGCTGTTGTGTGAACAGAGCAGGAGAGTGTCACATGGTTTAGAATTGGGAAGGGAGTGTGTCAGGGATGTATTCTATCTCTAAACCTGTTCAACCTATATGCTTAGCAAATTATCTGAGAAGTTGAAGTCTAAGAAAGAAGAATGTGGCATCAGGATTGGAGGGAGACTTATCAATAACTTGCATTATGCAGATGACACAACTTTACTTGCTGAAAGTGAGGAGGTTTTGAAGCACTTGTTGCAGAAGATCAAGGAATGCAGCCTTCAGTATGGATTGCAATCTCAATGTCAAGAAAACAAAGATTCTTACCACTTGTCCAATAGGCAGTGTCATGATGGACGGAGATTGAAACTGTAAAGAGCTTCATCTTGCTTGGATCCACAATTAACACCCTTGGTAGGAGCAGTATGGGAATAAAGAGATGCACTACAATGAGAAGAGCACTGACATGAACAGCTAAGAAAATGAATAGATATGTCTTGGAGAGGATGCAGCCAGAGTGTTCTTTGGATGCAAGAATGATGAGGCTTCACCTCACATGCTTTGGACATGTTCCTAGGAGGTGCTATTCCTTGGAGAGGGACGTGACATTGCGAAGGGAAGAGGGTTGGAGAAGGAGAGGAAGACCTTCAACTAGGTGGATTGACAAAGTGACTGCTATAATGGGGTCTTGTGTGTCAGGAAGTGTGAGGATGGTGCCGGACAGGACTAGGTTCAGATTTTTTTGTTCATAGGGTCTCTAGGAGTCATACTCAACTCGATGGCACCTAATAGCAACAACATGAAAACAACATATTGCTGAAGGTCATTAAAAAAAAAAAAGCTAGAACAAACATTGACAGGGAACTGCTAGAAATACAAGCTGGATTTAGAAGACACCATGGCACAAGTGATATCATTGCTGCTGTTAGATGTATGTTGTTGTTATTGTTGTTGTTATGTGCCACCGAGTTGCTTATGACTCATAACGTCCCTATCTACAATACCCTAAACCCTGCTTTATCCCGTGTCAATCTCATTGTCTCTGATACACCTACACCATTACTACATTTGCTTAATCAATCTATCTCATCTAGGGTCTTTCTCTCCTGCATTGTCCCTCTGAGCAAGAGCCTGTGGTGATGAAGGAGGAAGTTCAAGCTGCTTTGAAAGAACTGGTAAAAAATAAGGCCCCAGAAAATGACAGTACACCAATTGATATGTTTCAACTAACAGATGCTGCCCTACATGTGCTCATCAAGTTGTGCCAAGAAATCTGGAGGACAATCACTTCGCCAACTGACTGGAAGAGATCTCTATTTTCTCCCATTCCAAAGAAAAGTGATCCAAGAGTGCGGAAATTATAGAACGATATAATTAATGTCACATGCAAGTAATATTCTACAGAAGATTATCCAAAATTTATTAGAACAGCACATTATCAGAGAACTGCCAGAAGTGCAGGGTGGGTTTAGAAGAGGTCATGGTATGAGGGATGTTGTAGCTAATGTTGGATGGATCTTGGCTGAAATCAGGGAGTACCAGAGGAAAGTCTATCTGTGTTTCACTGACTATGCAAAGGCTTTTGATGGTGTGGACCACAACAAACTGGCTAACTCTGAGAAAAATGGGAATCCCAGAACATTTGATCATGCTAATGCGAAATCTACACTTGGACCAGGAGGCAGTCATCAGAACAGAACAAGGAAACACTTCATGTTTCAAAATTGGGAAGGGTGCTTGCCAGGGATGTGTCCTAGCTCCATACCTTTTAAATCCATATGCAGAACAGATTATTTGGGAGGCTGGGCTCTATGAGGAGAAATGTGGCATCAGGATTGGAGGTAGACTCATCAACAATCTGTGTTATGCAGATGACACAACCCTGTTTGCTGAAACTGAGGAGGACCTGAAGCGCTTGCTGCAGAAAGTCAAGGACTGCAGCCTTCAATATGTATTGAAGCTCAATATCAAGAAAACCAAGATTCTCACCACTTGGCCAATTGGCAGCATCATGATAGATGGTGAAGAAATTGAGATTGTTAACAGTTTTAGTTTACTTGGCTCCACAATCAGAACTCTTGGCACCAGCAGCCAGGAAACTAAAAGATGCATTGCACTGGGAAAAGTCTGCTGTTAGAGACTGTTCCAAAGTACTGAAGAGAAACAATGTAAGTCTGGAGACAACCTTGCTTGCTGAAAGTGAGGAGGACCAAGATCAAAAGCTTCAATATGGATTACATCTCAGCATCAAGAAAAAAAAGATTCCAAAAACTGGGCCATTAGACAACAACATGATAGGTGGAGAAAGAATTGAAACTGGGAATGATTTCATCATACTTTGATCCACAGACAGCAGTCTTGGTACTAGCCGTCAGGAGATCAGAATATGTGTTACATTGGGCAAGTTTACGGTCAGGGACTTCTCCAGAATACTGAAGAACAATGATGTCAATTTGAAGACTCTAGTGCACCTGATTCAGGCCATTCTCTTTTCAATCACTTGTTATGCATTTGAAAGCTGCAATGAATAAGAATGACAGAGAAGAACTGATGCCTTTGAGTTGTGATTTTTGGGAAAGAAGATTAAATATTCTATGGACTGCCTAAAGAAAGAAAACATATGTGTAACCAGAGTGCTCCTTGAATGCAATCATGACAAAGACAAAGCTTCCTTTCTCACAATTTAAACATGTTGTGAGGAGAGGCTATTGCTTGGAAAGGGATATTCTGGAGATGGAGATCCAACGAAGGAGAGGAAGGCCATCAATGAGATGGATTGACATGATGACTGCAGCAATGGTCTCAAGTATATCAGAGACGATGAGCATGGCTCCAGACAGGACAAGTCAGGTCTCGGTTTTCATATGATCGCGATGTGTCATATTCAGTTTTATGGCACGTAATAACAACATTTGAAAGCCTCCAGAAACTCTATGAACTTGGATAAATGTCGATAGTTGTAGAGGGGCTTCAGGCCTTTTGTTCATAGGGTCGCTATGAGTCATACTTGACTCGAAGGCAATCAACACAACAATAATAATAGTAACAACATACCTAGTATCACACTCTCTAACTCCTCATGAATTCTTTCCTATTCCTTCACCCTCCTACCCCCACCCATAAAGATCTGCCAACCTGTTGATCTTTCCCCTTCCTTTTCTAACTTCCCTGGTTATCTTCTTCCCTTCACCTTTTCACTCTTTATACATATCTTGCTCAGTTATCCTTCTATTTCCACAATAGTGGTATTATGTAGTATTTGCTGCTATATGACTGAGTCATTTCATTCAGCATATTGCTCTCTAGTCTCTCCCATGTTATTTAGTATTTTATGAAACTGCTTTTTCTTAGTGCTGCATAGTATTCCATTGTGGGAACATACTATAATTTCTCAATCCATTCATTTGCTGATAAGCATTTGGCCTATTTCCGTTTTCTTGCTATTGTGAACAATGCTACTATGAACATGGGTGAACATATCTCCATTCATGTCTTGTTCTTATTTTCTTCCTTAGAATAGAATCCTAGCAGCAGAGTAGCTGAGTCATATGGGATTTCTTATTTCAGCTTTTTGAGGACATGTCAAGCTGCCTTCCACAGTAGTGATACCGGTTCTTTAAAATTTTTTATTATTATTTTTAATGAAAATTTACAGAGATTTTGGATTTCAATCATCCATTGTTGCACATTTCTCCCTGCTCCACCCCCTCCTCTCCAGTTCATTCTTCTCTTTGAAATATAAAAGAAAAATTCTTTCATTGTTAAACAATCCCTCCCCAAGTCCATTCCACCATGCAGCCTTCATTCTGGACTCCGTCATGACAATCCCGCCAACAGAGCATAAGAATTCCAATCTGTGCACATCCTGTCCAATATTTTATATTTGCTGTATTGTTGAACCTTGCTATTGTTGCTGAGTTGAGATGGTATCTCAATTGTTTCAATTTGCATCTTTTGATTGCTTATGATTTTGAGCATTTTTCATATGTTTGTAAGCCATCTGAATGTCCCATCTCTCTATGGTTAACTGATATCTGACAAGAAAACAAAACCCACTAAATGGGGAAACAACACCCTCTTTAACAAGTGGTGCTTGCATAACTGGATTTCTACCTACAGAAAACTGAAACAGGATTCACATCTCCCACTATGCACAAAAATCAAGTCAGGGACCACAGATTTAGGGGTAAAACTAAAACCCATAAAGTTAAGATACAATATAGAAACAAACCTAGATTCTCTAGTATATAAATAGGTTTGAAAACATACAAAAAATGCTCAATGATGAAAGGATAAAACTGATGAATTCTTAAAATCAAATCCCTATGTGCATCAAAAACTTTCTCCAAAAAGATAAACAGAAAGCCCTCAGAGTGAGAAAAAAATCATCCTAATGATTTTTTAAAATATGTTTTCTTTGAAAATCTCACTCTTAACTCTTGCCTGTGTCTCTCATAAATGTCTCTCCTGGTACTCTTTCCCTTGATATCTGCATTTTTTTTTAAGTCTTGTCTCTTAGGATAAATCTTTGACTTCCAAATCTTAATCTTACTATGATGATCTCTGATGGCTTAGCAGTAAGGAGTTGAGGTGCCACCCCAAAGGCACACAGTTTGAATCCATTAACTGCTCTATGGAAGCTATTTACTCCTGTGCTATTTACTTCTGAAAACCTGCTGCAGTTTCCACTAAGAGTCAGTTCCATGGGCCATCTTTCCTAGAATTCATTTCCAATCTTGTGCTTTTGCAGAAATATTTCTTTAAATGATTACAAGGAAGAACATTCTACTTTTAACTTTAAAATGGAAAGAAATGTATTGCATCTGATTAACTGAACTATAGCAAATTATCCAGCCTATGTTAACAATACCTCATTAGCATTATCATTCTATGAAGAAACATTACATTTTTGGGAAGAATGGGACAATTTCTTATACTCTTTAGTAGATTTGAAGATCAAAAAATATTTCTTTTGGCATTAGTATCTGACTTTGCTTGAAATGGTAAAATCTACTTATGAACTCTCATAGATAGTAACACTTCAACACATTGTTCGCTATCTTAAACATTTCTCTGTAATAATAAAATTGTAGCATCCTATTAACATCTCTGAAGTAAGAGTTAAATAATATATCTAAGCCAAAATCTAGCATGACAATCTGTAAGAAACACAAATTCAAGCAACTCTTTCCAAAAGACCACAACTGTTATCAATTATTATTTAATCTAATGATGAGTGCCTTTTGGAACACTTATCACAAGAAAGAAAGGTTTCCTCCCTTGAAGCACTTGTATATATTTCCCCCTTTCAATTGGCATTATATAACCAACTGTGTTTTCCTTGTGGTCTTGACTGCCAAGAAGCTTACAGCCAAGCATGGAACTCAATCACAGTAACTGCATTATCCTTTGTGCCTAGAATATTGGTCTCTTTTCTCTTTTTCTGGTTTTGATTTTTGTTTCAACAGTATTATGTTATGTCTTTCTTTAACCACTGGCTATATAAAATTCTCTCCCTTTCTTTGTCTTTTTTTCCTTCCCATCCCTTTCTTACTCTTTGCTTCATTTTCTTTCTTTTTTAAAGTTCAAATAGAAAGAATGAACAACTAACAGTAACTTTACTTTGAAGAATAAAACACAAATGTAAAAAATATCGATTCCAGTGCAACAATGAATGAATGAAAACCCCAAATCTCTGGAAATATTCATTAAAACTAATAAAATATAAAACAAACAAAATATAAATTCCTTTTGAGTTCTACTTGTCTCGTGGTAATTTATGACTTGATATAATCTTATACAAAATCACACCCTGTCATATACACACTCTCCATACATCAACACTGTAGTTTAGACTTTAGTTTATTTCCTTTATCAAAGAAGTAGTGGCTTTTATGTTTGGTTCTTCTAATTTGCTGTGGCCTATTATTTTACAGTGGTCTTTCTCCAGAATCAAAACACTGTTTTTCATTTCCCAGTGGCCAACACATGAAATTGAGGAGCATCTGGAAGGAGTGGTGCTGGCAATGACATTTTTACTATTACAGCTATCTTTTTCTGGCCACTTAGAATAAAGTTCTCATAGAAACATAGTCATTCACTCATCCCAACAACTTGGCTCTTCAGCAAAATTATTTTTATATAGCCCAGTGAATCTACCTGTTCATACCCTGTTAAAGCTCTATCTTTCCCAGCATTTTTAAAAGAAAATGAATAGGGGAGCTCTGGTGGCCTAGTGGTAAGGAGCTGCAACTACAATCCCAGAGGCGCACGGTTCGAATCCACCAGATGCTCTGCCGGGGAAAGAGGGGCAATCTCCTCCTGTACCAGTCAGATCTGATTTGACGGTACACTCACACAAAAATAATAAAATATTAAAAAAATTTAAAAAAAAGAAAATGAATGCGTATGTGTTTCTACAATGTTGTTCTTGTTTTGCTGAATCAACTATAACTCATAGCAACCATATGAATTTCTGAACCTTACCCTATCCTGCCCCATCCTAATAATCTCTAATACACTCAGACTCATTGTTACAGTCACTATGACCATCTGTCTTGTTGAAGATCTTCCTCTCTTTCTCTGACTCTCCAACTTTTCCAGCATGATGTCTTTTGCCAAGGACTGCGCCTTCTGACATATGCCCAAAGTTTGTGAGATGAAGTTATGTCATCCTTGCCTCCAAGGAGAATTATCTGTTGCACTTTCTCCAAGACAGACTCGTTTATTCTTTTGGTTTTGTCTTTTTGGGGGGGGATAGTTAGTACTTCTCCAAAAGTATAATTCAAAGGTTTCACTTCTTCTCTATCATTCTTATTATTATCCAACTTTTGGATGTTTAAGGAGCAATTGAAAATGCCATGCACCATAGTTTTTAAACTGGAATTCCTACTGTTTAGTACTTGGGAGAGGTCCTTGAAAACAGATATTCCTAATACAACACAGATCTTGATTTCTTGACTACTGTTACCACGGAGTTGGTTGTAAAATCAAGTAGGATGAAATTCTTGACAATTTAAATCTTTTCTTCAGCTGTCATGATGTTGGCTATTGGTCAAGTCGTGAGGATTTTTGTTTTCATGATGTTGTGGTTTAACCCATGGTGAAGAATAAATACCAACGATCTGCAGGAAGTGCTTGAAATCTTCTTTACTTTCTTCTAGAAAGTTTGTGTCACGAGTAAAATGTAAGTTGTTACTGAGTCTTCCTCCATCATGAGACTACATTCTTCTCCATATAGTCTAGCTACTTAAATTACTTACTTAGCATATAGATTGAGTATATATGAAGAAAGGATATAAAAATGTTATCTTAAAGTTATCCACAGTCCTGAGAGCTTAGTAAATTTAACATTTTCATATATTCATAAGAACTTTCCGTCAGACTCTTTTTTTGGGATGGCGTGTGTGACTTTTAAACCAACCAAAGTATAATGGCATCGTATTAAAAATACATTTATGAAGAGTTATTAGAACAACCTAGATTTCTAATCCAGAGAAAATCTGTCCATCACGAGCTGACATTCATATTTGTAGAGCCTTACTTGGCTTTCTCCTCCAGTTCTCTTTTGGCTTTATAAGTAATTTTGTTTTGTTTTTTACCTTTTTGGCTTTAGAGATTTCTTTTGTTCTTCTGGTTCATCTTCAATCTTTTACTTCACTAGCATTCACTCACTTTGATTATTTATTTAGCATTTAAAAAAACTTATGCAACAATATGCGTTTTCTATTTTTCTGCTATTAACTATCGTTTGTTTGTTTTTTATTGGCTTCATTCAATATTTCCCTTCATTTCTCCTACCAGATTTCAAAGAGTGAAAAAAAAGGGAGAGTTTTTAAAGTTTTGGGAACAGCATTACTTACTAATTTGGACAATCTTTCCTATTTATCCATTAATTACCATAAAGCTATAATATCTGAGCTATTGTTAGGTGCCATTGAGTTTTCTCTGACTCATAACAACCCTATGATCTGAACCTTGCCCTATCATTCTTCATTCTCATCATCTCTACCATTGTTGCCCATTACTGCATTGTTGTACTTACTCTCTTTCTCTCACTGATCCTTGACTTTCTCCAAGCATGATGGCAAGTCTTGACAACCTACCCAAAGTAGGTGAGAAGAAATGTCACCATCCTTCCTCTAAGGAGCCCCTGGGTGCACTTCCTCCAGGATATACTCAAATGGCAGTCAACACAACATTCATACTCTTTACCAACATCACAATTCAAAGGCATTTGTCAGTTTGTCTTCAGTCTTCCTTATTCATTGTAAAACTTTCATTTGTATATGGAACAGGTGAAAGTATCACAGCTTAGGTTAGAAACTGTATTCCTAAAAACTAGTAATTGTGGCTGAAAGTCTTGGATCCTTGTGAAAAAAACCCAGTACTTCTTATGAAGGTCAAAATATTCTCAGGTTATGTATTTGGGGAGTTCAAAGAAACTAGACTTGTTTTTCTTCCTGAGATGTTTATGGGCCCTTCTTCACTCTTTCTGGAATAATGAACTTCAAGTATTCATGAGCTATATCATTCTCTCATGATAGTACAGAGTTCTTCATGTTCATTTGATTTGTCTAATTGTGATTCAACTTTTTCTGATTGGTAGTGGAGTTAAAAGGATTTGTCTTCAAAGGGTAAAGTATCTGCTCCTAAAAGAAAAATCTCTCTGGTCCTTGGAAGTTTGAAGGCACTCTCACAATAAATTTCACATTCAGGACTTGCCCTCTCCCCACCTGCCTAATCCCTTGTCTTGCCCATGATTTCCTCACTCCTAATAGAGCACTTATTGAGCCCTTCAAACCAACCCCAAAATTCTTGGGGTAGAGATAATAAATGCCAGCCAAGGCTTGGAAATTCACTTAGAAAAGAGCATAACCAGCATATCAAATTTTGATATAGGGACTAAAAAGTCTTGAGTTGCACTGCTGGGTCTTCCTTAAATGACCTCTGGGGCTTTAGGAGAATGATATAGAGTGTCCTTATCTATCAAAGGCAGAAATTATTAAACCATGTCACAGGTAAAAGTTTGTTGAAGATAATGAAAAAATTTTTTACTGAAGCACAGGGGGAAAGTACTGCCAGAAATTCAAGCTGGATTTGGATGAGGCCATGGAGCTAAGGATACCATTGTTGATGTCATGTGGATCGTGACTAAAAACAGAGAATACCATAAATATGTTTACTTGGGTTTTATTCACTATACAAAGGAATTTGACTGTGTGAATCATAACAAGTTACTTATAATAGTGAGAATATTAATCTCAGAACAATTAATTGTGCTCATGCAGAACCTGTACATAAAGCAAAAGGTTTACGTACAGAATAAGGAGATAATGTGTGGAAAAAATTGGGAAAGCTGATGTGCATTAAGACTGTTGTATATTTTTTTCATACTTATTCAATTTGAATGCTGAACTAATAAACCCTCAACTTTAACTATATAGAGAATACTTGGAGAAAAATGGGAATCCCACAAAACTTGACTGTGCTCATGCAACACCTATACTCAGATCAGGAAGCAGTCCTCAGAACAAGGCAAGGAAACACAGTTGTTGTTGTTGTTATGTGCCATCGAGTCGTTTCCAACTCATAGCGATCCTATGCACAACAGCTCTAAACCCTGCTCTATCCTGTGCCAACCACACTGCCTCTGACACACCCATCCCGATTACCCTAGTCACTGAATCAATCCATCTCACAGAGGGTCTTCCCCTCCTGCACTGTCCCTCCACCCTCCCAAGCATGAGGTCCCTCTCCAAGGACCCGTCCCTCCTGGCAACATGTCCAAAGTATG
>NW_006399803.1:4571039-4579659 GCF_000299155.1 Elephantulus edwardii
GTCAAAAGAAAAATGTCAGCAGTCAACGTGTTTGGAATCACAGAAGCCAAGAAAGCTTAAGATACAAACTGTCAGATCATGGGTTGGACAATGGAAGATATTTTCTGAAGGGACTCGGTAGATGAGAAGGAAACACAGTAGAGTTCAAAATTATGAAGAGTGTGGCAGGGATGCCTCCTGTCTTCAAAGCTTTTCAATCTATAAGCAGAACAGATCATTTGGGAGGCTGGGATTTATGAGGAGAAATGTGGTATCAGGATTGGAGAAAGACTCATGAACAACCCATGTTATGCAGATGACACAACCTGACTTGCAGAATCTGAGGAGGGCTTAAAACATTTACTGCAGGAGGTTGAGGACTATAGACTGCAATATAGATTGAAGTTCAACATCAAGAAGATAAAGATTCTTATCCCTGGGCCAATTGTCAGCACCATATAGATAGAGAAGAAATTAAGATTATTAACAATTAAAGTTTGCTTGGCCTCACAATCAACACTCTTAGCATTATCAGTCAGGAACTCAAAAGATGAATTGCATTGGAAAAATCTGCTGTCAGGGACCTCTCAAGAGTACTGAGAAACAACAATGTCAGTTTAGAGACTAAGATGCACCTGATCCAGGCCATGGTCTTTAATTACTTGCTATTCATCAGAAAGATACACAATGACTAAGGATGACAGAAGAAGAATTGACTCCTTTGAGTTGTGGTGCTGGAAGAAAGTCTTAAACATACCATGGATTGCCAAGAACACAAGTAAGTCTGTCTTGGCGAGGGTGAGTAAGTCTCCTTGGAGTCTAGGGTTTTGAAGATCTGTCTCATGTACTTTGGGCATTTGGCCAGGAGGGACCATCTTTGGAGAAGGTCATCATACTTGGAAGGATGTAGGGACAAAACAGGAGAGGAAGAACCCAGATGAGATGGATTTATATAGTAACTGGGGTAATGGGGGTAGGCGTGTCGAAGTCAGTGAGAATGGCGCAGGGCAGGGCAGGCTTCAGAGCTGTCATAGCTTCAGTCACAGGCATCTCAACAGCATATAACAACAACACAATAACATCAACAACTTGTATCCTGCAGATAACACAATCTTACTTACTAAAAGAGAACCTACTGATAAAGATCAAAGACTAAAGCTTTAATTATGTATTGTACTTCAATACAAATAAAACAAAAATTTTCACACTTGGATCATAAGCAACATCGTGATAAATAGAGAGAAGATTAAAGCTGTTAAGGATTTGATTTTACTTGAATTCACAATCGTCACCCACAGAAACAGCAGTCAAGAAATAAAGGGCAATAATACATTGGGCAAATCTATTCTAAAGGACCTCTTAAATGTATCAAACTCAAAGAAATCACAATAAAGGCTAGGATACACCTAAGTTAAATCATGGCTGGATTATTACTAAGGATGACAGAATAATTGATGCTTTTGAGTTGTGATATTTGAAAAGAGTCTTGAACATACCATGGACCACCAAGAAAAGAACTAAGTCTGTCTTGGAGAGAGTAAAACCAAGTTTCTTCTTGGATGCTAGGATTTTGAAGCTCTGTCTCATATACTTAGGGCATTTGCCCAGAAGGGACTCATCCTTGGAGAACATCATGCTTGGAAGGGTGGAGGAACAATGCAAGAGAGGAAGAGCCCAGATGAGATGGAATGATACAGTAACTAGGAAAATAAGGGTAGGTGTGTTGGAGTCAGTGAGACTGGCTCAGGACAGGGCAGGCTTCAGCGCTGTTGTACAGAAGGCTGTATAGAGGTGACTCAATGGGACATGATAACAACAATATTCAATTGCCTTATTTTGTTGTTGATTGCCTTTGAGTCATGCATGACTCGTAGCAACCCTATGAACAAAAGGCCTAAAACCCCTCTACAACTATTGACACTTATCAAAGTTCACAAGTTTCTGGAGGCATGTTGTTTAGGAAGTGGATGCCATTCCTGCTTCCAAACCTTTCACAGTATGTTATTGTTGCTGTGCCACTGAGTTGCCTGCGATGTATAGCTATCCTAAGTACAGCAGCTCTGAAATGTTCCCTGTCCTGAACCAGTCTCACTGACTCTGACACATCAACCCCCATTGCCCCAGTTACTGTATCAATCCATCTCATCCGGGGTCTTCCTCTCCTGCGCTGTCTGTCCACCCTTCTGAGCATGATGTCCTTCTCCAAGAACTGATCTCTCCTGGCCATGTGCCTAAAGTCAGTGAGGTAGAGCTTCAAAATTCTAGCCTCCAAGGAAAGTCTTGGTTTCATCCTCTCCAAGACAAACCAATTTGTTTTCTTGGCAGTCCATGGTATGTTCAAGACTTTTCTTCAGCACCACAACTTGAAGGCATCTATTCTCCTTTTGTCATCCTTAGACATTGTCCAGTTCTCTGACGCATAATAAGTAATTGAGAAAACCATGGCCTGGATTAGGCGCACCTTTGTATCTAGACTAACATTGTTGCTCTTCAGCACTTCTGGAGAGGTCCAGAACAGCAGATTTTCCCAATGCAATTCGTCTTTTGGTTTCCTGACTGCTGGTGTTAAGAGTGTTGATTGTGGATCCGAGCAAACTGTAACTGCTAATAGCCTCAATCTCTTTCCATCTATTATGGTGCTGCCAATTGGCCTACTGATGAGAATCTTTGTGTTCTTGATTTTTTGCTTCAATCTGTACTGAAAACTACAGTCCTTAACCCTTTGCAGCAAGTTCTTCAGGTCTTCTTCAGTTTCAGCAAGCAAGGTCGTGTCATCTGCATATTGTAGGTTGTTAATGAGTCTTCCTCCAATCTTGATGCCACACTTCTCCTCATAGAGCCCAGCCTCTCGAATAATCTGCTCTGCATACATGTTGAAAAGGTATGGAGACAGGATGCATCCCTGGCGTACACCCTTCCCAATTTTGAACCATGCAGTGTTACCCTACTCTGTTCTGACTACTGCCTCTTGGTCCAAGTATAGGTTTCGTATTAGCACAATTAAATGTTCTGGGATTCCCATTCTTCTCAGAGTCAGCCACAGTTTGTTATGATCCACACAAATGCCTTTGCATAATCAATGAAACACAGATATAGATTCTTCTGGTATTCCCTGCTTTCAGTTAAGATCCATCTAACATTAGCTACAATATCCCTAGTACCACAACCCCTTGTAAACCCAACCTGGACTTCTGACAGTTCTCTGCTGATGTGCTGTTCCAGTCATTTTTGGATAATCTTCAGTAGATTCTTGCTTGCATGTGAAATCAACGATATTTTTCTACAGTTTCCACACTCTGTTGGGTCGCCATTCTTTGGGATGGGAACAAATAGAGATCTCTTCCAGTCAATTGGCCAAGTGGTTGTTCTCCAGAATTCATGTACAGGACTTGTACAGGACTAGGGGGAATTTCTTGTACAAATCAAGGGGGCATTAATCATGGGGCCTCACAGTTTGATGGTCGGGGGTGGGTGAGGAAAATAGGAAGGTTCTGATGTGAAAAGAAAGTATTCAAATTTTATAAATGAACTAATATTAATGAAATAATATATAATTGAATGTATATGAATGATTGTATGAAACAATGTAAATGGTAGATTGTTTAAAATAATATATATGAATTAAACCTATTGTAAAAGTATTATTAATTGAAAATCAATTAAAAATATTAAAAAATATAAAAAAGAATGTTGAGACTGTATCTTATGTATTTGAAGATTATTATGTTTTCAGGAGAGGCTAGCCCCTGAATAAAAACATCACCCTTGCTAGAGGGTCAGTTACAAAGAGAAGATTGGATGACATAGATTGACACAGTGACTACAACAGTGTGTCTAAGTAGAGCTGAGACTGTGAGTTTGGTTCAGGGTGGATGGTATTTTCTTGTGCTGGGTTTAAGTTTAATCTTTGTGGGAGCAGATGGTCAGGTTTCTGTTTTGGGTTTGGGTTTTGGTTGGTTTGTTTGTTTTTCCCACAAAGCTACTTTCAGGCTTAAATTACTGAAGATTAACATTCACACACTTAATCATTGTGCTACTAGAGGTCTGTCTAAGAGTATTAATCTTTAGTGTTCTTGCAGTGTCTTTACGGGAATAAATTTTAAAAAGTTAAACCAAAACCCTGATAACGCTCTTCCATCAAGCTGATTTTGACCATAGCAGTCCTTAATGACAGAGTATAATTGTCCCTAGGATTTCCAAGATTGTAGCAGCCGGCTTCATCTTTCTCTTATTGGGGAGGTGGTGGGTTCAAACTGCTGACCTTTTGGTGAGCAGTCAAATATATTTACTCATGCCTTGCTAGGGTTCCTAGAGTTAAGACTTACTACAATTGTTTCAAACTGACTCATGGGCAGCCTTCCAGCAGGTTTTAATTGTTGTTGCATGAAAGATGATTGCGCATCCTTCTCCCATGGAGCAGCTGGTGGATTTAAACCACATGCCTTTGGGATTGCAGCACAGCTTCTTACCAGTAGGCCACAAGAGTTCTCTCTAGCAGGTTTTTGTTGTTGTTTTGGGGTACTATGAAATCAGAACTAAACAATAGCTGAATCTCTGGTGCATTTTCAGAGGCAGTTAATCGCACGGAAGGAGATTGCTCATCCTTCTCCTGCAGAACAGTTGCTGGCCTCGACCACATGCCTTTGGAGATTGCAGCACAGCTTCTTGCCACTAGGCCATAACATGAGAGGATGGATACTGCTTATGTTTATTATGAGGAGCCACTGGTACATCCAGTACCTTTGGATTAGTATTACCTCTCCCTTTGGAGTAGACAATCAGTGTTCCCTAAATATCAACACGAAACCCACTGCCACTGAGTCAGTTGTAATTCTTAACAACTACCAGTTATAGTACCCAGACTGTACGTATTTATAAGAATAGATTCCCCATCTTTCTCCCATGGACCAACTGGTAGGTTTGAATCATTGACCTTTTGCTAAGCAGTGGAACATGCAGTGCACTCTAAGATATGGGAAGCTCTTATTATTACTGAGTACCGGTTGAGTCAGAACTGACCCGTAACTGACCGTCCAATGGGTTTTCGGAGGCAGTAAATCACATGGGAGGAGATTACCCACTCTTTTCCTACAGAGCAGCTGGTATATTCAAACTGTGTGTCTTTTTTGCTTTGGTAGTGCAATCCTTTACCACGAAGCCACCAGTGATATGGGATGGGATTAACACAAGTAGAGACCCTGAGAAGATAAAATTGAAATGAGATAAATGAAATCTAGAATGGGGAAAGCTGAGTAAGGGCTAAATTACAGAAGATGCATAGTGTAATCCTCTTTTTACTCCCCATCAGAATCAACTTACTAATTTAATTTCCTCAATTAAAAATGGACCACTGGGAAAAGACATTATGGTAGGAGAGGTGGAGGGTCAGAGAAAGGAGGAGGCCCCTCAACAAGATGGATTAATACAGTGACTAACAAATGAGCCCCGGCATATTAGAGAATATAAGGATGGGGCAGGACTTGGCAAGGTTTAGATCTGTTGTTCGTAGGGTTTCTAGGAGTCGTAGTCCACTCAGTGGTCCCTTACAGCAACAGCAGAAGTGAAAGTAAAAGTGGGAGGGAGAAGGAAACAAGGTGCTCTGGTAGCCTAGTGCATAAGAAATTGTACTGCTAACCCAAAGACAAGTGGTTCAGATCCATTAGCTGATTCAAGGTAGAAAGATGATCAGTCTCCTGTGAGATTTAATAGCCTCTGAAAACTCACTGGAAGGTCACCTATGAGTCAGTTCTGACTCAGGGACCATGAGTGAGAGCTATTGAAAATAAAGATCCCCGAATGGTACAAACAGTTAAACTCTTGGTTGCTAATTGAAAGGTTGGAGGTTCAATCTAAAGGTTGGGAGAAAGGCCTGGAGATCTGCTTTCAAGAGATCACAGCCACTATAAACTTGGTGTATGGCAGTTTTCTCTAAAATTCATTGAGTTGCTATGAGTAGGAATGAACCCACAGAAACTGGCTTATTTTCTTTTTTAAATGGTTTATTTACTTATCATTAGAGACTAAGTTTCTTTAATTATATGTCATTTTTATGCTTCACATGGAATCTAATTATGATGGGCTTAGGTTTACTGATTCTTTCACGAAAACACATCAATATTGTTATTATTTTTCCCTCTTGTTTTTCAAGAGCTGAATGTAACTAATAATTAAAAAATTTAAAAGTGTCTCACAGAACAAACAGATGGAGAGAATAAGATTTGTTTTTATTCATGAGAAGGACAGAGTCTAGGAAAAAAGTCTCCTGAGTATGTGACAAGGTACAAACAATAAGTTGCAGTTGGATGTCAAGTTGTGATTATACCTGTGATTCACAAAGTTAGACTTTTAATAAATGGTGAAGGTAATCCTCAGAAAAATGCTACTTGAATAGTGAAGGGAATCCTCAGAAACATGCTACTTGAATATTTAAGAGCAAGAATTCCTACAAATTTATGACACTGTCCTCTCATTCAGATGCTACCTCTGCAGGCTACATATTCACCTGT
The DNA here is from genome assembly GCF_000299155.1 of Elephantulus edwardii. Taxonomy (NCBI): domain Eukaryota; kingdom Metazoa; phylum Chordata; class Mammalia; order Macroscelidea; family Macroscelididae; genus Elephantulus; species Elephantulus edwardii. The sequence goes on from NW_006399803.1 coordinate 4,577,525, forward strand.
CATAAGTGTATAATTACTGATAGTTGCAGACAGAAAAAGTTTTTAAGTGGTGCAAGGAGTTTGTGATTGGCTTTAGCCTAAAGTTTGATAGTTCAAGCCTACCTAGCAGAACTATGGAAGGTCTGATGAACTGCTTCTGTACAAGATCCCAGCCCCAAGCCCCCTTTGAAATAGTTCTGCTCTGTTATACATGACATTATCTTGCGTGGGGGCTGACCTGAAGACAACTAATAGTGACAACAACAAAGGCAAAAAGAACTTGCCAGTGGGAAAAAAAAATACATTGTTGTTGTTGTTGTACCTTTGAGTGGGTCTTCGGAAGCAGTCAATCACATGGGAGGAGACTGCCTATCTTTTTCTTATGGAGCAGCTGGTGGATTCGAAGCTTGTGCTTTGGGGCTGGTAGTGCAACTTCTTACCACTAAGCTACCAGAGCTTCCTAGAAAATTATAGAAGTATATATAAATATACTAAAGTGTGCCTAATCCAGGCCATGGTCTTCACAATTTCTTACTATACCTCTGAGAGCTGGATAATGACTAAGGATGACAGAGAAAATCTCAAGTCCTTCAAGTTGTGATGCTGGGAAAGAGTCTTGAACACACCATGGACCACCAAGAAAACAAATAGGTCTGTGTTGGAGAGGGTGAAACCAAATTTCTCCTTGGAGACTATGATTTTGAAGCTCTGTCTCACATACCTTGCATATGTGGCCAGGAGGGACTGTTCCTTAGAAAAGGCCACATGCTCTGAAGGGTGGAGGGACCACGGAGGAGATAAAGACCCCGGATGAGATAAATTGATGCAGTAGCTGGAGCAATGGGCGCAGGAGTGTCATAATCAATGAGACCGGCTCAGGACAGAGCAGGCTTTAGACTCAACAGCACATAACAACAACAACAACAACAACAACAACAATTACAATATGCCACATTTTCTTTAGTCTTTAAACTGACATCTTTGCTTTATCTTTTGACTAGTTGCTTGGTTCACGAACCTGTTCCGCATGAGAATAATTAAGTGTTCTGTAATTTCAATCTTCTCAGTGCTATACATGAATTGTCATGACGTACACAGTCTAATGCCTTTGTATAATCAATAAAACAAAAACAAGTATTTTTCTTTACTTTTAGCCATGATACATCTGACATCATCTGTGATATATACATTATCCATAGAATCCTTTGTTATTCCAATTCAAGGTTTGAATTTTTTCCTTTTGTTCTTTCAGTTTGAGAAATATAGAGTATTTTCTTATGGTTTTCTAACTCCAGTTCTTTGCACATTTCAGTGCTTTTCCTTCTGGTCTGCCTTTTAAGTATTCTATTCTGTTCTTATTTCATCATGCCTTTCTGTTGTTTCAGGTTTTCTATGTTCAAGAGGGAGTAGAGGCCTTCTGGAAATGAGGTGAGCATGTTTGTCCTCACTGGGATCCAGAGGCCATGGGCAGAGGTTTGCAGGCAGTGGTGGGGCTGCCAAGGGTCCTTAGCATTCTAGAAGAGGCCCTACTGCAATGGGGTGGTAATCCCAGGCCCCATCAGAAGCCTTTGGGCCCTCAAACCTGTGCTAAGAACCGATACCAAATATCTAGCTGCACCGCTTTCTGTTCCAATACTCCAACCCAGGACCCCATTCTGGTATGCTTCCATGTTGCTCAGCTGTGGTTTGAAAATGGTGTCCTGTGCCATGATATTTGTATGTCTGATTGTGTTACAGTTTCCTTTTACAAGTACAACACCTACCTGTCAGTTGGGTTATTGGGGAATGACTTGTATATTGCCAATTACTTCAACTATATCTTAGATGTATATGTTGTTGTTGTATATCATTGAGTTCCAACCAACAGAGACAATAATTGCATGGAAGGAGATCGCCCCTCATTTTCCCACAGAGCAGTTAGTGGCCTCAAATCATATGCCTTCGAGATTGCAGCACAGCTTCTTGCCACTAGACCACCAGATGTGTACAAAGCTGGGTATTATTTGCACCTGTAAGTACAACATGACATATTTCAATTAACAGATGCTGCCCTGGACATGCTCACCAAGTTGTGCCAAGAAATCTGGAGAACAACCACTTGGCCAACTGACTGGAAGAGATCGATATTTGTTCCTATCCCAAAGAAAGGTGACCCA
>NW_006399803.1:4580834-4604746 GCF_000299155.1 Elephantulus edwardii
TCAGAGACAGTGCGATTGGCACAGGACAGAGCGGAGTTTAGGGCTGTTGTACATAGGGTCGCTATGAGTCGCAGGCGACTCGACGGCACATAACAACAAACAACAACATAAGTGCAGCATTTGTTTGTCAGTCTGCTGTACTAATGTAGTTTGTGGGGTGTTCTGAGCAATCTCAGGTAGTGTAAGGGCCACCTATGATGGAGAGGTTGCAGTAGCTCTCCTAGATTAAGGCGGACTACGAAGAATTAATGGCCATTCACTTTTGAAACAACGGGCCTCCAAAAATCCTATGAATAGAGGAACATGGATAGTTATAGTATTAGACAAAGAGTCAAGATAGGAAGTAACTAAAAAATGAGTAGAAACAGCTTCAAACAACACTTAGTAATCAGAACATGGACTGTACAAAGTCTGAAAGTAGGAAAATTGCAAATTTTAAAAAATGAAATGAAACATGTGAAGATTGATATTCCAGGCATTAATGAACTGAGATGGATGAGCATGGGCCGCTTTGAATCAGGCAATCACATGGTGTACTATGTGTTGCTTTCATAGTTAAAAAGGCAATTTCAAGATCTACCCTGAAGTACAATATTTTGAATGATAGAATACTATCTATACATGTACTAGGAAGAACTGTTAACACTACAAACATATGAACCTAAAACTAAAACCAAAAAGGAGAAGATTGAGGCTTTCTACTAACTTTTCTAGTCTGAAATTAACCAAAAATGCAATCAAGATGCATTAGTAATTATTTGTGACTGGAATGTAAAAGTTGGACACAATGAGGATGAAACATAAGTCAGAAAGGACTTAGTGACAGAAATGAGGGTGGAGATTGAATAATTAAATTTTGTGTGCTCAACAATTCACGCACAACAAATACCTTTTTTAAAAAAACAAAAACTGTGGCTTTATACATAGACTACATCTGATGGCTTATATAGGAATCAGATTGACTATATTTGCAGAAAGAATCACTGGAGAAATGCAATATCATCTCTTAAGACCAGACCAGGGGCTGATTGTGGAACAGACAACTACTCATGTGTAAGTTTAAACTGAAGCTGAAGAAAATGAAAACTAGTCTACAGGAACAAAAATTTCAGAATCATCTCAATAACGAGTTTGAGGCACTGAACACCAATACTCGAAGACCAGAAGAACTGTGGGAGGGCATCAAAGATATAATCCATGAAGAGAGCAAAAGGTCATTACCAAGGAGGAAAAGGATAAAACCAAACTGAATATCAGAAGAGACTATAAAAATTGCATTAGGCCAAGTCCACCTTGCGGCAGTGTGGTGGCTTCACTGTGCCAGTCTTGAGGAGGGCCAGTGCCCAGCATCCATCCTGGGTGAGGAAATGCATTCATTCTGGCTGTGGAAGCCTCATGGAGCTGCAGCGGCTGTGTGGCCCTGCGTGAGCTCTGCGGGGGTTGGGGGTGTGGGGGGAGAGGTGGGATAGGGTTGGGAGCCACAAGACTCATCCATTTCTCTTTGGGAATCCTTGAATTCCTGTTGCTGAGCCTTGATCTTCACTGAGGGCCAGTCATCAACTGTTTAAGTGTTGAATTATCAATAAGCCGAAGTCTGTGGAAGGCCATAATGGCCCTGCTTTAAGTGGTTTGCTGCTCCCACAGCTCACCATGCTGTCTCTCCCTCCGCAGCCATCTTGGATCTCCTCCTTGGTCTGGAGAGAATTCTTGGAGCCAGGATGGCGGCTGTGGGGGAAGCAGGCACCCACCAGCCGCCTGCACAAGAGGGGCCATGCACCCGCCGAGCGCCCGTGTGGTGGGGTGGGGTGGGGGGTGTGCCCCCAATGGGCGCCCACGCTGGGGGGGCGCACGCCTCCCACAGGCCTCCCAGTGGGGGGGGCACACCCCGCTGGCCGCCTGCGTAGGAAGTGGGGGATGGGATGCATATCTGCCATCTGCAGGTTTGGGTTTCCTATGACAGACCAAAGAAGATGATTACCTATGCATTGGACAGGCCAAAGAAGATGATTACCTATGCAATGCATTGCTGAAAGTCACTGTGAGTCTGATGACCTTAATAGTGGCAGCATGCACAAGAGGACTGGCATCCTAAATGCACCACATATTTTGTTCTATTGAATGCTTCTGCCAAAGGATGGTTAGACCTGGGGGGAGTCTGTTCACAATTCTCAGGTTCCCTTTATCATATATAAAGGGGGAGGGCAGTAACACCTACTTCAAAATATAGTATGACCACTTATGGGGGAGTAAAAGTGGCAGTGCTGGAATTGGAAACACTATCCCTGACCACAGAGTCCTCAGTCAGGCGAGGGGACCAGACTGGGGTAGGTGCAATTGGAGGGGGAGTATACCAGCCAGCTCCTGGGGGGTGTTACCCTGCTCGGGATGGGCTGCCCTCGGCCCCCTGGCTTGGGGCGAGGTCTCACGGCCCTCTGCCCAGGGGGGGGCTGCCCTCAGCCCTCGGCTCAGGGTGAGCTGTCGTGGCCTCAGGGTGAGCCCCTCAGTCCCCAGATTGTGCCATCTGACCCCTGGGTGGGGAAGGAGAAAAAAAAAGGATGCCTAGTGTATCCAATGTTACCAAGGCCACCTTCTGCCACCCTCCCCCCCAGTAAACCTGAAAGCAACACCCTCAAAGCCCTTCTATTTGTAACTCACAAGTTTGTTCTCTCTAGGTTTGCTCCCTTTCCTATAGGTAACCTTAACACTAAGTTTTACTCCAGAATTGACCCTGAACCCAGTCCCAGTGACAAAAAGGAAATACAACTGACAGCTAAGGAAGCAAAGGAGGATGGAGCCTCTGGGTTCAACCAGCCATCCCCACTGGACCCACCTGGGAAAACACTTTGCAGTCCAGAGGGGAGCATATGACAGGAAAATATCTTCTAACAGAGCAAGAAGGAAAGCAGCTTTAACCCAAGACCACTATTAAGGTAATATAGCGTCCTCCCTTTCCCCTTTACATCTACCCCCTGTTCAGCATGAAGAAGCCAGAGAGTCGGCATCCAATTCCCAAATCAATAAGACAGTTGGTTTAATTACTATTGGAAAATACTTGTCATTCTTCAGTAGCATGTGGTCCCCACTGGACCCTCATAATTTCCTTCACCTGCTTCCCCCACCGACCAAACTGTGCAGCTCTGTAACTGCATCCTGGCCAATCCTCACCCTTCTGCCACCAACCCTCACCTCCTTGTACCCCCAATATGTTTTTCCCAATAAAAAAAATAAAAAAAATTGCATTAGAGTGTTGAGAAGCCAAAACAAAGGTAAAAGATGCCAAATAAAAGAACTGAAGAGAAGATTTCAGAGGGCAGCTTGAGAAGGTAAAGCAAAGCATTACAATGAAATGTGCAGAGAGCTAGAGTAACCACTTCTCAACCTGAAAGAATTGAAATTCAGTTTCAAGCCTTGAGTTGCAATACTGAGAGATGCTATGGACACAATACTAAATGATCAAGGAAACATCTAAAAGAGTTAGTTGGCACAGACACACATACACACACACACAAATCAAGAAGTACCATATGATCAATGAAAATGAAGGATGAAATTAAAGTTGCACTGAAAGCATTAGCAAAAAATTAAAGTCCCAGGAATTGATAGCATGCCAACTGACATGTTTCAACTAACAGATGCAGCTATGGATGTGCTCATCACTTTATGTCAGGAAATTTGGAATAAGCTACTTGGCAGACACTCTTGAAGCTATCCATATTTCCCCTCATTCCCAAGAAAGGTGATTCAACAGAACACAGAAATTATCTAACAGTATCATTAATATCTTATGCAAACAAAATACTGTTCAAAAATTGGCAGAGAATTGTTCAAGCTGGATTTAGAAGAGGTCATGGCACCAGGGATATCATTGCTGATGTCAGATGGATCCTAGCAGAAAGCAAAAAATACCAGAAAAATGTCTGTTTTGTTTTATTGCCTATGCAAAAGCATTTGACTATATGGGTCATAACAAAGTATGAGTAACATTGAGAAGAATGAGAATCAAAGAACTCTTAATTGTCCTAATAAAAAAACTCTACAGCTGGACCAAGAAGCTATTGTCTAAACTGAACATGGAAACCCTGCATGGTTCAAAATTAGGAAAATCACCTATTCATTCTATATGCTGAGTAAATAATTTGGGAAGCCAGACTCAAAAGTGTGGCATCAGGATTGGAGGAAGACTCATCAACAGCCTGCGCTATGTGAATGACACAACCTTGGTTGCTCAAAGTGAAAAGGATATGAAATGCCTGATACAGACGATTAAGGACTATAGCTTTAAGTATGGGTTAAATCCTAACATCACGAAAACAGAAGTCCTCATCACAATATCAACAGTCAACATTATAAGTAGAGAAAGGGTTGAAACTGTCAATGATGTCATCTTGCTTGGACCAACAATCAATATTTCTGGTACCAGTAGTCAATAAATAATGAGAATTATTGCATTGGGCAAGTCTGCTGTCAGGGATCTCTTCAAAATACTGAAGAGCAATGATGTCATTCTGAAGACTAAGGTGTTCCTGATTCAGGTCACTACCTTCTCAATCACCTGTTACATATCAGAGAGCTGAACAATGAATGATAGAAGAATTGATGCCTTTGGGTTGTAGTGGTGGAGAACAGTACTGACATCCTATTAACAGCCAAAAAAACAAACCGATACGTCTTGAAAAAAGTGCAGCCAGATTGCTTCTTCGAGGTAAAGATGGCAAAACGTTGTCTTTCGTGCTTTGAACATGTAGCAAGTGAGGTATTTCTTGGAAAGGGACATCATGTTTGGAAAGATGGAGGGTCAGTGAAAGAAAGGAAGACCCCGAATGAAATAGACTGACAATGAGTTCAGCAATGGACAAGTGTGTCAGAAATGATGAAGATGGCACAGGATAGGGAAGAGCTCAGGTTGCCTCTTCTTAAGGTTGTTATGAGTCATATTCAACTTGATGACACCTAACGACAATACCGTATTCAAGAACAAGTTTCAGAGTCTCTCCTCACATCCATTTTTTGCCTTTTGCTTTCTTTTCTTTTTTGCTTTCTTCATGTTTAATGCTCTTACTGTCACCCTGCAACTTGTCTGATCTTTAGTCATTAGTGTTCAATGCATCAAATGTATTCTTTTTAGATATATTTTTAAAATATTTTTATTTTATTCTGATTTATTTACAAAGTTTGAATACATGATTTTCACAAAAGATTCTTCCAATTTCCTCTACCCCATTCACCCATTGAATTGTGCAACTCTATAATTATCACCCTACACTACCACCTCCCCCCCTGCCCATCCACACCCCTCTATCTCCCTGCCTTGGATCCTCATACTTATTCCACAATAATGGTTTTATTTTTATACAGTATCTGTTCTTGTGGGACTGAGTTATTTCACTCAGCATAATGCTCTTCAGTCCCTTCCAGGTTAGGTAGTAATTTACAAAATCATTGCTCTTGCTTGCTGCATAGTATTCCATTGTATCATTGTACCACGACTTCCATTTGTGGCTAAATATCTGGGCTGTTTCCATGTTCTCGTGATGGTGAATAATGCTGCTATGAACATTGATGTACAAGTTTCCATTTGAGCCTCAGTTCTCGTTTCCTTGGGGTGTATTCTAAGCAATAGAATAGCTGGGTCATATGGGATTTCTATGTTCAGATTTTCAAGCATGCACCAAACTTCCTGCCAGAGGTGTACCATTGTGCAATTCCAAATGTAAAAGAGTTCTTATTCACCACATCCTCTCCAACATTTATTACTTGCTATCCTGTTAAACATTGCCACTGCTACTGGAGTGAGAGAATGTCTCATTGTGGCTTGATTTACATCTCTTATTGCCAGTGATTTGGAGCATTTCTTAATGGCAGTTGGCCATTTAAATATCTTCTGTGAAAATTCTTTCCATGTCTTTTGTCCGTTTTGTAATTGGGTCATCAGTCTTTTTCTTGTGGAGGCCCAGGAGGACTCTATAAACTTTTGTTATGAGACTCTTGTCTGAGATGGTATTGCCAAAGATTTGTTCCCTTTGGAAAACATTTTTGATGCACACAGGGATTTAATATTTAGAAGGTATCATTCATCAATTTTATCCTCTTCAGATTGTACATTTCTGGCTGTGTTTGGCAGTCTCTTTATACCATAGACTAAGGCTTCTAAGCTTCATCCCAGTTTGTCTCTTATGAACTTTGTGGTTTGGGGCTTTACTCCCAAGTCTCTTATCCACCTTGAGGTGATTTTTGTGTATGGTATAAAATGTATTCTTAATACGATTTGAAAATTCAAGTAGAATAAGCTCAAGTTCATAGTTTGACTCTCAGATTTATTTTTATTATCTTCAATTTGAACTTGTTTATGGGCATTTAAAGGTCTGCTTCATGGTAGGTAGGCTCCTCGTGATTTTTTACTGCTGATATAGAAATTTTCTGCCATTACTTTCCACTGATGTAGTTAAATTGATACCTGTATACCTGTACATTAGTGTAGTGGCAAGAAGCTGTGGTGCAATCCTGAAGGAAAACTGTTTGAATCTACTAGCTGCTTGGTGGGAGAAAGATGGGCATTCTCTTCCTATGTGGTTAGCTGCCTCAGAAAACCTGCAAGCTATAGGTCTGTTCTGATTCAATGATACAAACAACAACATATTCCATTAGACGAAGTCAATGTGAATAGGAGAGTTTTAGGCTTTTATTAAAAAGATATTTATAATCCTCACATTATTATACCAAATTCTTTATTGTCTTCAATTCTGTTATCAAAGTTGTATTTTTCCAACTGCCAATTCTTCTTATTTCCAACTTTTGTTTTCTAATCACCATTGGTGGCCTAATGGCAAGAAGCTGCACTACAATCTCAAAGGCACAGGGTTCAAGTCCACCAGCTGTTCCACAGGAGAAAAATGGGCAATCTCCTCCTATTTGATTAACTGCCTTTGAAATCCCACTTGAGGGTCAGCTATGGGTCAGTTCTGACTCAGTGGTACACAATAATTATTAATGTAATAATAAATCCTCCAATTTTTACCTTTAATTTAAGTGATTTACACATAAATTTGAATAAAATCCTATTGACACATCTTCCTTGTATGCATATGCATGTTTTCACAGCCTTGTACTTCAATGCTGATCTTGAAATGTCGTTTTTAAACAATGAATGTGATACTATTCTTCATCAATTTGCGATTCCCAGTGTAGTAGGTTATATGATTGTCTGACTCAAAATAGCAATCCATCTCAGTTCACTAATGCCTAGGATGTTGATTAGTTGTTATATTTTATTTTGGCAACTTCCAATTTTCCTACACCGATACTTTATATATTAATTATTATTAGACATTTGCTGCTATTTATTCAAATTTTGAGTCTTGCCACATCAGTAAGTTAGGGTCTTTTGAAAAGTGAATTTTTACTGAGAAATTTAATTCATCTGCATCATTCATGCAGACTTGTAGCCTAGTGGTAAGAAGCTGTGTTGCAATCATGAAAGCGTGCAGTTCGAATCTGGTAGCAGCTCCACAGGAAAGGATGAACAATCTCCTCCTGTGTGATTAACTGGCTCTGAAAACCTGCTGGAGGGTTAAATATGGGTCAGTTCTGACTCAACATCAAACAACAACAACTTTGAGGAGGCAACTCTTTCTCAGTAATATTTTGAATACTTTTCAGCCTGAAGGACTTATCTTCTATCACCATCATGGACAATGTTCTGCTACTATTTGTAGTCTTTTCAAGGGCTCTTTATTTCAGAGGTAGATAGTCTGTCTTTCTTGTCTGTCTTAGTTTCAAATCTCTGATAAACCTGTCCACCGTGGATGACTCTGCTCATGTTTGAAATCATAGATGTGACACAGCTCTCAGCATCACAGTAGCTAGCAAAACCCCATAGTATCACAGACTGACAGATGAGTTCGTTATGCTTTGAGAAGTTATATATAATAATAATGTAAAATATAGATATCAAAACCTAAGCAAACTCACTGAGTTGATTACAGCTTCTAGTCAACCTTCACTGAGTTTCCAACGTTCTCAGTCTTAGTAGGAGGAGACTGCTCATCTTTTCACCCATAGATGCTGGTGGATTTGGACCATTTGGGAATCATGGCCTTTTGGTTAGCAGCACAATGTAGTATGGTCTGTGCTACCAGACTCCCATATATGAGATATAGTTATCATACACTGTGAAAAGCATTGTCTGAATGGTCCCCCTCTCTCTTCTTAGGGAGAGTTCAGTCAGGTTTGTTGTTGTTGTTGTGCCATGGAGTTGCAGGCGACTCATAGTGACCCTATGAAGGAGAGTCCTTAACGCTTGGGTGTCTTTCATCCTCTCTCCAGGTTCATAGGGTTTCCGGAGGCAAGCTGTTATGGAAGTGGATGCCACTCCTCCTTCAAGCTTGTTTTAATGGGGGAGCTCCACCCCACTCTCTGTCCTCATTGGGTAACCAACCATTAACACATTTGACACATCAGTGTCACAGTGTTCGGCTTCACAGCAACCACAAGTGACCTCTGTACAGCAACTTGTACACTAGGGCTATACGACCTAGAGGAATGTCTGAACAAAGATAATGAAAGACAGGCCTGAGGGCCGCGGATTAAAAGTCACCCACCCTTGGCTTGGTAGTATCGCTTTCTGTCCACTGGGCCAGCTGATCTCTCTATGTTGATGTTATTGTTGTTAAGTGCCGTTGAGTCCCAGGCGACTCATAAAGCTCTATAAATGATAATCTCTTTCTTTTGCCTCCCTTCAGCAGTATCTATTCTTCATGCTCAAGGCTGTTGACAAATATTTATTTTCCAAATTATCCACATACTGCATAATTTTTTTTTCTGTTTCTTCATAGTAAGTCAGAACCAACTCACAGCTGACTTTCTAGCATATTTCAAGAGGCTATAAATCACATGGAAGGAGGCTGCCTTTCTTTCTCATAAGGAACTGCTGGTGAAGTAAAACCTCCAGAGAGGTGGTCTTTTTGGGTTAACAGCACAACTCCCTGTGAACTGTCCCATCAGAGTGCCCTAGTTGTAAAATCAGTAAAAGAAAATTCTAGTCATCAGAGTGTAGGGTATGCTTAAATAATACTGTCCATTATCTCCTTTGTTTCATTTCAGATGTTGCTTTTGACATCAATTCTGACACCCAAACAACTCATTCTGAAATGTCAACAAAATTTCATAATTATCAATAAACATTTTAGTGAGGCTGAAGACAGGTGGTCACCAGTTTAATCTCAGTATTGATACCAGATCCATTCTGAATGCTTAAAGACACTTCAAAATTATCAACCAAGTTTTTAGTAGGGCAGAAGTCAGGTGGCCATGACCACTAAATCCAACATTGTTTCTGCAATCACTACCATTATGATCAATATAGTCTCCACTGGTCTTATTATAGAAGTTAAGTATGTAAGGGACCACCATCCATCAGCTCCCACCAGATGCCACGGATATGAAACTAAGGATTTCATAACCTCTATCTCTCTGCACTGCAATCCCAAAGGTAACCAGTTTGAGTCTGCCAGCTGTCCATCAGGAGAAAGATGTGTGATCTCCTCCCCATGGGATTCACTCTGAAAACACACTTAGAGGATCAGTTATGAGTCATTTCCAACTCAACAGCACACACCACCAACAACATCCCTCTTACATGGAGCTACACAGTTTGAATACACTAGCTATTCTGCAGAAGGGTGGACAGTTTCCTCCAGTGAGATGAATTGCCTCTGAAAACCCACTGACGGGTCAGCTATGGGCGGTTCCAACTCTAAGGCACACAACAGCAACAGTGATCCCTCTTACAGGAAGTCTTGTACTAAGAAGCTGCACTACAGCACTAAAGGCATATCCATCAGCTCTCAACGGGAGAAGGATGAAACAATCTCCTCCCCTGCAATTTACTGCCTCTGAATACACCCTGGAGGGCCAACCATGAGTCAGTTCTGACTGGATGGTACACAACAATAAAAAAAACACCCCTTTTATAGGAGCTCTATTGGCCCAGCGGGTAGGGAGTTGTGCTGCCAACCCAAAGGCAATTTGTTCAAATCTACTATTTGCTCTGAGCAAGAAAGATAAGCAATCCCCTCCCTTGCTAAAGATTTATAGCCTCCAAAAACCTGCTGGAGGTTTAGTTATGAGCCAATTTCAACTTGAAACAAATGAAAGAGGTCCTTATTATAATGAGACCTGGAAGTGCAGTGGCTAAAACACTGATTGCTAATCCAAATTATTAACACTTTGAACACATTCACTACGTACTCTGCAGGAGAAAGACGTGGCAACTTGCATCTAAAGATTTATAACACTGAAAACCCTTCGAAGGTTAGAATTGACTTAGTGGCAACAGGTTTGGTTTTCAGTTTATCCTCTTTGTTTATCCCAAACAGTAAACCAAACCAAATTTTTTTTTGTTTATCTCAAACAGTTAGGGATTAAATTATTTGGTGGTTCAAATTCACCCAAAGGCAGCTCATAGTGAGATCCACCTCTGAAAGATCCTAACCTTGAAAATTCAGTGAGGTGTATTTTCACTCTGACTCATATCAGGTGGCCATGAAGCAGAGTCAGCCTTATGGCAGCTATTAATAGAAACAATGACAATAACATCTCCCTTCTGAGGTCCTGGCAGGCCATAAATTGAACTTAGCCAGCATCAGAGGAGAAGGACCAGCAATCTCCTTTTGAAAAAGGACACAGTTAATTAAACCCCATGAAGCACTTATACTCTGTAACATATGGGATTCCCCACAAGTAACAATGGACTAAAAAAAGGAAAAGGTTTGGTTTTACTTTTGCATCGTGTGTGTGTGTGTGTGTGTGTGTGTGTGTGTGTGTGTGTGTGTATGTGTGTGTGTGTGTAAGAGAGAGAGAGATTGAAAGCGAGAGAAATAAAGTTGATGGTTGATATCGAAGAGTTAGGGATGAGTTCCAGATAGAGAATAAAGTATATAAATACCACCTAATTTCCCCTCCTCCCTCTCCTTGCTGGTGTTTAGCTTTACTATTGAGTGAAGATATCGACTGATAAGAGCAAAGGGTAATGAAAATGGCTTTGGCGTGAGGCACGCTGAGCCATGGCGCCTGACCTGTTCAGCTTCAAGCTGCTCTCTGTTACCCATCTTCCCCTTTTAGCCTATTAATGTCATGTTCTATTTGAGGTTTGAGTTGTGCTGCACTTTGCTGGGAAGAAAGAATGTAAGCTTCTTTCATTAATGGATACCATGTTGTCCTGACCTTTCCATGTTTCTTTCTTAAGGAAAGATGGATGGAATTTTAGAAATGACAGTTTAAGATTCATTTATTTTTTTATTTATTTCAAAGTTGCACAACACTTACATGCTTCATATTTCAACACTGTTGAACTGAAGAGAATTCAGAATTAAGAGAAATTTGTCTGATTATTGCAATACTCTTTCCAGCTATCTACAACTATTTAGGTAGCTAGGAGAGGGATAGGAGAGGATCAGAATTCTGGTTACTTAGCTCTTTCCTAAAAGCATCTCCTAGAGGTTATATTAGCATGGATGTTGGGGTGACAAGGAACACTAGAGTTAGTCAATTTACACAGTGTCTGATACAACCTAAGATTAAACGTGTAAGCCCTAGTGTCAGGGCAATTTAGTTTATTCCCTATAGTTACTAGTTATGCGGTCTTTGACCAGTTACATAAGCATACAAGCCTTCTTTTGTCATTAAACAATGGACAGTGATTACTTCCTAAGGTTATGGAGATAATGATACTAGATGATGAATGCTAAGTACTTAGACAGTGCTTATTGTTGTTATGTGCCATCGAGTCACCTGTGACTCATACTGACCCGATGTACATTAGCACTGAACTCTGCTCTATCCTGAGCCAATCTCTCCATCTCCAACAGACCTAAGCCCATTTCTCCAATCACTGAATCAGCTTGTCTCATCCTGGGTCTTCTTCTCCTGTACTGTCCTTCCAACCCTTCCAGGCATGATGTTCTTCTCTAAGGACCAGTCCCTCCTGGCATGTGCTCAAACTCTGTGACTGAGTGTTAAAATTTTTGCCTCTAGGGAGCTGCTTGGTTTCATCATCTCCAGGACAGGCCTGTTTGTTCCCTTGGCAGTCCACAGTATGTTCAACACTCTTTTCCAGCACCACAACTCAAAGGCATTAATAGATTCTTCTTATACCTTCCTTATGGTCCAGCTCTCTGACGCACAGTAAATAATTGTGATGTCCATGGCCTGTGTCAGGTTCACCTTAGTCTCAAGACTGACACTGTTGCTGTTCAGTACACTAGAGAAGTTCCTGACAAAGGACTTTCCCAATGCAATTTGCCTTTTGATTTCCTGACTGCTGGTGCCAAGAGTGTTGATTGTAGAGCCAAGCAAGCTGAAGTTCTTAACAATCTCAATCTCTTCTCTCCCTGCTATGAAGAGACAGTACTTTGCACATAATAAATGCATTACAGATGTTAGTATTTCTTATTATAGTGCTTATTATTACCTGTTTACTGTTCTAAGCCATTATCATTGTTACCATACATGGATCAACTAGATATCCACTTTTGTCCAGGATTGGACATTGATTTTAAGCAAAATTCAACTTTTAAGGTCTTAAAGTTTTGAAGAGATTTGAAAGAATGACTTGATGGTGCTCTGAGGCTGATGTTTATAGCTGTCTTGATTCTCATGGACTGAATCTTGATCAACAGCACTGGCCAGTCATATTCTCAAGTCAGAGACACAGGTTTTGGTTCAAGATCATAAAGGTGCACTGTGGACAGTACTCAATGTCTTCCATCCAGGCATCTAACTTTCAGGAATGGTAAGCCCATGGAAATTGTGGAGAAAATAAATTTATCCATATTTCAGATCAAAACATGCCAGCATTGATGTGCCTTCAATTCTAGGAAAGGAATAACTAGTTTTCTGACTACATTATTTCCATTGTCATTTCTACTGATAAATAGTGAAGACACTAGTTTTAAACAACAAATGGCCTTCCAAGTAACTAGAGGGAAAAGTATAGTCTATAATGATTATGATCTAGAATTGTCATAGTCATGCAATAGCAAGGCACTGGAGATCTGGAAACTGTGTTTTCCCAGAAGGATGTTTGAAGGCTTTTGTTCTCAGATATAGAGTTTGTACTCAGACATAGACTGTGTGTCAGACATATTTATGCACATGCCCAGACACTGTCATACTAAATGAAGAAAAGATTAAATTGTAAAATACTTCATTATACTTGGAACCACAATCAACACTTATGATAGCAGCAGCCAAGAAATTTAAAGGTATGTTTTGTCCAGGAAAAATCTACTGTCAAAGACCTCTCCAAAGTGAGGATATAAATTTAAAAACTAAGGTGTACCTGATCTGTTGTTGTTGTGTACTGTAGAGTTGGAGCTGACCCATGGCTGACGCTCCAGCAGGTTTTCAAGGGAATTAATCACATGAAAGGAAATGACACATCTTCATTCTGTGGAGCTACCCGGCCAATAGAGCTAAGCCATGGTATTTTCAATTACTTCCTATGAATCTGAAAGTTGGACAATGAATAAGGATGCCAGAAGAAGAATAAATGACTTTGAATTATAGTGTTGACAAAGAGGACTGAAAACCCCATGAGCTGTCAAAGGACAAGAAGTCTGTCTTGGAGGAAGTACAACCAAAGTACTCCTTTTATGCAGAGATAGTGAAACCTCATCTCGCATCCTTTGTGAATCATGTAGGTAGGGGCCAGTCCTTGGAAAAATACACCACGTTAGCAAAAGTGGAGGGTCAGAGAAAAGAGGAATACCCTCAACAAGACGGACTGATAAAGCGATTGTAACAATAAATTTGAGCATGGTAGAAATTGTGAGAATAGGACAAGGGAGAGCAAACTTTTTTTTTATGTTGTTCATAGGATTGCGATAAGTCATACTCAACTCAAGAGTACCTAACAACATGCTAAATTTTTTAGTGAATGATTTCAAAACCTGTCTTGTGTTTGCAGAACTCTGGTTCTCCAGGTTTTATTTTGTATAGAGGAGAAGACTTGTACTGGTAGAATGGAAGATTCACTTATTATTCAATATATTCAAAGGAAACTTCCAGGAGGTAGGAATTTAAAAGCCCTGGGAAGAGTTGTTATTCCATATAAAACTATTAAACTACTTTTTGTCAGTTCATTTCACAAATGGTGGATCCTTATGGGATGAAAGGAATTTACCCAAACTCCTGAACAGTAAGTTCTATTAAATCACTTCTTGCAACAGCATCACCTAAGCCACAGTCCCCAGGAAAACATTTTCCTTTTCCATCTCTATCATGAAGTTAATTAAACTGTGCCTTAACAGCCTTTGAGTCAAATTTGTAAAGGGAGATGCATTGACCTTGATGACTTCTGTTACTTCTGGAAGTGAAATAGAAACAAAGACTACTCATTCGTACCAGCAGAAGAATTCTAGATCATGTGAACGGTCATCTTTCTTGAACTGCTGGAGCAGAGTCACAGCTCCTCAATCAATTATCAGACTTGTTCCAGTTTACAGACCTACCTATAGCCCTTGGAATGGGGAGGGTAGGATTCCTTTGAGAAAGAACTCTATAGCACTGCCCAGTTTATATTGGGAGTCTTCTTCCCACCTTTCGCCCTAAGGAATCTATAGCTTTTTATGGTGTCACTGCCTACTGGGAGAAAAGGAAATAATTAGACTTTTGGGGGATTACTGGACACTGGATCTGTTAGCGCTGGATCTGGCCTAACTAATTGGCCAAAGCCCATGAATAAGTGTATAATTATACATTCCCACATTTCTCCTTCCAAGAAAAGGGAACAACTAGGTGTATCACTCAAATTACACCCATTAAAAGAAGTTTGGATCACTTCTATCCTTCAAGGAGGTCCCCAAAGTGGGCTATAGTGCTCTCACTGTCCACATTCAAGTGGTACTTGCTTATTGTATAGAACTGCATGTAAACCAGGCGTGAGGGCTTTTTAAGTAATTATCATTTTTATTATACTAGTTTATTTACAAAATTTGAATGCATTGTTTCCCAGAAGAGATTCTTCCAATTTCCCTCACCTCTCCCATCCATCAAATTGTACAACTCCATGATTAATCCCCTCATCCTCCTGCACATCCACATCCCTCTGCTTCTATCTTCCCCCACCCTCCAGATCTTTATATTCATTTTACAATAATGGCTCTTATCATAAAAAAATGTCCAGTGAAGCCATAGATGTAGACTGGGAAAGGTATGGTAATATCACCAGACTGGAAACAAGGTCTTTTGGTATAGTTCCTCAAGTAACTGACTTTTGCCATTAGGTTCTGTTGGAGCCCGAGGTCATGTGTACTACTTCCATTAAATTATTGACAGTTGATATCCATATCAACTTTATGACTCCGAGTCACACAACACTCAGTTCATGAAGAGCAGATAAGTCTGCATGGTGACTTGGTGGCCCATGGTTAAGGGTTCAGTCGCTACTTACGCAGAGTAACCAGCCAAAAGTGGTTTCAGTAATTATCTTCAAAGAATGGCAGAGAGTTTTGTTCAAAATCCTAGCACACTGCATTGTCATTTAGTCGTTGGGACCCATCAAGGATGCCAAAAAACATCACTATCAGACACTGGTCCTTTGAGCACCTGTGTATCAGTCAGGTAATATGACTTAAATAAGAGAGATGCTTTTATAGCATCCACACCTGTCATAGACCCTTCTCTCTTGTTTGGAGCCTCACTCAGAATTTGTGGTGTGGGTTTTTTTTTTTTTTGTCACTTAATAAATATGCCAAAATAGAGACAGAATAACCTCAATGGCGGTAAATTTGAGTTTTGTTTGCTTGTTTGTTTCAGCATGCCCAATATGGTGTCAAGAGTTGACATTTCTCTTGCTATCCTGAGACTCCACCCTACTACCACTCAGGTTGTTGTTGTTTGTTAAATGCTGTAGAGTCGTAGACAACTCATAACAACCCTATGAACAAAAGACCTGAAAAATTGTATAACTTTCATCGTTTCTCTAAGTTCATAGAGTTTCTGGAGGCAAGCCATTTCCGAAGTGGATGCCACACCTGTTTCGAAGCCTATTTTAATCGGGAAGCTCCACCAAACACTGTCCAACATGGGTAACCATTATCACATATGACACATCAGTGTTACAGAGTTCAGCTTCACAGCAACCACAAGTTACCTTTGTACAGCAAATGGACAGACCAGTGCTATACCACTTAGAAGAATGTTTGATCCAAAACAATTAAATTCAGGTCTGAGTGCCACAGATAATATGTCTAATTGGGAAACACTCCCTCTACCAGATACTGTAAAATTGAGGACATGTAGTGGTACCCTGCATGGGGCCAGTGTTGACTGGACTTACTAAGTGGGAACCTTTAGAATTATCTGAATTCATTCAGGTAGTTAATTGGGAGCGATATAAGACAAGTGGTGGACAAAAGGAAATTATTGCTTTAATTAAAGCCTTGCCAAAGACTGGAGTAAAGTATGGCCAAATCACGACCCGTAGTTCCGCTGAAGGTGTGGTCTAGTTATGCTCCTGATGCTGTGATAGGAGATTGAGATTGAAATCTGGGGGCTCTCCCACCCCACTGGTTTGTGATCAACTCCTGGTCTGAGCTTGCTGACTCAACCCTGTCTGATGGCATCAACAGCTTTCTGAGCTTCTTAAGGATCCAGTCTGCCACCTAGCTCCCAAATTACGTGAGCCATTTCTTCTAGATTAAACTCAATTCTCTCATTCATATTCTCTCTCTCTCGGATGTGGAAAATTGAAGGCTGTGAAAGGATGTGAGAGAAGGATGGGCAGACAGTCTCCTCCCATGCAACTGACTGCCTCTAAAAACCCACTAAAGGGCCTGTTCAGATTCTCCAGTACACAACAACAACGACGAAACTTTTTTTTTAAAATGTTACATTTAATGTATCAGTATTCCCTCTCACTGGAATGAACTGTTTAGATTACATTTTCTTTTGGGGCTAGGTTGCACATGTCATAGGGTAATATGTCTTAGGGTGAGAGAGGAGAAAGAATCTAGAAAATTCCTGAAGAAGGCAGAGACAGAGAAACTAGAAAGAAGAGAATTGAAGGAGGTGAGTCAGGATCTTAATAGTACTATTGTTACAGTGTGGAGTCATTACTGTTGCTTCATGTCCAATGTGTGCACAATTGAAGGGAATCCTATTTGATGCTGTTCCACCTCACAATCTCTATGGTGTTTAAATCCATCTTTTAAATCACTGTATCAATCTATGTCCACGAGGGTCTTTCAGTGACCTTCCATCTTTTCCTAGTATTATGTCCTTTTCCAGAACTTGACCTCCTCTGACAACAGGTCCAAAGTATGCGAGGCAAAGTGTCACTATCCTTGCCTTCTCAGGAGCACTCTGGGTGCACAGCTTCCAAGAACAATTGGGTCACTCTCTTTGGGCAGTGCAGGGTATATTCAATATTCTTAGACAGTAAAACAATGCAAAGGTATCAATTCTCTTGTTTTCCTTATTCAGTGTTTCTAGGAGGAGGTCACCAGTGTTATTATTTCAGATATCACTAAGAAACTAGAGAGCTCAAAATGATCCATTTAATTGAGGAAAAGAGGACAAAAGACAGAAATCTGAATTACTGTGGGCCAAAGAGCATGCATCAGAGACCTGTTTTGTGCATGTATCTGTTTCC
Organism: Elephantulus edwardii; assembly: GCF_000299155.1. NCBI lineage: Eukaryota > Metazoa > Chordata > Mammalia > Macroscelidea > Macroscelididae > Elephantulus > Elephantulus edwardii. Next base: position 4,598,485 of record NW_006399803.1, read on the forward strand.
GTTTAGTCCCTGTTGGGTTGTTTTTGGAGTGTGTGGGGAATGAATGTACAAACATGGATTAGTCTGGAAGCAGCTGGCACAGTTTGCTTCAGGCCACCTGCTTTGGGGAAGCAGCAATTCCATAAATGCAAAGAAGCAAATAATTACAGATACTATCTGCCTCCTTTTGTACTTCCATAAAAGGCCAATTGAAATTTTGTTCTAAAAATAGGCAAACAGCCTCAGCTGATCCATTCTAGTGAAACATTTTAAAGATGAACTTGAATCCCCTCAGTATTAATGTAACCTTTTAGCAGGAGGACGTCAACGATTCCAATAATGGGGTGATGGTGTTTCTCCCAATTTAGCACCAATTTAAGCAACACTCTTGTTGTAGTGATGAAGTCCTAGTAGTATAAGAGGTTATGTGCCCCTCTGGTAACAAAAAGTTGACAATTTGAATTTATCAGTGACTCCAAACATGAAAGACGGGTAGTCTGTTAAGTGCTGTTAAGATTAACACTCTCAGAAATTCAAAGAAGAGTCATTCTGAGTAGGAATCAACGCAGCAGTGGCAGATTTTATTTTGCTCAGTGTTGGTGGTTTACATATGAAGTTCACTCTTATTTTCACCAGCTTATTCTGAAAAATCTGTAGGAACTTGTACCTTGCCAACTACAGAGAAGACATCGCTAAGGTTAAGAGCAATGCATTGATGATTACTGGTGACCAGGTAGCTTCTCAAGGAAAAGAGCAATTTATACTACAAAATGACTCTTTCTTCACTCAGCATAATGTCCTCCAGGGTCACCCATTTTGAATAATATGAGTTCCTTGTTTTTCAGTGCAGCGTAGTATTCCATTGTGTGAATATACCACAGCTTCTCTATCCATTCGTTTGTTGATGGGCACTTGGGTTGTGTCACAAAAGGACAAATACTGCATGGTGCCACTGTTGTAAACAGGACTGACATTGGGATTGGGGGCAGACTGAGAAAGGTGGGTTCAATAATGTATACTGCATTGAAACAGATGAGGGAGGAAACTGTTTAAAAGGGATATGTGATCAGGTATTTTTGTCATGACAGGAGTCCAGAGTGAAGGCTGCATAGTAGAGTGGACCTGGGGGGAGGGTTTGTAAAACAATGAAAGAATTTTTGTTTTACTTTTCCAAGAGGGTAGTGTACTAGCGGTGAGTGTTGGGATGGGAGAAAATTGCAATAATGAATGAATGGAAATCCAAAGTCTCTATAAATTTTCATTGAAATTAATAATAAATTAAAAAAATATTACATACACTATTAACTACATTTTTTTAAAATGACTCTATCTATGTGAACAACCTGGGAAAAAACCACATTTATATCTAAGAGAACTTGGGGAATTCTTTCCTTTGTGGGCTTTTCCCATGACTGCCAAAGAAGAGAATGTGAAACAATGGGACGATAATAATGACAGTGATATGTTAGTATCAAACACTCAACATAATAATTACAGTGATACTCTTAATATCTAACACTAAACAATTACTGTGTTCTAGATTCTGCACAGAGAGCCCTGGTGTTGCAGTGAGTGGGCGATTACTTGTTTTCTAACCAAAATTTCAGGGGTTTTAACCCACTAGGCACTTGTTGAGAAAAAGATGTGGCAGTAGCAGTGTACTTCTGTAAGGATCGTGAGCGAGTCTTGGAAACCCTATGGGGCAGTTCTACCTTATGCTGTAGAGAAATTGACACTCAGCGATGAGCTTGAGTTTTGTTTGAAGTTAACTATAAAATACTTGAAAGTATTATGTAGCCCAATTTTCACCATAATCTTTATGAGACATATATTAGTACATTTTACACATAAGCAAACTGAGGTGCAGAGAGGTTAGATAACTTGCCCAAAATCACAAACCTGATAATGAGGAGGAGTTGAGATGCAAAGTTGGTGTGCAAGTCTGTGGATGTCTGCTTTTATGCCTTTATGTCTTTGTTTTCGCGATCTTTTTTTTTTTTTTTTTTTTTTTTTTTTTTTTTTTTTTTTTTTTTTTTTTTACAGATTCTCTGAAACTGAGCAGCTCAGGTTGTATTGACTGGGGTTCTTTGAGTCAAGCCAAGGACATGGACCCTGAATTTTTTTAAATTTTATTATTTTTTTGTGCATGTACCGTCAAATCAGATCTGACTGGTACAGGAGGAAATTGTCCCTCCTTCTCGGGCAGAGTATCTGGTGGATTCGAACCGTGTACCTTTGGGATTGCAGTACAGCTTTTTGCCACTAGGCCACCAGAGCTCCCCTCTTTTTTTTTTTTAAAGGATCGCTAAGAGTTGCCTAACATTTAACTGCAATAACTTCAACATAGAGAGTGATCAGTTGGCTTAGTGGACAGAAAGTGATGCTACCAAGCCAAACGTGGGTGACTCTAATCAATGGCCCTCAGGCCTGTTTTTCATTGTTTTTGTTCAAACATTCTTCTAGGTCATATAGACCTGGTGTTCTCACTTGCTGTACAGAGGTAACTTGTGGTCGCTGTGAAGCTGAGCACTGTGACACTGATGTGTCAAATGCATTAATGGTTACTAGTGGTGGGCAGTGATTTGTGGCGCTCCCTGGATAAAACAACCTTGGAAGCAGGAGTGGCATCCACTTCATAATAGCTTGCCCCTGGAACGCTATGAAACTGGAGAGAGGATGAAAGTCATGCAAATGTCGAAGACTTTCGTTCATAGGGTCGCTATGACTCAATGGCACTAAACAACAACAACAACATTTTTTTTTGTTTTCTTTTTACTTTAAGTTTTTTTGAGGATATACTTTGGAGTTGACTAGTCAAATCACAATGATAGTTTCTGTTTTTAGGGAAATTTTTTTTAATTGTGTGTGTATGTGTGTGTGTATGTGTGCGTGAGAGAGAGAGAAAGAGAGAGAGAGAGGGAGAGGTTTAAATTTAAAATTAGCCAATTGAACTCGGTTTAGATGAGCCTACTTTTGCTGGCAACATCCAAAGCATTCTAGTCTGGAGCTGGTCTAACATATGTTTTCTTCTTTTCTTCAGGGTTGGTCAAGTGTTGACCTTGGCCCCATCAACATCATAGAACTTTTTCACTGTCTTTTTGATTTAGAACTTGTTGGCCTTGACATCCACAAAGAACACCAGCACATTGTTATCTTCTATTTCTTCATGGTGAACTCAGTGGTCAGGGGGAACTTGATGGTCTTAGTGGTCAAGCTCGTTTCTCCTGGGAGCACTCTTCCAGGGGTATTTGGGCTGCTCTTGGAGTTTCTGTGTCTTGCTACTGGCAAGTGGGTGACGTGTGGGTATATTTATGATTGTTTTTAAGTGTGATTATAGATGCCATTCACTACAGCCTTGTTGGCCTTTGACACTTCTTTGGCTTTAGTTTTGAGAGGAGCAGGGGCTTCCTTCTTTGCTTTTAGCATCATCCTTCGTAAAAAGCTGCTTTTAGATTTTAGAGGAATTGTCATACTTTTTTCCCAATGGCTGTACCATTTGCATCCCCAAAAGCAATCTTGTTGTTGTTGTTGTTAAGTGTTGTCGAGTTGTTGGCAACTCATAGTGACCCTATGAACGAAAGTCCTCAACACTTGCGTGCATGACTTTCATCCTTTCTCCAGGTTCATAGAGTTTCTGGAGGCAAGCTATTTCGGAAGTGGATGCTGCTCCTGCTTCCAAGATGGTTTTATCCAGGGAGAGCCACCAAACGCTGTCCACCGTGTGTAACCGTTATCTCATTTGACACATCAGTGTCACAGTGCTCAGCTTCACAGCGATCACAAGTTACCTCTGTATGGCAAGTGGACACACTAGGGGTATACAACCTAGAAGAACATTTGAACAAAATAAATGAAAAACAGGCCTTAGGGCCATGCATTAGAGTCACCCACGTTTGGCTTGGTAGCATCGCTTTCGGTCCACAAGGCCAACTGGTCTCTCTCTGTGTTGTTAAGTGCCATCGAGTCGTAGGCGACTCATAGCGACCCTATGAATGAAAGTCTTTGACACTTGTGTGCATAACTTTCATCCTTTCTCCAGGTTCATAGGGTTTCTGGAGGCAAGCTATTTTTCAAATTCCCTACAACTTCATCAACATTTATTATTTTCTAGTTTTGTGGGGCTTTTTGGCCTTTCTTCAAATATTAGTCTTTCTAACGCAAAAAGCCCAAACCCATTGTCATTGAGTGATTCTGTCTCATAGTTATTTCTCTATCAGTTTTCAAATCTGTGAATCCTAATGGGAGATAGCTTCACTTTTCTCCTTCAGAGCAACTGGTGGATTCAAACTGCCCATCCCGTTATGGTTTTGCTATCATCTCTCTTTCTGAAGGCTAATGATACTGTACATCTTTTCATGTGTTTGGGGCTGTTAGAATGTCCTTCTGGGAAAGTATCTGTTCAAGTCTGTTTGCTATTTTTTAATAGGTTGTCATTTTATTGTTATGGGGAGGTTTTATATGCATTTTTACTGGTTGATTTTTTCTGGGTATATGGCTTATGAAGATGCTTTCACCCATTAATAGGAAGCATCATGATGTATGGTGAAGAGACTGAGATTGTTGACAGCTTTAGTTTGCTTGTCTTCACAATCAACACTCTTGATATCAGCAGCCAGAAAATCAAAAGATGAATTGCATTGGGAAAGTCTGCTGTCAGGGACCTCTCCAGAGTACTGAAGAGCAATGACGTCAATCTGGAGACCAAGGTGTATCTGATTCAGGCCATGATCTTTGCTATTACTTGCAATGCATCAGAAAGCTGCACAATATGATAGAATTGAGGGATGATAGAAGGAGAATTGATGCCTCTGAGATGTGTGTGGTGCTAGAGAAGAATACTGAATATCCCATGGACTGCTAAGAGAATAAACAGATTAATCCTAGAGAGGGTGAAATTAGGCTGTTTCTTGGAGTCAAGGATTCTGAAGCTCCGTGTGACATACTTTGGGCATGTGGCAAGGAGGGACTGGTTCTTGGAAAGGGTCACTATGCTTGAGAGAGTGGAGGGAAAGACCAATAGAAGAAGACCCTTGATGAGATGGATTGACTCAGTGACTGAGCTAATGAGGGTAGGTGTGTCAGAGACAATAAAGCTGGTACAGGATAGTGCAAAATTCAGAGCTGTTGTACATAGCAGCACTATGAATTGCAGAAGACATGACAGCACATAACAACAACAACAACAATAGTTTGTCTTTCAATGTTTTTGGTACAATTTTTTGATGAACAAACAACAAAATGTCATTTTTATGTGGTCCCATTTATCTTGACCTTTGCTCTCTGTATTTTTGTTATCATATTAGACATTTTTTTAATTGAGAGCCAGATCTGACAGTGTTCTCTTGTTTGCCCTTCTAAGATTTCAAGATTATATCTTTTATGATATCATTCTCACAGACTTACAATTCCACTTGCTATCTTCACTATGTAAAAACAATCATATACATATTGTTGTTGGGTACTATCCAGTGGGCTATGACTCACAGAGACCCTATGAGCAACACATCTGAGCCTTGCCCTGTCTGGAACCATCCTCACCATCTCTTCAGCCCATTGTTGCACTCATTGTGTCAATCCATCTTGTTGGGGGTCTTCACTCTTCCTCTGGCCCTCTGCTTTTCTCAGCATGATGTCTTTTCCTGTCATGGACTGGCCCCTCTTGACAACATGCACCAAGTATGTGAGACAAAGTTTCATCATACTTGCTTCAAGGGAGCACACTGGTTGCACTTCTCTCAGACAGACTTGTTTGTCCTTTTGGCAGTCCATGGGATCTTCCGTACTCTTCTCCAACACAGCTCAAAGGCATAGATTCTTCTTCCATCACTCTTTTTTTTTCCCTTCTATTTTTTTTTATTGGGACAAACATATTGGGGGTACAAGGAAGTGAGGGTTGGGGACAGAAGGGTGAGGATGGGCCAGGATGCAGTTGCAGAGCTGCACAGTTTGGTTGGTGGGGGGAGCAGATGAAGGAAATAATGAGGGTCCAGAGGGGACTAGATCCTACAGAGGAATGACAAGCATTTTCCAATGGTAATTAAACCAACTGTCTTATTGATTTGGGAATTGGATGCCCACTCTCTGGCTTCTTCATGCTGAACAGGGGCGCAGATGTAAAGGGGGGAAGGGAGGATGCTTTATCACCTTACTGGTGGTCTTGGGTTAAAGCTGCTTGCCTTCTTCTTCTGTTAGAAGATATTTTCCTGTCATTTGCTCCCCTCTGGACTGCAAAGTGTTTTCCCAGGTGGGTCCAGTGGGGATGGCTGGTTGAACCCAGAGGCTC
>NW_006399803.1:4605826-4619998 GCF_000299155.1 Elephantulus edwardii
AATGCATAGGTAATCATCTTCTTTGGCCTTTCTAATGATAGGTAATCTTCTTCTTTGGCCTGTCTAATGCATAGGTAATCTTCTTCTTTGGCCTGTCCAATGCATAGGTAATCATCTTCTTTGGCCTGTCTAATGCATAGGTAATCTTCTTCTTTGGCCTGTCCAATGCATAGGTAATCATCTTCTTTGGCCTTTCTAATGATAGGTAATCTTCTTCTTTGGCCTGTCTAATGCATAGGTAATCGTCTTCTTTGGCCTGTCCAAGGAGACCCAAACCTGCAGATGGCAGTCATGCATCCCATCCCCCACCTCCTACACAGGTGGCCAGCGGGGCGCACACCCCACCCCAGCACAGAAGGCCTGCGGGAGGCACGCAGCCCCCCCAGCACAGGGGGCCATTGGGGGCGTGTCCCCCCACCCCACCGCACAGGTGCTCGGTTGATGTGCGGCCCCTCTTGTGTGGGCGGCCGGAGGGTGCCTGCTTCCCTCACAGCCGCCATCCTGGCTCCAAGAATTCTCTCCAGATCAAGTCCACCTTGTGGCAGTGTGGTGGCTTCACTGTACCACTCTTGAGGAGGGTCGGTGCCCAGCCTCCATCCTGGGTGAGGGAATCCATTCATTCCAGCTGTGGAAGCCTCATGGAGCTGCACTGGCTGTGCGGCGCAGCAAGGGCTCTGCAGTGGTGGGGGGGGCTGGGAGCCACGAGACTCACCCATTTCTCCTTGGGAATCCTTGATTTCCTGTTGTTTAGCCTCGATCTTCACTGAGGGCTAGTCATCAACTGTTTAAGTGTTCAATTATCAATAAGGCGAAGTCTGTGGAAGGCCATAATGGCCCAGCTCACCACGATGTCTCTGCCTCTGCCGCCCACTCTTTTTTTTTTTTATTTTTTTTCTCCCATCATTATTCATTGACAGCAGTACCTGAAAAGACAATGACTTTGATTAGGAACACCTTAGTATTTAAAGTGATTTCCTTGCTCATTAGTGCTTTGGAGAGGTTCTTGACAGTAGATTTTCCCAATGCAACACATCTTTGGATTTTTTTGACTGTACCTACCATAGGATTTTGAAGCTCTGTCTCACAGACTTTGGGCATGTGGCCAAGAGAAACAGTCCTTGGAGAAGGACATCATGCTTGGAAGTGTGGAGGGACAGCACAGAAGAGGAAGACCCCGGATGAAATAGATTGATATAGCAACTGGACAATGGGGGTAAGTATACTGGAATTAGTGAGACTGGCTCAGGACAGGGAAGTCTTCACAGCTGTTGTACATAGGGTTGCAGTCAACTTGAAGACACGTAACAAAAGTAACAACAACCATAGCTCAGGTTCAAATCTACCTAATGCTCGGTAGGAGAAGGATAGTCAGTCTCCTCCTTTGGAATTAACCGCCTCTGAAAACCCCCTGGAGGGTCAGCTATGAGTTGGATCTGACTCGACAGCAAACAAAAAACATCAAATGACTCTGGGGTCCCTTTGGCCCCCTGTTCCTTTATGTGCATATATAAAGTGTCCAGTAGAGAGCCTGGCACAGAGCAGAGCCTCACCATAAGTCTGTTTTTTGTCTCTGTTGAGTAGTAGTTTGCGTGAACAGCAGGACTGTAATCTCTTGTCAGATGTAGGGGCCACACACCAAGAACATGACTGAGATGCTGGTCAGCCTGGGATGGAATGACAAGCATGAGGAGGGCAAAGGCTGCAGGGCTCTCTGAACCCTCGATGGGATTCAAGAACATTACATAACCATCTGTGTCATTCTATGGTCATTTAATGGCATTTCTTGCTCATATCCTTAGCAGTAGTTCTTACTTTTTGTTACTAATTCTTAAAAAAGAAAGGGAAGATGACACTCAAAAAGCAAAACTCTTTGGTGTTTATCCTTTGATGGCTGATTGCTCTAGTTTAGATAGCAAGGAGGAGTTTGAAAGGAGTCCTATTTTTCATCTGAAACCCTAAAATATGCAGTGAGACAAGGAGACGAGGCCCTTCCTAGTACCCAGGAGGTGACCTAGGCTGTATCAGTTTTGATTTGCAAAGGTCAAGAAGCTGGCCATTTTCTTCCAAATGGTTGGGCCTTTTAACTGAGACACTGCACTATATTTCTGTTTTCTGCACTCTGAAGCCAGAGGGAAAGTGATGAGGGTCCAAAGAGGAAAGTTAAAGGGTAAAGTTTCTCACCACTTATGCCAGATTTTGTCTCTGCTCACATGGGAGGCTAAAGTTCACAATATGTCAGAGCAGGCCTTGCTGGGTGGTGGAGATGGTATGTCCTACAGGTCAAAGAGGCAATGGCAGTAATGTGTGGTTACAGACCACCTAGGGCTTCCTGGACTCAATCAGCTGGCCCTTCTCATTACTGGCAGGGTCTTCACCCTTTCTGAAAGCAGTCCTGTATTCAGGGTACCAGTAACTTGGTAGCTCTTTTATCTGAAGCCCTACAAAACAAAAAAGCTGAAGGCTCAGTCACATATTTCTATTTAAAGTATTACGTTGGTGCCTAAATTCAAACTCATATTGTAATTAAGTTGCATTAACCAGGTTTATAGCTGTAAGGCCTACAGATTTAACTACTTTGAATGATGGTCTGGCAAGCAAAGAAAGGAAAATGAACCCCTGAGTCAGAGTGCCTGGGGCCAATCTAACCCCGGTGTTGTCTAGATTTTCACCTGGGACAAGTTCTTGAAGAGCAGTGCCCCACTTCCTTATCGAGTGGGACATACAGTAATTCCTATCTCTTAGAGCTATTATGGGTTAAATGGACCTTGAGAAATAATAAATGTTCACTTTTGTTAATTTTTATTATTGTTTTAGCATTATAAAATGCCAATACCCTTATCAAGACACTAGTAAAAAATGTCTTTTTAGGAAATTACCTCATGAATTTCTTGGTATTTGGATTCCAAGCTAATAAAAGTGAAGTATGTCTCATTGTATAAAATAATTATTTATTTTTGTTAGGTTCCATTTTGTCAAATATGACCAATAGTGACGCTATGGACAGTGGATCTAAACCCTATCCTATCTTGAGTCATCCTCACACTTCCTACACTCTAGATAGAGCCCATTGCAGCAGTCACTGTGTCAATCCACTGGTCAACGGTCTTCTTCTCCTTCACTGACCCTCCACCTATCTGAGCATCATGCCCCTCTATAAGCAATAGCTTCTCCTAGCAACTTGCTCAAAGTATGTGAGGTAAAGCTTTATTATTGTTACCTGCAAAGAGCACTCTGATTGTACCCTCCCCAAGATGTATTTTTTTGTTCTTTTGGAAGTCCATGGGAAGTTCAGTGCTCTTCTCCAATATCAAAACTCTAAGGCATCAATTCTTCCATCACTCTTACTCATTGTCCAGCACTGAGATGCATAGCAAGTGATCAGAAAGACCACGGAGTGAATAAGACACACCTTAGTCCTCAAACTGACATCATTACTCCTCAATAATTTGGAGAGGTCCCTAACCACACACTTGACCAGTGCAATACATCTCCTGATTTCCTGACTGCTGATACCAAGGGTGTTGATTTTGGATCCAAGTAAGATGAAGTGGTTGACAGTTTCAATCTTTTCTCCATCTATCACCATGTTGCTTATTGGTCCAGTGGTAAGAAGCTTTGTCTTTTTGACGTTGAGATGTAATCCATATTGAAGGCTACATTCCTTGATCTTCCGCAACAAGTGCTTCAAGTAATCCTCCCTTTCAGCAAACAAGGTTGTGTCATCTGCATAATGTAGACTATTGATGAGTCTACGTCCAATTCTGGTGCCATATTCTTTGTCATAGAGTTCACCTTCTAAAATAATTTGCTCAGCATACAGATTGAATAGGTATGTAGAGAAAATAGCCCTGACACAATCTCCTCTTAATTTTAATCCATGTAATGTTCCCTTGTGTTCGCACAAGAGTCTTCTGGTCTAGGTATAGGCCACATAAGCACAATTAAATGCTCTGGGATTCCCATTCTTCATAATGTCAGCCATAACAGCTATGATTCAATAGTCAATGTCTTTACATCATCACTGAAGCATAGACATTCTTTTAGTATTCCTTACTTTCAGCCAGGATCTATTTGACATCAGCAATAATATCTTTTGTGCCATGGCCTCTTCCAAATCCTACTTGAACTTCTTGAAGTTCCATATATATGGACTTTTCTAGCTGTTATTAAACAATCTTCAATAGTATTTCGCTTGCATCTGATATTAATGATATTGTTTGATGGTTTCTACATTCTGATTGATCACCTTATTTGAGAATGGGAACAATTACGGACCTCTTCTAATCCATTGACAAGACAGCTGTCCTCAAAATTTCCTAGTGTATACTGGTGAGCACATCCAGGGCTGCATCTTTTAAGGGAAACAAGTTATTTGGCATCCCATCAATTTCTAGGGTCTTATTTTTTGCCAATGTCTTCAAAGCAGCTTCCACTTCCTCCTTCATTACCATTAGCTCCTGCTCATATGGTACTTCCTGAAATTTTTCTGTCAATAAGTTCTCTTTGGTCTGCTTCCTGGTAATTCAATATATTGCTCATAACATCTTTCAATATTGTGACTTGAGCCTTAAATTTGTTTTTCAGTTCTCTTAGCTTGAAAAATGCAGAACAAATTCCTCCCTTTTTATTCTCCAATTTTAGACCTCTGTCCATTCCATTATAATGCTTTGCTTTGTCTTCTGACACTCCCCTTTGAAATCTTGCATTCAACTCTTTTACTCTGGCATGTTTTCTCTTTGTTTTGGCTTCTTGATCTTCTAGTGTAATTTTCAGAGTTTCTTCTGACATCCATTTTAGTTTTTTCTTTCTCCTCTTTCTTTGTAATGACCTTTGGCTCTCTTCATGGATGATATCCTTGATATCATCCCATAACTCATCTGGCCTTTGATCATTGGTATTCAACTCTTCAAACCAATTCTTAAGATGATTTTGAAATTCACATGGAAAAAACAATTATTAGGTTCATGTTATTTTAGAAGTTATTTCTAAAACTTCTATGATAAGTAGTTTTATTTCCTGATCTTGACTCCTTTATAATTTCCATGCTGTAGAATGTACAGGTGCTAGGCATATAGTTCCGTAGGTTTTAACACACACACACACACACACACACACACACACACACACACGAGTTATTGTTGAGTATCATAGAGTCAGAACCGCCCTATAGCTGACCCTCCAGTGACTTTTCAGAAGCAGTTCATCTCATGGGACGAGATTGCTCATCTCTGTCCCATGGAGCAGCTGGTGACCTCAAACCACATGCCTTCGGGATTACAGCACAGCTTCTTGTCACTGAGCCAATTATTCCCCATTCAAAAAACACACATGGAATTATCTATCTGTCTTGCAAAAAATAGATTTCTATCACCCTAGAAAATTCCATTATGCCTCATTTGAATAGTTTTACTTAACCAAAGAATAGTTTTGCCTGTTCTAGAACTTCATATAGAAAGTTCTAGTGGAGTTGTGGGTTATTGATGAATCTTTCTCCAATTACAACACTATTTGCTGAACCTGAGGAGGAGTTGAAGTACTTGCTGCGGAAGGTCAAGGACTGCAGCCTTAACTATGAATTGAAGCTCAACATCAAGAAAATGAAGATTCTCATCACTGGGCTGATTGTCAGCATCATAGATGGTTAAGAGACTGAAATTGGTAATAGCTTTCGTTTGCTTGGCTCCACAATCAACACTCTTGGCACCAGAAGTCAGGAAATTAAAAGACTAATTACGTTGGGAAAGACTGCTGTCAGGAACTCCTCCAGAATACTGAAGAGCAAAGATGTCAGCATGGAGACTAAAGTACACCTGATCCAGGCCATAGTCTTCACAATTACTTTCTATGAGTCAGAAAACTTGACAATGACTAGGATGATAGAATGAGAATTGATGCCTTTGAGTTGTGGTGCTGGAGAAGAGTATTGAATATACCATGGACTGTCAGGTGAACAAACAGGTTCATACTAGAGAGGGGGAAACCAGGCTGCACCTTGGAGGCAAGGATACTGAGGCTTTGTCTGACATACTCTGGGCCTGTTGCAAGGAGTAACTAGTCCTTGTAGAGGACAGCCCAAGAGAGGAAGGCCCTCGATAAGATGGATTGATTTGGTGACTAGGATAGTGATGGTAGGTGTGTCAGAGACACTAAGATTGGTACAGGATAGAGTAGGGTTCAGGGCTGTTGTACGTAGGGTTGCTGTGATTTGCAAGTGACTTGATGGAACATAACAACAATAACAACAGTGGAGTTGTGCTGACAACCCAAAGTGGGACAGTTTGAATCCATCAGCTGCTCCAAGGAAGAAAGACAGGTAATCTTCTATTATGCTTCTTACAGCCTCTGAAAACCTGTTGGAGGATGAGCGATGAGTCAATTGCACAAACAACAATAACATAACTTCAAGGTAATGGACTTAAATATTATGCACTGTTTTGTATCTAATTTTCACTCAGTATAATAGTTTTGCATTTTATTCATTTTATTATGTATATCAGTATTTTAGTTTATTGCTGAGTAATAATTGCTGTATTAATATAGAAATAATTAATGTATTTACCTGTTGATGAACATTTGCATTATTTTCAGGGTTTTATTATAAATAATCTTGTACAATCCTTTTGTGGGATTGTTCCCCTCTTGAATAAAAAGCTAGGAGTTAATTTGTTATTTTGGAAATCCATAGGATTTTCAATATTCTTTGCCAACACCACAGTTAAAAGTATTGATACCTTCTTTGGTTATCTTTATTCATTGTCCATCTTTCACGTGTATATGAAACAGCTGAAAAGACTTTGATTTTAGTAGGGCACAACTCAATCTTTAAAGTGACATTATTGCTCTTTCACACTTTAAAGAGGTCATTAGCTGCAGAATTCCCCAGTGCAAAACATATTTTGATTTCTTGATTTCTGTTATCATGGGTGTTTATTGTGTATCTAAGTAAAATAAAGTCCTTGACAACTTCAATCTCCTCTCTATTAGTCAGGGTGTTTATTTATCAAGTTTTGAAGATTTTTGTTTTCTTTATGCTGAGGTCTAGGGTGGAAGGCTATAGTCTTTAAGCTTCACCTATAAGTGCTCCAATTCTTTATTTTCTGCAAGCAAGACTGTGTCATCTTCATATTGAAGGTTGCTGATGAGGCTTCTTTCAATTCTGATGCCACTTTCCTCTTCAGATAGTGCAATTCAAATTTTCTTGTTCAGCACACAAACTTAAAAGTTATGGTAAAAGTCTACAAGCCTGATGCACACATTTAATTATTTAAACAATAGTTGAACACTATTGCATAGCCAATAAAAGACAAGTAAACATACTTCTGATATTCTCTACCTTAGCTAAGATTCATCTGATGTCAGCAATGACATCCTTCATTCTACAGATTGTCTGAATCCATCTTGAATTTCTGACAGTTACTTGTTGACATACTACTGCAGCTGTTTTTAATAATCTTCAGCAAGATTTTAGTTGTGCATAATATCAATTATATTGTTTGATAATTTTTGCACTCTTTTAAATCACTTTTTTTTGGTAGCAGGCACAAATATGACTCTTTCAGTGAAGCAACTAACTATCTTTTATGTTTCCTGACACAGATATGTGAACACATCCAGTGTTGCATCTATTTGCTGAAACATCTCAGTGGATATTCTGTCAATTCTTAGATCAAATTCTTAGTTCAAATTTGACTTCTTCTCTCTGTACCATTAGTTTTTAATAATATGCTACTTGCTGCAATGGCTATAAATCAATCATTTCTTTTGTTGTTTGGTAACTGTTTATTCTTTACATCTTCTTTTGGTGCTTCCTAGTTCACTCAGTATTTTGCTATAGAATCCTCAGCATTTTAACTCAAGGGATGAATTCTTTGTCTTCAGCCCTTTCTACTTTATTATTTTATTTTCTAGCTCCAACATCCTGGATGAAACTGGGACAGTAGGGGTTAGGTTGTCAGAATTAATGAAACTGGCTCAGGACAGGGCAGGGTTCAGAGCTGCTGTACATCGGGTCGCTGAGGGTTGCAGGTGACTCAATGGCACATAACAACAACAACAACTCCAAGACTTCATAAACTTATCAATGAGTATCAATATAAATTTTTTTTATCTCAACTATATATTTTGAGATACAATAAAGTGTATTTTTTCCAAACAAGGGAGAAATTTGAATTCTCTGGAATTAAGCATAGTACTTAAAACTTATCTTTGGAGGGGATGAATTGATTAATTAAAAAGTTACCAGCTTAAGAAACTAGAATTGAACAGAAGAGATGAGAAAGTAAGATGAGTTAACTTATTTCCCAGTTTTTTTGAATTGTGATAATTTGCTTTTTTATACAATTGACTTCAACCTTGCTTACTCTGTGTTTTGAGAAATAGTAATACAATTCTGTTGATGGAAACTTCAGATAGATGGCTGTATGCTTTGAGGAAGCACTTGATTCTTTGAACAGTTTTAAGGATTTCTGTGTTCTCTGCATAGAGCTACCATCTGTCCTTAGACGTCCAACCAAAAAAGTCTTGAAGCATTATGGAAGAAATAACAGTTATGTATTAAAACATATTAATGATTAAAATACACTTGGGAAAAGTAATCATACCATTCTAGTTTCTTCTTAAAAATCATTGTGAGCTTGAGGATCTTGAATAGTGTATTTACTTACAACTGTGCAAACAACTCAAACAGAGCAGAAACTCCATGTTGTTGTTGTTGTTATGTGCCGTCAAGTTGCTTGTGACTCATAGCGACCCTATGTACAACAACCTTAAACTGTGCTCTGTCCTGTGCCAATCGCACTGTCTCTGACACATCCATCCCGATTATCCCAGTCACTGAATCAGTCCACCTCATAGAGGGCCTTCCTTTCCTGCGCTGTCTCTCCACCCTCCCAAGCATGATGTCCTTCTCCAAGGACCGGTCTCTACTCACAACATGTCCAAAGTATGTTAGATGGAGCCTCAGAATCCTTGCCTCCAAGGAGCCACCCGGTTTAACCCTTTCCAGGACAAATCAGTTTGTTTTCCTAGCAGTCCATGGTATTCTCAATACTCTTCTCCAGCACCACAGCTCAAAGGCATCAATTCTCCTTCTATCCTCCTTGGTCATTGTCCAACTCTCTGATGCATAACAAGTGATTGCGAATACCATGGCCTGTATCAGACGCACCTTAGTCTCCAGAGAGACACCACTGCTCTTCACTACTTTGGAGAGGTCCCTAACAGCAGACTTTCCCATGGCAATACGCCCTTAAATTTCCTGGCTGCTGGTGCCAAGACTGTTGACTGTGGAGCCAAGCAAACTAAAGCTGTATACAAACTCAATCTCTTCACCATCCATCCTGATGCTGCCAATTGGTCCAGTGGTGAGAATCTTTGTCTTCTTGACATTGAGCCTCAATCCATATTGGAGGCTGCAGTCCTTGACACTCTGCAGCAGGCGCTTCAGGTCCTCCTCAGTTTCAGCAAGCAGGGTTGTGTCATCCGCATAACGCAGCTTGTTGATAAATCGTCCACCAATCCTGACCCCACATTTCTCCTCATAGACCCCAGCCTCCCGGATAATCTGTTCTGCATATAGGTTGAAAAGGTATGGAGATAGGATGCATCCCTGGCGTACTCCCTTCCCAATTTTGAACCATGCTGTGTTCCCTTGCTCTGTTCTGACGACTGCCTCCTGGTCCAAGTATAAGTTTCGCATTAGAACGATCAGGTGTTCTGGGATTCCCATTCTTCTCAGAGTCAAGCCATAGTTTGTTATGATCTACACAGTCAAATGCCTTTGCATAGTCAATGAAACACAGATAGACATTCCTCTGGTATTCCCTGCTTTCAGCCAAAATCCATCTAACATCAGCTACAATATCCCTGGTACCACAACCCCTTCTAAACCCAGCCGGGACTTCTGGTAGTTCTCTGTTGAGAAACTCCATAGATTTGGATAACCACACTTTTTAGAATAGATCTTGTCACGTTGATGTGTATCCTCTCATCTACCCAAAGATTTTAATAAAACTGAAAATAATAGGAGAGTGCTTACCTAAAACACAAATTAGAGTAAAAGTCAAATTTCTTCCTATAAATATAGTGGAAGCTCTCCACACAGAAAAACACAGCCAGGGGTACAAAGGTGCCTGCCTTATTGTTCTGTGATCTGAATTCGAGGTGAGTTATTTTTTGATCTCTTAAATCCTGAACAGGAAGTCTCTGGATGAGATGGATTGACACAGTGACTGGCAGTGGTCTCAAGTGGGTCAAAGATGATCAAGATGGGAAAAGGTTCAGACCTATTGTGCATAGGGTCACTGTGATTCATGCTCGTTTTGGCCACCATCACCGCAAGAAATCTTGAACAAAGCTACAGCGGTGAACTCAAGCATAGTAGTCATTAGAAGGATGGTGGAGCATCAGGAAATGCTTCATTTTGCATGAAGTCTCCATGTGTCAAACCCACACTGATAGAACAAATAACATCTAAAACTGTAGCGCAATGTGTGGTGGTGCAGATTAACAGATGTGTGTCAGGACTGCATATGAAGTGGGATTGATAGTGAGAAAGAACATCTGTTGATTGCTTTTCTCATTTCCTGGCACTACATTAAATCAACTAGGGTTAAATTCCAATGAACAAATGCTCATGAAATATTCCAAAGATGTTAGATATCAACTTGGAAAGCTATGTTTTAACTTTAAACTGAATTATCCCTACACACACACACACACACACACACACACACACAAACTTAAAAACTTGTTATATGTTTTAACTTTAAATTATTCTCTTACATACAAAAGATTTTATTTATAATGATATATATTTTAACTTTAACCAGAATTCTCCCTTTAAGCACACACACAAATATATAGATACACACACACAAGATAAAAAACTTTATACGTGGTCACTAACTTTTTTTTTGAAGGGCAAATACAGAGTAATTTATTTAGAAGTTATTTTCAAAAGCTATCCCATCAGAATATTAGTGTATTTACAAAACACAGATAAAGACATCAGTCTTATTAGATTGGAACTCACACAGTGCCAGTTTTCATTTCAACATACAACATCTTCAAAGACCCCATTTCAGCAAAAGACTATGCTCATAGGCATAGAGAATCAAAGCTTCAATATCTATCTTTCTTTGGGATACAACTGAGCCAATAACAGGCATATTATGGTTTTAGATTTTTCCAATAACCTATATGCTTGATGATTGTGAATCCAATTAAGATGGTAATCCTTGATAGCTTTAATCTTCTTTTCATCTTTCGTGTTGTTGCCTACAGGCCCAGTTGTGAGGATATATGTTTTCTTGGTGTTAACTTGTAATCCATACTGAAGGCTACAGTCCTTGATCTTCTGCAGCATGCATTTCAAGTTGTCTTCGTTATGTCATCACATAACTCAGGTTGCTGATGAGTCTTCCTCAAATCCTGGGGTCACATTCTTCTTCATAACAGTCTAGCTTCTCAAATGATTTATTCATTATACAGGTTGACTAGGTATCTAGAAAGAGCACAACCACGACACACATCTTTTCTGATTTTAAACCATCTAGTATTTCCTTTCTCTGTTTTGAAAACTGTTTATTGGTCTATACATAGATTTAGCACGAGTAAAATGAAGTGTTCTGGAATTGTTATTTTTTTCCTGTTTTAGCCATAGTTTATTACGACCTACCCACTCAAATATTTTTGCAAAGTTGATAAAGCACCAGCAAACATTTTTATGATATTCTGTGCTTTCAGCCAAGATCCACTTGACATGAACCATGATATCGCTTGTTCTATAGCCTCTTCTGAATCCAGCTTGAAGCTCTGGCAGTTCTTTGTACATTCCAGCCATTTTTCAATAATCTTCTCCCAAAATTTAGTTGTGTGTGATGTTAATAATATAGTCCAATAATTTCCTGCATTCTGTTGTATCACCTTTTCTTTGGAATGGAAACAAACATGAATCTTTTTCAGTTAGTTCACCCAGTAATTGTCTTCATAATTTTTTGCCATAGACTAGTGAGCCTGTTCAGGGCTATACCTGCCAAAACATCTCAGTTGGTATTCCAATAATTTGCTGAGGTCTTGTCTTAGTGTAATTTAAGCATCTTCCTTTAGTACTATTGCTTCTTGAGCCAGGCTATCTCCTGAAATGATTCAGTATCAACCAATCCCTTTAGATGTCTTCATGTTCCTTTTATGCTTCTTGCATCATTCAATATTTTGCCCAAAGAATCCCTCAATATTGCCATTTGAGGCTTGGAGGTATAAATTTCTTTAGTTCTTTCAGCTTCAGAAATGCTCAGCATATTATTTCACCAGAAATTAAAATTGGGTGTAGAAGAGGTTGTGGTCAGGTATATAACTGCTGATGTCAAATGAGCTGGATGAAAACAGAGAATACAAGAAGAATGTCTATTTGTTTTTTGTTGACTATGCAAAAGCATTTTGTTGTTGTTGTTGTTGTTATGTACCATCGAGTCGTTTGTGACTTATAGCAACCCTATGCAAAACAGCCCTAAACCCGGCTCTATCCTGCGCCAACTGCACTGCCTCCGACACGCTCATCCCGATTACCCCAGTCACCGAATCAACCCATCTCATAGAGGGTCTTCCCCTCCTGCGCCGTCCCTCCACCCTCCCAAGCATGATGTCCCTCTCCAAGGACCCGTCCCTCCTGGCAACATGTCCAAAGTATGTCAGACGAAGCCCCAGAATCCTTGCCTCCAAGGAGTAGCTTGGTTTAATCCTCCCCAAGATGAATCTGTTTGTTTTCTTGGCAGTCCATGGTACATTCAGTAATTATGCTTATATGAAACCTGTTTGGAAGCAAGAGTGGCGTCCACTTCCTAAATAACATGCCTCCAGAAACTATGAATTTTGATAAACGTTGATAGTTGTAGAGGGGCTTCAGACCCTTTGTTCATAGGGTCTCTATGAATCATGCTTGACTCGAAGGCAATCAACAACAAAACATATGAAACCTATACCTAGATCAAAAAGTTATTGTCCAAATAAAACAAGGAAACACTGAATGGTTTAAAATCAAGAAAGGTGTATATCAGGGTTGTAGTCATTTTCCATATCTATTTGATTTGTACATTGAACAAATAATTTGAGAAAGTGGGCTATAAGAAGATGACTGTGTAGGATGGCTTTCATAAAATTGTTAATTTTTATAGCGTATACATGTATGAAGTGGGGAAAATATTGTTTAGGTTACCAGTTTGGTGAATGCTTTTTAAAACCATGAATAGCTGGGAGGTAGGGGAGGCATTTCAATGTTTACACATATAATTGGAAAATGTCTCATGTAGAAGAAATAGAGCAATTTTCTAACTAAAAAAAAAAAAAAAAGAAGATGACTGTGGAATCAGGATTGGAAGAAGACTCATCAACAACCTACATTATGTAGAGACACAATCTTGCTTGCTGAAAGTGAAGAGGCCTTGAAATGTTTGCTGCCAAAGGTAAAAGATTACAACCTTCAATATGTACTGCTTCTCAACACCAAGAAGACACAAATCCTGACCACTGGACTGATAAGTAACATGACAGAAAGAGAAAATGTCAACAATTTGATCTTGGATCTACAAGTAATTCCCTCAGTAGCAGTAAGGATACCAGGAAGGAAATGGAATTGGGCAAGTTCATTGCCAGGGACCACTCTAAATTACTGAGGAGCTATGATGTCAGTTTGAAGACTAAGGTGCACCTAATTCAGGCTGTTTCAATCATTTGCTATGCCTCTGAGAGCTGGACAATGAATGGTGATGACTGAAGAATTGATACTTTTGAATTGTAGCTTTGGAGAAAAGTACTGAATATCTCAAGGACTGACTGCCTAAGGAACAAACATATAGGTCTTGGAGAAAGTGCAAACAGAGTGCTCTATGTACATAGTGATGATGAATCTTTGTCTCATGTACTTCAGATATGTTTCTAGGAGAAATTATTCCTTAGAGTTGGACATTATGTTTGGAAAGGTGGAGAATCTGTGAAAGAGAGGAAGACCCTCAATGAGAAGGACTGACAGAGTGACTGCAGAAATGGCCTCAAGTCAGAGATGATGAAGATGGCACAGAATAGGAAAAGGTTCAGATGTGTTGCTCTAACAACATAACATGCTTATTAAAGAAAATAAATATTAACATAAATATGTTTATTTTTGAAGAACACCTC
>NW_006399803.1:4621419-4636320 GCF_000299155.1 Elephantulus edwardii
TAAGTGCCCATCAACAAACGAATGGCTAGAGAAGCTGTGGTATATTCGCACAATGGAATACTATGCTGCATTGAAAAATAAGGAACTCATGCAATATTATTCAAAATGGGTGAAGCTGGAGGACCTTATGCTTTAGTTTTTAACGTGAAATTCGTAATCTTTAGTGCTTTAAAGACACTCTTGATGGGAGATTTTCCCAGTGTAAGGTTAGGCCAAGTTTTTGATCAGTTCATAGGGTCACTGTGAGTTATCAGTCTATCTAACAACACTTAACCACAACAGTATGTGATTTGATTTGCTGGTGATGTGATTGTTGCTTTGAGTGTGGATTATGGATATAAGTAAAATGAAATGCTTGTTTTGCAGAATAGACTTGCACACATTTGGATTTCCATGGCTGATTAGATCATAACTTTTTCTTCTGAGGTATTTCTGGGTGGATCAGAATGCTAATATTTTGGTTAATAGCCTAGTTCATTAACAGTTTGCACCACCCAAGAGGTTCTGAAGAATCAAAGTAGAGATGAAAATCATGTAAGATCTTGGATGCTATCTATTTGATTCATTTTTCTTTATATTTGACAATGTGACCTCAGCATATACATTTCTAAAGTGAAAGATCTGCTCAGTAGGTGCTTTCTTTTAGTTAGCAAAATACAATCTGTTTAATTAATTTCTTTTTCTCCCATTGAATTGACTTAAGAAAAATTACTTATCATTTAGATACAAAGACATTTGAACTTGTCTTTTGCCCAAATGCTTAGGATATTTACTTAGGCATTAAAGGTAAAACATAGAAGAATTTTGTGATGTTTGTATTTCCAAAAAGCAAGTATAAGGCTAAAAGGCAGCTCTTCTTTAGCTTACTGAACACTAGGTACACCCTTTGGCAGAGTGACATGAGCCAATTGTAACATAAGGCACATCTTGCTCAAGAATGTTGGAGGATCTACAACGTGATCAAGTGTGACTCACGTTCTCATGATGGAGCTGCCATTATGCCTTTGAGGCTAGTGAAAAATGGACAGGAGTCCAAATAAGTTCTAGTATAGGCATGTTCTAAGAAAGTGGATTCTCCTTAGTCATGCAGAGAGAAGTTCAGAGGAAGAGCAGAGGTCGGCCTGTGCTGAGCTGTGTGTTCGTAAGCCTAGAGTTGATCAGAGTACATACTTTCTGGAGTTGTAAACATACTTCACTTTCATATATTTTCAACCAACTACAGAACTTAGATAACAATTGGTCTGTGTATAATGTTAAATTTCTTTTCTTTTTCCTTGAAGTAGTCATACACTTTTCTGACTATTAATGAAATGCATACTTTAGGCATGTTACTAGGAGAGGCTATTTCTTGGAACGGGATATCATGATTAGAAAACTGGAGGGTGGATAAAAGAAAGGAAGACCTTCAAAGACCTTCAAGCAGATGGATTGACACAGTGACAGCTACAGCGGGCTTGAGTGTGTCAGAAAGTGTGAGGATGGCATAAGATGGGACAGAGTCCTGATCTGTTGTTCATAGCATCATTATGGGTCGTACTCTACTTGATTGGGTAGCGGGAGTGGCATCCAGTTCCTAAGCAACACTCCTCTGGAAACTCTATGAACTTGAAGAAATGATGATAGTTATAGAAAGGCTCCAGGCCTTTGGTTATACGGTCACTATGAGTCATGCTCAAATTGATGACAATCAACAACACAACAACAACTTGACATTATGACACCTAACAACAACAATGAGCTACATGAGCACTTTATAGGGGTAAGTCACAAGACTGGGCTTAAAAATTTGGGCTGGTTTTGTACATATAATGCCTTATCATATATTCTTTTTAGACACTTTTTTCTTTCATCTGTTCCAATGCAATGGTCATTATTTGTCCACTCTTTTCTTATTCTTTTTCCAACCCCCCACGTCAGACCTGCTTTATAACTGTGGTCCTGCAGTATTTGCCCTCTCGTGACTGATATATTTCACTTAACATGATAAGGACAACTTATCGGGCATCCTCAAAAGCCCTTTGATCTTCAGTCTCATGGGGCTCTGCCTTGAGGCTCTGGCCTCCTGTCACAAAGCTCTTTTAGTACTGCCAACTATGGTGTCTGTCCTTCACCTATCTGCTGGCTCTTTGGATATGGCTTCAAGTTCTAGTTCTATTCTGTCTCATACCAGTCTCTGATTCTCCATTATCTCTGTTGTTGCTGCTATTGTGTCTTGTTCTTGACTTATCTATTATAGAAACTTTAGATCCAAATGGACTTGCTGCACTTTCTCATTTTTTTAAAAACCAAAAACCCTGAAATCAACCAAAAAATAAGTTGGATGAAGAGAAAGGCAATAGTCAATAAGGGGTTTATCAAACATTTATAATTTATTAATTGTAATTATAAATTTTAATTAATTCTATAAAACAAAATGTATATGTTATTGCTGTTATTGATTGCTATCAGATTGAGCATGAGTCATAGTGACCCTATGAACAAAAGATCTAAAGATTTTCTATAAGTATCATAATTTTTCAAAAGTTCAGAGAATTTCCAGAGGTATGTTATTTAGGAAGTTGATGCCACTCCTGCTTCCAAATCTGTCTTAAACTCTGAGCTCGACCAAACACTGTCCACCATGGGTAATCTTTATGATATTTGACAACCCAATGGGGCAAGGTTCAGCACCGCAGCAACCCCAGGTTACCTCATTACAGCAAATTGACCAAAGAGTGCTGTACCACTTAAAGTATGTTTCTTTAAAATACCATCACTACTAGATTTTAAATTCAAAGGCTCTCCATGAGCTGTTGTTGACTCCAATCAAGAGGCTTAAATAAAAAGCAATCACTATTATATGTTGTCGTTGTTCTTATTATGTGCTGTTGAGTCATCTATCACCCCTGGTGACCCTATGTACAACTGCTCTGAACCTTCACCTATCCTGAGCCAGTCCCACCAACTCTGATACACCAACCCCCATTGCCCATTTTTTTTCTATAATTATATTTTATTAATTTTCATAAACATTTACAGAGATTTTGGGTTTCCATTCATTCATTGTTGCACTATTCTCTCTACCCTCCTCCCAGTTTGTTCTTGTCCAAATGCCGCAGTGCTTGTCAAAGCCAGTTCTGATTAATCTTCTTTGTCAGTGTGTCCTTTGCCATTCCCTATCACTCCTCCCTGAGAGAGACTTCCCCCTGAGTCATAAGGAAAAGGGGATGGCATATTCTCTTAGCTACTTCCTGCTAAAAAGGGACGCTGTGTGTTTCAGGGTGAAGATCTTCTCTCACTACTCTAAAGGGCCCCTTTGGCAGTAGGAAACACATAGACTATTATGGAGATTGATTTTGGAATTTAGATGCACTCTTATTGATTGTGCTTGGCCGTACATGTTCATATCCTTGAAGATTTATCATGGGGGTGTTGCAACCTAGAAGACACAAATTTGACTAACAAGTTATAAGTACATGAGTCCAAAAATTATGGAAAAGTAAAAGAAAAGATTCTTTCATTGTTTTACAAACCCTCCCCCAGGTCCCCTCCACCATGTAGCCCTCGCTCTAGACTCCTGTGATGACAGAAATACCTAGTTATGTATCTCTTTTAAACAGTTTTCTCCCTCCTCTGTTTCAGTGCAGTATACATTATTGAACCCATCTTACTCAGTCTCTCCCCAACCCCAAGGACAGTCCCATTCTACAACAGTGGCATCATGTAATATTTGTCCTTTTGTGACTGGGATATTTCACTCAGCATAATGTTCTCCAGAGTCAACCATTTTGAATAATATTGCATGAGTTCCTTGTTTTTTAATGCAGCATAGTATTCCATTGTGCGAATATACCACAGCTTCTCTAGCCATTCGTTTGTTGATGGGCACTTAGGTTGTTTCCAACTCCTTGCTATTGTGAACAAAGCTGCAATAAACATGGGTGTGCATATATCTGCTTGGATGTCAGCTATGGTCTCTTCAGGGTATATTCCCAGTAGTGGAATTGCTGGGTCAAATGGTATCTCTATTTGCAACTTTTTGAGAAAGCGCCATACTGCTTTCCACCAACTACAGTATCAGTCCATCTCATCTGGGATCCTCCTCTCCGGTGCTGTCCTTCCATCCTTCCAAGGATGATGTCATATGAACAAATGAAAAATCAATATGATTGTAAAATTTACTTAAAAATCTTTAGTAATAAAAATCCAACTCTATGGAGCATAACTCTTCTGTAACATAGATGGAGTCACCATAAGTGTTAGTTGATTTGATGGCAATTGGTATAACTGGTAGATTTAGAGAAGCGTTGTATTTACTTTCAAGGTGAATAAAACTATAAGGCGAATGACCTTGGACTGTTTAGTTTTATCTTGTTTCAAGGATAGTTGGAGTAGGGGCTAAGTAAGATAATAAACGAAAAGAGTTTTAAAAATATTGAAAATTCATTGCATCAATATATAAAGGTGTACAATATAGACATTTTTCTGCCTTCATGGAATTTAGAAGCTCCGATTTTCTAAACTATTTTGTTAATGTCTTTTAGATAGAAATTTTGCAATAATTGAAACAATTATCTTAACTATTTTCTTAGTGTCTTTTACCTAATGAGCACTGAGAAGAACACTGGATAAATGTGAATAAAGTCACCTACTGTCGTTGTTATCTGGGTGTTTTAGGTATATAGGAGAACAAAAATGAGGAGAGGTACAATCTACATAAATAAGTGTAAAGCTACTACAGGGGAAAGGGCCATCAGAGAAAAAGGAATTCTATATCTTAGTTATCTAATGTTGCTTTAACAGAAATACTGCAAGTGAGTGACTTAATGAACAGATAAAATGGATTGATACAGTCTCTGGGGCAATGGGATTTGGTGTGTTGCAATTAGTGAGACTGGTTCAGGACAGGGCAGGGTTCAGAGCTGCTGTTCATAGGGTCACTGTGGGTTGTGGGCAACTCTATGACACATACCAACAAGATTATATATACATGCACATACTTTATTTTTTTTCCTTTTATTGGGAAAAACATATCGGGGGTACAAGGAGGTGAGGGTTGGGGGCAGAAGGGTGAGGATGGGCCAGGATGCAGTTGCAGAGCTGCACAGTTTGGTCGGTGGGGGAAGCAGGTGAAGGAAATAATGAGGGTCCAGAGGGGACCAGATCCTACAGAGGAATGACAAGCATTTTCCAATGGGAATTAAACCAACTGTCTTATTGATTTGGGAATTGGATGCCCACTCTCTGGCTTCTTCATGCTGAACAGGAGCGTAGATGTAAAGGGGGGAAGGGAGGACACTTTATCACCTTACTGGTGGTCTTGGGTTAAAGCTGCTTGCCTTCTTCTTCTG
This sequence comes from Elephantulus edwardii, assembly GCF_000299155.1. Classification (NCBI taxonomy): domain Eukaryota; kingdom Metazoa; phylum Chordata; class Mammalia; order Macroscelidea; family Macroscelididae; genus Elephantulus; species Elephantulus edwardii. The sequence continues at coordinate 4,626,750 of NW_006399803.1, forward strand.
TTAGAAGATATTTTCCTGTCATTTGCTCCCCTCTGAACTGCAAAGTGTTTTCCCAGGTGGGTCCAGTGGGGATGGCTGTTTGAAACCAGAGGCTCCATCCTCCTTTGCTTCCTTCGCTGTCAGTTGTATTTCCTTTTTGTCACTGGCACTGGGTTCAGGGTCAGTTCTGGAGTAAAACTCAGTGTTAAGGTTACCTATAGGAAAGGGAGCCAACCTAGAGAGAACAAACTTGTGAGTTACAAATAGAAGGGCTTTGAGGGTGTTGCTTTCAGGTTTACTGGGGGGGAGGGTGGTAGAAGGTGGCCTAGATAACATTCTCTGGATACCCTAGGCATTATTTTTTTTTTCTCCTTCCCCACCCAGGGGTCAGATGGCACAATCTGGGGGCTGAGGAGCTCACCCTGAGGGCCGCGACGGCTCACCCCGAGCAGAGGGCCGAGGGTAGCCTGCCCTGGGCAGAAGGCCAGCACATACTTTATTTAACTAAGCATCCATAAATACACTAAAGAGTGTGCAAATCAACTGAAATATATAAAAACATATTAAAATATCAAGCAACTGAGCTTTTGTCATGCCCACTTCATGGTGGATTTCTGTCTTTTTTGTGGATATTCCTTAGACACACAGGATCATAATTGCATGGTAAATGGATGGATAACACCCACGTCAATCTGAGTATTAAATAATAACAAAGCTTTTCAGAACTAATGAAAGCCTCAATGAGAAAGACTAACACAATAGCTGCAACAGTGAGCCCAAGCATACTCATAATTTAAAAATAACGTGGCGTGGTGTGAACAGGCCATTTTCCTTCTGTTGTACATGGGGTCAATATGAGTCAGAGACCACTCAATACCAAGTAACGGCTGTAATCTTATCTTTACATAAAAACATAATAGAAATAAAAGCTAAATCTACAACCTAGTCCCTCCTCTGTGGGATGTACATTCTTCCATGAAGGAATTCATCAAATATATGCCTGTCAACCATTTTTTTAAGGATTTTAATTTCCTTTTTTTAAAAATTTTTTATTGATATTTTAATGAAAGTTTACAGAAACTTGGATTTCCATTCACTCATTGGTCCACATTTTCCTCCCTACCCCTCAATTTGCTCTTCTCTTTTGAAAAAGTTTCTTTCATGGAAAGAATTGTTTAAAAGAAATGCATGATTGGTATTATTTGCATGACAACAGTCCAGAATAAGAGGTGCACAGCAAAGTGGACTGGGGGGAGGGGGCGGGAGGAAGGGAGGAAATTCTTCAACAATATAGGAAGATCTTTATCTCTTCTGAGCTTCTGCTTCTGGGCAAGCTTCCTGTCTTCTCTCATGTCTGTTCATGCTTGTTTAATCTCTTTTATCCTCAAGAGAGATTGATTCAAGACACCGTACATTAATCTTGCCTCCTTACTATGACAAAAGCAACCCAATTCCAAATTGGATTATAGGCACAAATATGTTGTTGTTAAGTGTCATTGGATCCACAATGACACACAGTGACCCTATGAGCAATTGATGTGAACTTGTCCTACCCAGTACCATTGTCATCATCTCTGACACACTCGAACCCAGTCTTATAGTCAGTTTAACTTATTGAGGGTCTTCTTGTTTGTTGACCAACCTCCCCCCCCAACCTTTTCAAGTATGAAGTCATTTTCGAAGGACTGTTTTCTCCCAACAGCATGCCCTAAAAACTGTGAGATGACATTTCACTACACTTGACTCCAAGGAGCACCCTGGCTGCCCATTTCCCAAGACATTTGTTTATCTTCTTTTGCAGTCCTTGGGCTAAGCACTCTTTTCCAATATCACAACGCAAACATTGATTATTCTTCTGATATTCTTATTCATTGTCCAACTTTAAGATGCTACAAGTAACTGAAAAGATCATGGGGTGCACAAATAAAGAATTTTGTCCCAGAATGGGCAATGCCTAAAGCCTTAACTGTATTTGATTTAGATGATTTAGCGGATGAAATTTTGGTTTTAGAGTTGATGCAAGAGTGTGTGACAAAGATTAATTTTAGGTAGCCGAAAGGTAGAATGTTGTTGATTAAATTGTGTCCCATTTAATATGTATTCTAAATCTTAAATTCTATGTTTGTGGTTCAGCTTGAAAACTAACGTGCTCTTGGGTGGTAGAAGAATGTGGTACCAGCATTGGAAGAAGACTCACTAACAAACTTCTTTATGCAAATAAAACAATCTTACTTGATGAAAGTAAAGAGGATTGAAACTATATGCTGAAGAAAATTAAAAGATTAGAGCTTTCAGTATGGACTACACTTTAACATCAAGAAAATAAAAATCCTCCCCATTAGGCCAATAGGCAACAAACTTCAAAATAGATGGAGAAAAGATTGATGTGGTGAAGAATTTCATTTTACTTCCACATTGAAGGCATTTGCTATGTATTTTTTGTTAGGTGCTGGTGACTCATAGAGACCCTGTGAACTCATAAAGACTCTATTACCAACAGATCTAAATGCTTTTCTATTCTATGCCATCATTACAATCTCTGACGTACTTGATCCCATTGCTATAGTTACTGTGTCAATCCACCTGGTTGAGGGTCTTCCTCTCATTCATCATCCCTCCACTTTTCCAAGTGTGATGTTCTGCTCCAATAAATAGCCTCTTCTAGCAACATGCCTGGAGTATGTGAGATGAAGTTTCCCCATCTTTGCTTTCAAGGAACATTTTGGCTACACTTTATTCCAGACACACCTGTTTGTTCTTTTCACAGTTCATGGAATATTCAGTACTCTTCTCCAACACCTCTGCTCAAAGACATCAATTCTTCTGCCGTCCTTATTCATTTTTCAGCTCTCAGCAGCAAGTGATTAAAAAGACCATGGCCTGAATAAGGCATAACTTAGTCCTCAAACTAACATCATTACTCCTCAGTAACTTGGAGAGGTCTGTGATTGCAGACTTTCTCAGTGCTTTCCCCATCTCCTGAACTCCTAACTTCTGGTGCCACATGTAATGATGTGGATCTAAGATGAAGTAATTGACAGTGTCATTCTTTTCTTCATCTATCATGATGTTGCCTATAGGTCCAGTGGTGAGAATTTTTGTTTTCTTGGCAGTAAGATGCAATTAATATTGAAGGCTGTAATCCTTGATCCTCTGTAACAAGTGCTTTAAGTCCTCTTTACTTTCAGCAAACAAGATTGTGTCATCTGCATGATAAAGGTTATTGATGAGTCTTTCTCCTATCCTGATGCCACATTCTTCTTCATAGAGTCCAACTTCTCAAATAATTTGCTCAGAATACAGATTGACCAGAGAGTCATATTTGTTCCCATTCCCAAGTAAAATGATCCAACAGATTGTGGTATTTGCTATAATTTATAACACCCTATTCTTTTGCTACCAGATACTATTTCAGTTGCCTTATTTGGCTCTTAAAAAATATGACAAGCAGATGGCTTTAACAAACAAATTGATTTTCTCAAAATTTAAGAAGCTGAAAGTCCAAGTTCAGGGTACTTATTCTAGGGAGCTCTTGTGGCCTAGTGGCAAGAAGCTGCACTGCATTCCCAAGGGCACACAGTTTTAATCTGACTGCTGCTCCATGGAGAAAGACTGGGGAGGCTCCTCCCGGGTGATCAACGGCCTCTGAAAACCTGCTGGAGGGTCAGCTATGGATTGCTCTTGACTTGATGGTACATGACAACAATATTCTCGGGAAAGGGGTTTTTCCCCTTCATCATTTCTCTAGGAAGGTTCTTCTTTTTCTTCTTTTTTTTAAATACTGATTTATATACAAAGTTCATATAATCGTTTTTCACACTAGATTTTTGCCATTTCTTTCACCCCTCCTCCCTCCACCCACCAAATTTTGTGATCCTATGATTAACACTCCCCCACTCCTCGGCCTCCTCCTCCCTTGGATCCTTATACTCATTCTACAATAATGGTTTTATACAATATTTGTCTTTATGGCACTGAGTTACTTCACTTAGCATAACACTCTCCAGTCTCTCCCAAGTTAGATAGTAATTTACAAAATCATTGCTCCTGCATGCTGTGTAGTATTCCATCTTGTAAATGTACCATGATTTCTTAATCCATTCTATTGTGGTTGGACATTCTGGGCTATTTCCATGTTCTTGTGATGGTGAATAATCTGTTATGAACACTGGTGTACAAGTCTCCATTTGAGCCTCAGTTCTCATTCTCTTGAGGTATGTGCCAAACAGTGGAATAGCTGGGTCACTGGGCCAACTGGCAGCATCATTATGGATGGTGAAGAGATGAGCTGGCTAACAGTTTTAGTTTGCTTGGCTCCATAGTCAACAGTCTTGGTAACAGCAGCCAGGAAATCAAGTGATGAATTACACTGAGAAAGTCAGCTATGAGGGACCTCTCAAGAGTTCTGAAGAGCAATGACATCAGGCTGGAGACTAAGGTGTGCCTGATCCAGGTTATAGTCTTCACAATTACGTGCTATGCATCAGAGAGTTGGACAGTGAATAGGGATGATAGAAAGAGAATTGATGCCTTTGAGCTGTCGTGCTGGAGAAGAGTGTTGAATATACCATGGACTGCTAGGAGATCAAACAGGTTTGTCCTGGAGAGGGTGAAGCCAGAATGCTCCTTGGAGTAAAGGATTCTGAAGCTTCATCTGACAGTCTTTGGGCATATTGCAAGGAGGGACTGGTCCTTGGAGAGGGACATCATGTTTGGGAGAGTGGAGGGACGGTGCAGGAGAGGAAGACCCTCGATGAGATGGATTCATTCTGTGAGTTGGAGTGGTGGCAATGAGTGTGCTTGAGATGGCAAGGTTGGCACAGGATAGAATGGCGTTTAAGGCTCTTGTGTGTAGGGTCGTTAAGAGTCGCAAGCGACTCGATGGCACACAACAACAACATGGAATTTCTATGTTCAGCTTTTTTAGGAAGTGCGAAAGTTCCAGAGTGGTTGTACCATTTTATAAGCCTACCAACAATGTATAAGAGTTCCTATCTCACCACATCCTCTCCAACATTTATTAATTTGTGTCCTGTTACATCTAGGAAAGTTCTTATCTCTTCTGAGTTTCTGCAGCAATCTTTATGTGTCTTATCATCTCTCTTTCTCATCATTTCTTTCCTTGTTTGCTTGTTTAATCCTTTTCATATCTGAAAAGATATATGAAAACACACCTTACATGTATCCAACCTTGTTATCATAGGAAAGAAGAGACATTCTCAAGCATGATTATAAACATAGAGGTTAGGATTTACATACACAGAGGTTAGGATTTACATTAGCTGTTTTAGAGGGACATAATTCAATCCATAACAGGCATCTTGCATTATTACAAGAATTTCTCCTAAGCTATGGTTTAAAACAATATACACTGGGGATGTCTTACTAAAGTAAACTGAGATTGGCTGTGGGGTCACCTACAGTTATTTGTGAGGTGTTAAGCTCCAGGCTCTGGTTTGAATTCATGTCTGCTTGACGTATGTTCTGTTTTCTTACTCTTGGATTGGTTGTTACTTATGGAAAGCTGCTTTTTTTGTGAAACCTGGGAGCTCTGGTGGCGTAGTGGTAAGAAACTACACTACAATCCCAAAGGTATGTGATTTGAATCCACTAATTCCTCTGAGGAAAAAGGATGGGTAGCCTCTTCAGTATGATTTTACTACCTCAGAAAACCTGCGAGAGAGATTTAACTCAATGGAACACGAAAACAACAGTGGTAAAACCTAGGATTGCAAAATCAAGTAGTCTTCATTTACTGCCAAAAAACTCATCTGGAAATAGGATCTCCCTTCCTTTCTCCACATTTTATTGCTCAAAGCAAGGAACATGACATGCTCTATTTTAATGTTGTGGGTTTTTTTTTAGTGTACCATAGAGTTGGAACCGACTCAGAGCTGAACCTCTAGCGGGTTTCAGGGGCAGTTAATTGCACAGGAGGAGATTGTCCATCCTTCTCCCACAGAGCAGCTGGTGGGCTTGAACCTCATACCTTTGGGATTGCAGTGTAGCTTCTTGCCACTAGACCACCAGACATCCTTCTTAACATAGTGACATCATATATTCTTGCCTCAAAAAGTGAATTTTTGCTTAACAACAATCCAGTATGGTGAACTTGCATGCAAGAAAAAAGAATGGAAAAACATGCAATAAAAAAAGTATATCCCTTGGCCCCACAATAGAGTATAAAATCTAGTGTCAGTGTCCTATAGATGATAGCACAACCAATCAAAGCCTACATTTGCAATCTCATTCCCAATTCTGTCCTTAATATACTATGATCAAACTTATTTCTATTGAATTATATTTTGTTGTTGTTGTTATGTGCCGTCAAGTCGCTTGCGACTCATATCAAACCTATGTACAACAGCCCTAAACTCTGCTTTGTCTTGTGCCAATTGCACCATCTCCAATACACCCATCCTGATTATCCCAGTTACTGAATCAATCACATAGGGGGCCTTCCCCTCCTGCGCTGTCCCTCCACCCTAAGAAGCATGATGCCCATCTCTAAGGATTGGTCCCTCCTTACAACATGTCCAAAGTATGTTAGACAGAGCCTCAGAATCCTTGTCCAAGTATAGGTTTTGCATTAGCACGATCAACTGTTCTGGTATTCCCATTCTTCTCAGAGTCAGCCACAGTTTGTTATGATCCACATAGTCAAACACCTTTGCATAGTCAATGAAACACAGATAGACATTCCTCTGGTACTCCTTGCTTTCAGCTAAGATCCATCTAACAATATCTACAATATCCCTAGTACCACGACCCCTTCTAAACCCAGCCTGGACTTCTGGCAGTTCTCTGCTGATGTGCTGTTCCAGTCGTTTTTGGATAATCTTCAGTAGAATTTTGCTTGCATGTGAAAGAAATGATATTGTTCTATAGTTTCCACACTCTGTTGGGTCACCCTTCTTTGGGATGGGAACAAATATAGATCTCTTCAAGTCAGTTGGCCACGTGGTTGTTTTCCAGATTTCTTGGCACAACTTGGTGAGCATGTCCAGGGCAGCATCTGTTAGCTGAATTATGTCAATTGGTATACCATCTATTCCTGGGGCCTTATTTTTTGCTATTTCCTTCAAAACAGCTTAAACTTCTTCCTTCATCACCATAGGCTCTTCTTGCTCATAGGTTGTTTCATGAAATTCTTCTGTGCCTGCCAATTAACTTACTAGTATTTTATTTTACAGTCAATACCATCTGTTATTTATTTCTTGGACTAGAATTGTACTGCTGGATGATTAATTGAATCTACAAGTTCTTTCATTATTATATTGACTAAATTACTATGTTATCATTTAATTTCCATTAGGAACAACAAGGTACAAAGTAAATTGTAGATTGCTATGTAGTAATTTGCTAATTATGGTGTACAGCATGGAGGATTTAGGTTACCATGGAAATATCATTATTTTAGAAATTAAAGGAAACTTGGGTGAATATTATATCATATTATGTTAAATGTTCAGAATTTTTAAAAATGCATGGTTTATTCTCAACATTACAAAAGAAAGAATCAAAAAGTTGAGAAGAATGTTAAATACTTTTTAAAAAAAACACATGGAGTGATACAGTGAAAAACAAAAGATGAAAATTTAGAGTTACAATTTTTAGCAGTATAAATTGTTCTGGTTAAGTGCCATCAAAGTTCTGCTTGCTCCTACACTGTCATAATATTTACTGTGCTGAACCGTTTGTGGTAGTCACTATGTTAATTCATCTTGAAGGTCTTTTTTAAAAAAGGGGTTTTTTTTCTTCACAACCCTCTACTTTACCAAGCAGGATGTCTTTCTCCAGGAAATGATCTTTACTGACAGTTTGTCAGGTATCTCTCTACCAAATTTCCCAGCACAGATGAGGGAGCACATTCAATGCTATATCAATATATTAAAACATTTCAATTGCTATTCTGTCAATTTCTGGAGTTTTTCTTCTCACCAATGTTTTGAGGGTAGCTCGGACTTGCCATTGATTCTTGATCACATGGTACCTTCTACAGTAGTTGTGTGTCTTCAAATTCTTTTGGTACATTGATTCTGTGAGTTTGTTTCCTCTTCTTCCTTCAATATTTTGCTTGATAGTATATGCATGGATTTCCAAGGCTGTAATCTTTATGGAAGCAAGTTGTTGCTTTTTTCTATCAAAGGTTTAAAGGACAGACTTTTCTATTAAAAGTTGAAAGCTTAACCACTGTGCCACTAAGGCTGCTAGAAAATATCCCATAAGATTATAAATTGGCAAATACTTGTTAAACTGCTTTTACTGTTACTGTCTAAAGAGCAGAAAGCAGGACATAGGCTCATAGGGCCATGAATGTCTCTCTGAAGGGATGAAGGGAATAAGAATATGATAATGAAGGAATTTTTTTTCCTTTTTCTCTTCGGAGGGGGAGAGAACTGGTGGGGAGGGAGAAAAGTGCCTCAATGAATAAATCGAGATCCAAAACCTCTATAAATGTCTATTAAAATTAATAATAATAATAAAAGAATATGGTAATCCTAGCCACTCACTGCCCCAAAGCAAAAATTAGATCAAGAACCCATCGCTCAGCCCCATGATGCTTCTAGAGCCACACAAAGAACAAGAGGTTTGTTTGTTGTTAACTCACAGACTTACAGTTGTGATACTAAGAATAAGAGTTAATTAGGGAAGTAAATTGGAGAGTGGTTCAGGTTTTAGCCCACCTTCCAAGGCACAACTCCTTAATTAGTACAGGCTCTGGTTTTAGTTCAGCAAGAAACTTTTCCTTCCATCATCATAAGCAAGAACAGCAATAACTTTTAACTGTGCCTTTACCCCAGGATTCCTTTGCTTACACCTTGCCATATTTTCTCCACAGCAATGCCACAGTCTCTCCACCACTATCACAAGAGTCTCGTTTTCACCTGAGTCTTCCTTCAGTCTCTTTCAAGTCTTGGCACCACAAGTCTCACTCACATCAAATATTGCTGCCCAGTGTGGAAAGAACCCTTTCTCTTATCTTAGTTCCACAGCTGTTAGTGACTTGCAAGACCATACTGATTTGAAAGACCATGTGCCTACAATTTAAATCCTAGAGACCAGAGGGAGCTAAATGTAATGATTTTTTTAAAAAAGTCAACTTTCTGGGTAACACCACAGTTACTAACCTATTTATTTTTCTGATTCCAGAATAGAGGAAGAAGCATTGAAATCACAGATATATGCTACAAATATTTAAAGGACTTAGAAGGATGTGGTTGTTAAACAAAATTATCGTATATAGCATAATAGCTTTACTCCTCTACATAACCAAGAGACTAAAAAGCAAGAACTAAAAGCAAATACTTGCATACTATTGTTGACTATGACTTTGTTCACAAAAGCCAAAAGCAAAAATAACCCAAATGTCCATCAACAGATGGATGAAAACCAAAATTTTACATATAATGGAATATTATTCCATCAAAGTGAATTGGAATTCTGAAATAAGCTACCGTAGTGATATATATTGAAACATTATATGAATGAAATAAGTCAGATACAAAAGGGCAAATGTATTATGGTCCTATTTATAGAAAATATCCAGAATTGGCATATATATATACACACACACACACACACACACACA
>NW_006399803.1:4636420-4688002 GCF_000299155.1 Elephantulus edwardii
ACACACACACACACACACACACACACACACACATATATATATATATATATATATATATATATATATATATATATATATATATACAGATATATATAGAAATATTTCACAGAGAGAGAAGTTTATTAGTAGAAGAAGTTCAAATGATATTGAAGTCTTGGCAAAAAATAATGCTCCAGAAATTTATGAGATATGATATGTTTCAACTAACCTGGCCAGATGACTTGAAGTCATCAATATTGTTTTGTTGCTATGTGCCATCAAGTCGATTGTGACTCATAGCAACCCTACATACAATAGCTCTGAACCCTGCTATATCCTGAGCCAACCTTACTGTCTCTAATACACCTACCTCCATTGTCCCTGCCACTGAATCAAGCAATCTCATCTAGAGTCTTCCTCTCCTGTGCTTTCCCTCCACCCTCCCAAACATGATGTCCCTCTCCAAGGATTGGTACCTCCATGCAACATGCCCAGAATATGTTAGATGTAGCATTAGAATCCTTGGCTTCAAGGAGCAGCCTAGTTTTACCCTCTCCAGAACAAACCTGTTTGTTCTCCTAGCAGTCCATGGTATATTCAATACTCTTCTCTAGCACCACAGCTCTAAGGCATCAATTCTCCTTATGTCATCCCTAGTCATTGTCCAGCTTTCTGATGCATGGCAAGTAATTGTGAAGACCATGTCCTGGATCAGGCACATTGTGGTCTCTAGACTGACCTCATTCCTCTTCAGTACTCTGGATATTTGCTCCTAATTCCAAGAAAGGAGATCCAACCGAATGTGGACATTATCAAACAGTATCATTAATATCACATGTAAGCAAAATATTTCTGAAGATCATCCAAAAATGGTTAGAAAAATGCATTCCCAGAGATCTGCCAGGAGTTCAAAAAGTATTTAGAAGAGTCTATTGAGTACCAAGGATATTATTGCTAATGTCAGATGAATTTTGTCTGAAAGCAGGGAATAGCAATTGGATATCCATTCATGTTTTATTGACTGTTCAAAGACATGTGACTGTGTGGATACTAACAAATTATGCCTAACATTGAGAAGAATAGGAATCCCAGAACATTTCGTTATAGTGAAACCTATATCTAGACTCAAAAAGCTGTTTTCTGAACAGAGCAAGAAAATGATGCACAGTTTAAAATCAAGAGAGATGTGCATCAGGGTGGTATACTTTCTCCATAGCTATTTAAATTGTATGATGAAGAAATAATTCAAGAAGCTGTACTTTAAGAGGAAGAATGTGGAATTAGGATTAGAAATTCATTAAGATTTATCAAAAACCTGTGTTAGGCAGATGATACAACCTTGCTTGCTGAAAAGTGAGGAGGACTTGAAGCAACAACTGCAGAAAATCAAGGATTACAGTTTTCAATATGGACTACACCTCAACATCAAGGAAGCAAAAATCCTCATGGCTACCCCAGTAAGAGGGAGCTTGAGTGGCCTACTGGTAAGAAGCTGTGCTTCCATTTTAAATGCACTAGATATGAATGTACTTGCTGCTCCACAGAAGAATGGTCAATCTCCTTCCATGTGATTAAATTGCCCCTGAAAACCCACTGGACGATCTCTTACGTGTTGGTTCACACTGACACCTAATAACAACAACAGTAGATCAGTAAGAAGGATCATAGTAGATGCAGAGAAGATTGACATTGTCAGTGGTTCCTCATACTTGGATTCACAGTCACGACCTTGGTAAACAGCAGTCAGGAGATCAGGAGACATAGTACATCGGGAAAATTGGCCTTTTGTTGACCTTCCACCTTTTCAAACATGACGTCCTTCTCCAAAGAATAGCCTCTTCTAGTAACATGACCAAAATACATGAAACAAAGCTTCATAATCTTTACCTCCAAGAAGTACCCTCTCTGCACTTTCTTTAAGACATATATGTTTGTTCTTTTGGCAGAACATGAGATATTTGGTACTCCTCTTCAATACTACAGATCAAAATCATCAATTCTTCTTCTCTCATCCTTACTCATTGTCGGGTTGCCATAGGCATAACAGGTGATTGAAAAGACCATAAACTGAATTAGGCATGCTTTAGTCCTCAAACTGACATCAATACTCCTCAATAATTTGGAGAGGTTCACTACTATAGACTTTTCCAATGCAATACATCTAATCTCCTGACCAAAGGTGTTGATTAATTATGGATCTAAATAAGATGAAGTCATTGACAGTTTCAATCTTTTCCTCTATTGATCATGATGTTGCCTATTAGTTCACTGCTGAAGATTTTTGTTTTCTTAATGCTGAGATGCAATCCATATAGAAGGCTGTATTCTTTGATCTTCTCCAGCAAGCACTTCAATTCCTTCTCACTTTCAGCAAGCAAGGTTGTGCCATCTGCATAATGTAGGTTACTGATGAATATTCCTCTGCTCCTGATGCCACATTCTTCTTTATAGAGTCCAGTTTCTTGATAATTTGTTCAGCATGTAGATTGAATAGGTATGGAGTGATGATACAACAGTAACACATAACAGTAATACAATAAGTAACATCTTACTTATTTTCAAATTAAGTAGCGTTCTTTTGTGTACCACTGTTTTGGAACCAACCCATAGCTAACCTTCTAGTTGGTTTTCAGAAGTAGTTCATTGAATGGAAAGAGATTGCCTATCTTTTTCCTGTGGTGGATTAGAACCTCATACCTTTGCATTGACAGCACAAATTCTTACCACTAAACCTTTAGAGTTCCCTAAACCCCTGGGCCAATTGGTAGCCCTATGATAGATGGAGAAGAGATGGATATTGTTAACAGTTTCAAACTGAAGTTTCCACAATCAACACTCTTGGCACCAGCAGTCAAGAAATTAAAAGATGAATTGCATTGGGAAAATCTGCTATCACAGATCTCTCCAGAGTGCTGAAGAGCAATGAGGTCATTCTAGAAACTAAGGTGCATGGGATATTCAGTGCTCTTTTCCAACACCACAACTCAAAGGCATAAATTGTTCTTCTGTCATCCTCATTCATTGGCCAGCTCTCGGATGTATAGCAAAGGTTTGGAGAAAACATGTCCTGAATCAGATGCACCTTACTCCTCAAACTGACATCATTATTCCTCAATAATTTGGAGAAGTCACTAACTGCAGACTTTCCCAATTCAATACATCTCCTGATTTCCTCACTGCTGATACCAAGGATGCAAATTGTGGATCCAAGTAAGATGAGGATATTGACAGTTTCAATGTCTTCTTCATCCATCATGATGTTGACTATTGTCCAGTGGTAAGACTCTTTGTTTTCTTGGCATTGAGATGCAATCCATACTGAAGGCTGCATTTCATGATCTTCTTCAACAAGCTATTGTGCATAGAGTTGCTATAAGTCGTGGTCAATTTGATGGCATACAGCAACAACAACTATACTGTTCTCTTGCTTTTCACACAACAGCCTCTTATTCTAGGTATAGGTTTCACATGAAGACAATAAAGATTTCTATGATTCCTACTCTTCTCAACCATAATTTGCTATGATCCACACAGTTAAATGCTTTTGCATAGCCAATAAAGCACAAATAGACTAGGATCCATCTGACGTTAGCCAATGATAGTTCTGCTGCATCTTAAATCCACCTTAACTTTCTGGCAGTTTTCTATCAATGCTCTGTTCTAGTTGGTTTTGAATGTCTTCAGCACTATTTTGCTTTCATGAGATATCAGGTTAAAGACCAAGATGCTCCTAATTCGATCCATGGTCTTTTCAATCACTTGCCATGTGTCTGAAAGCTGGAAAATGAATACAGATGACAGAAGAATTGATGCCTTTGAGTTGAGGTCTTGGAAGTGAGTATTGATATCCCATGGACTACCAAAAGAGCAAACAGCCATGTCTTGGAGAAAAGTGCAGCCTGAATGTTCCTTAGAGGCAAAGCTTCACCTCTCTTTGGGAATATAGAAAAGAGAGGCTATTCCTTGGGAAGGGACATTATGCTTGGAAAGGTGGAGAGTTAGCAGAAGAGAGAATGACTCTCAAAGAGATGGATTGACATAGTGACTGCAACAATGGACTGGAATATGTCAGAGATGATGAGGATGGCACAGGATAGGACAATGTTCAGATTTGTTGTTGAGAAGAATGGCTGTGAGTTGAATTCACTTTAACAGTAACTAACAACAATTGCTGTATTTATTTCACTACAGTTTGATTCTTTAAAAAGAGATAGGTTCATTGGGTGTGTGGCTTTTATACATTTATATGTTCAAAGACTGACAGAATTCAAAGCTAAACTGATGGTGGTACTGACTCCACCACCCAGGCAAAGAATCTTCTTCAGATCCTTGCTTCCAGGTATGACTCACCTCAGCGAAGCTCAGCCAAACGTGCTTTCTTTAAAGTGCCTCTTTTTCTTACGGTGCTTTCAAATTGTAACGAGATCTCCAGATGTCGATTGCAAAACACCTGTGGCCGTTTACATACTTTCATCACTGCTTCATAAAAACTCTTCTTTTATCTTCAGTTACCTTCACTGAATTTCAAACTTTTATGCTAAAAAATTATTGACTAGATAATTCTAGAGGATTTGTATTTTGTCTAAAAGCCTATAAGATTTGGCTTTGAGGTATTATTTTTATACTAGAAGACATTTTCAACTTGCATTTTTGTTGATCACAGAACTGACAGGTGCTCTTAAAAAGAACAAATTGACGACTAATCCCTGTCCTAATGACATGAGGCTGCTCTCAGCATAATTTGAGGAGATTCTTTATCTGTGTGTTTGTAAAGATGATCTCTCACAGATAGAAATTTAACACCTAACAACACATGATGCAATTTCTATTTTTTTCTCTCTGTGATTCGACTCGTTTTAAAGTAGAACTTTTTACATTGATATAGGGAGCCCTGGTGGCTTAGTGGTAAGAAGCCGCACTACCATGTTGTTGTTGTTGTTGTTATGTGCCCTCAAGTTGCTTGCAACTCATAGCGACCCTATGTACAACAGCCCTAAACTCTGCTCTATCCTGTGTCAATCACACTGTCTCCGATAACACCCATACCGATTACCCCAGTCACTGAATCAATACACCTCATTAGAGGGCCTCCTACTATTGTGCTGTCTCTCCACCCTACCAAGCATGATGTCCCTCTCCAAGGACCGGTCCTTCCTTACAACATGTCCAAAGTATGTTAGACGGAGCCTCAGAATCCTTTCTTCCAACAAGCCGCCCAGTTTAACCCATTCCACAATGAATCTGTTTGTTTTCTTAGCAGTCCATGGTACCCTCAATACTCTTCTCCAGCACCACAGCTCAAAGGCATCAATTTTCCTTTTATCCTCCTTAGTCATTTTCCAACTCTCCCATGCAAAACAAGTGATAGCAAAGACCATGGCCTGTATCAGCCACACCTTAGTCTCCAGAGAGAAACCACTGCTCTTCAATATTTTGGAGAGGCCCTAAGAGGAGACTTTCCCATCCCAATACGTCTGTTAATTTCCTGGCTGCTGGTGCCATAAGTGTTGATTGTGGAGCCAAGCAGACTAAAGCTGTGAACAATCTCAGTCTCTTCACCATCCATCCTGATGCTGCCAATTGGTCCAGTGTTGAGAATTTTTGTCTTCTTGATATTGAACCTCAATACATATTGGAGGCTGCAGTTCATGACCCTCTGTAGCAAGCGCTTCAGGTCCTCCTCAGTTCCAGCAAACACGGTTGTGTCATCTGCATAAAGCAGATTAGTGATGAATCTTCCACCAATCCTGACACCACACTTCTCCTCATAGAGCCCAGCCTCCCAGATAATCTGTTCTGCATATAGCTTGAAAAGCTATGGAAACAGGACACATCGCTGGTGTACACCCTTCCCAATTTTGAACCGTGCAGTGTTTCCTTGCTTTGTTCTGACGACTGCCTCTTGGTCCAAGTATAGGTTTCTTATTAGCACAATCAAGTGTTCTGGTATTCCCATTCTTCTCAGAGTCAGCCACAGTTTGTTATGATCCACACAGTCAAACGCTGTTGCATAATCAATGAAACACAGATATTCACTCCTCTGGTATTCCCTGCTTTCAGCTAAGATCCATCTAACATTAGCTACAATATCCCTAGTACCACGACCCCTTCTAAACCCAGCCTGGACTTCTGGCAGTTCTCTGCTGATGTGTTGTTCCAGTTGGTTTTCGATAATCTTCAGTAGAATTTTGCTTGCATGTTAAATCAATGAGATTGTTTTATAGTTTCCACATTTAGGTGGGTCGCCCTTCTTTGGGATGGGAACAAATATGGATCTCTTCCAATCAGTTGGCCAGGTGGTTGTTCTCCAGATTTCCTGGCACAACTTGGTGAGCACGTCCAGGGCAGCATCTGTTAGCTGAAATATGTCAATTGGTATACCATCTATTCCGGGGGCCTTATTTTTTGCTATTTCCTTCAGAGCAGCCTGAACTTCTTCATCACCATAGGCTCTTGCTCATAGTGTTATTTCATTAAATTTTTCTGTGTCTGCCAATTCCTTTCTGTACAATGACTCAGTA
Source organism: Elephantulus edwardii (assembly GCF_000299155.1). Taxonomy (NCBI): domain Eukaryota; kingdom Metazoa; phylum Chordata; class Mammalia; order Macroscelidea; family Macroscelididae; genus Elephantulus; species Elephantulus edwardii. Next base: position 4,642,921 of record NW_006399803.1, read on the forward strand.
TATTCCTTCCATCTTCTTTTAATACTTCATGGATCATTTAATATTCTGCCAAAACATCCTTGATTATAGCAACTCGAAGTTTGAATTTGTTCTTCAGTTCCTTGAACTTAAGAAATGCTGAGCAAGTTCGGCCCTTTTGATTTTCTGACTCCAACTCCTTGCACATTTCAATGTAATATTTTACTTTGTCATCCCGCACTGCCTTTTGCAATCTTCTATTCAACTCTTTAGTATCTTGAATTTTTCCTTCTGCTTTGTCTTCTCTGCACTCCAGTGCAATTTTCAGAGTCTCTTTTGACATCCATTTTGATCTTCTCTTCCTCTTCTGTCTTTGCAATGACCATTTGTACTCTTCCTCGATGATATCCTCCCACAACTCATCTGGTCTTTGCTCATTATTGTTCAAGGCCTCAAACCTGTTGGTGAGATGGTTCTGAAATTCAGGTGGGATAGACTCAAAGTTGTATTTTTGTTCCTATGGATTCGGTTTAATTTTCCTCAGTTTCAGCTTGAACTTGCATATGAGTAGTTGGTGGTTTGTTCCACAATCAGCTCCTAGCAGAGTGTTCACAGCTGATAATGAGCTTCTCCAGCATTTCTTTCCACAGATATAATCGATCTGATGTCTATGTATACAATCAGGTGAAATCCATGTATATAACCTGCATTTATATCTCTTAAAAAACGTATTTGCAATGAATAAGTCATTGTGCAAAATTCAATCATTCTCTCTCCAGCTCCATTTTTGTTACCGAGTCCATGTTTTCCAACTACTGTATCTTCTTCTCTGTTCCCAACTTTTGCATTCCAGTCACCCATTCTTATCAAAGCATCTTGGTTGCATGTTTGATCGATCTCCGACTGTAAAAGTTGGTAAAAATCTTCTATTTCCTCTTCCTGAACTGCCATACAAAAGGCAATAATCTAACAGCAGGAGAGGATGGACAATCCCCTCCCTTGTGATTTTTTTAGAGCATACTGCAAAGCCATAACTATTGTTATTATTACTATTATGTGGACATTACTTAACATCTAAGAGATATATGTTTTTGTACACCATTGAGTCAGAACTGACTCATAACTGATGTCTCTAGTAGTGCAACTACTTACTCCTTACCAGCAGGCCACCAGAGAAAACACACACACACACACACACACACACACACACACACACCCTTCTAGCGGCCCTATGAACAGTGGGCCTGAATCCCATCCTGTGCCATCTTCACACTTTCTGACACAGTAGAGACCATTGTGGCAGTCACCGTGGCAGTCCACCTGGTGTAGGGTCTTCCTCTCCTTTGCCATCCCTCCACCCTTGCCAGCATCATGTCCCTCTCCAAGGAATAGTCCCTTTTAGCAACGTGTCCAAAGTATGTGAGGCAAAGCCTCATCATACTTGCCTTCAAGAGCACTCTGGCTGCATCCTCTCCAAAACATATCTATTTTTTGTTTTGGCAGTCTGGGATATTCAGTGCTCTTCTCCAACACCACAGCTAAAGGCATAAATTATTCTTCTGTCATCCCTATTCATTGTCCAGCTCTCAGATGCATAACAAGGGATCGGAAAAAAACATGGCCTGAATCAGACACCTCCTAGACCTCAAATTGACATCATTACTCTTACTAATTTGGTTAGTTCTCAAACTGCAGACTTTACCAATGCAATATGTCTGCTGATTTCCAGACTGCTGATACAAATGGTATTAATTGTGGATTCAAGTAATGTGTAGTTATCTTATCCACTCACCATGTTGCCTATCAGTCCAGTGGAACTGACCCATAGCTAAGCATATATATGGAAGAAAGATAGGCAATCTCTTGTGTGATTTATTGCCTCTGAAGACCCACGCTGGTTCTGACTCGAAAGCAAACAACGTATATGTGTGTGCACTGCAATCCTGATAGTACGTGGTTCAAGGCCACAAGCTGCTGTATGGGAGAAGGATGGGTAATCTCTTCCTGAGCAATTTCCTGTCTCTGAAAACCCACCAGAGGGTCAGCTATGGGTCAGATCCAACTCTACAGTACACAACTCTCTCTCTCAATATATATATGTTATAATACAATAAACATGTTCATTATAATATAATGTTATTGTCGTTATGTTTCTTTGAGTTGCCTGTGACTCACAGTGACCCTGTGCACAACAGCCATAAATCCTGCTCTATCCTGTGCCAGTTCTCACTGTCTCTGACACACCTACCCCCATTATCCCAGTAACGGAATCAATCCACCTCATAGAGGATCTTTTCTCCTGTGCTGTTCCTCCACGCTCCCAAGCATTACATCCCTCTCCAAGGATTGGTCCATTCTTGCAACATGTCCAAAGTACATCAGACGAAGGATCAGTCTGGTTTAACCCTCTCTAGGATGAACCTGTTTTCATTCTTAGCAGTCCATGGTATATTCAATACTCTTCTCCAACACCACAGTTGAAAGGCATCAATTCTCCTTCTATCATCCCAAGTCATTGTCCCTCTCTCTGATGCATATTAAAAGATTGCAAAGACCATGGACTGTTTCAGGTGCACCTTAGTCTCCAGAGTTACATCATTGCTCTTCGGTACTTTGGAGAGGTCTCTAACAGCAGACTTTCCCATTGCAATACATCTTTTGATTTTCTGGTTGCTGAGTGTCGAAAGTATTGACTGTGGAGCCAAGCAAACTAAGGCTGTTAATAGTCTCAATCTCTTCAACATTCATCCTGATGCTGCCAATTGGCCCAGTGGTGAGAATCTTTGTTTTCTTATTATTGAAGCTCAATCCATATTGAAGGCTGCAGTCCTTGACCTTCTGTAGCAAGCACTTCAGGTCCTTTTCAGTTTCAGCAATCAGGGCTGTGTCATCTGTATAACACAGATTGTTGATGAATCTTCCTCCAATCCTGATGTGATGCCACATTTCTCTCCATACAGCCCCAGCCTTCCAGATAATCTGTTGTGCATATAGATTGAAAAGGTATTGTGATAGGATACATCCCTAAATTAATTAATTAATAAATTTATGTATGTATGAATGTATGGATATATGTATGTATGGTATTTATTTATTTAGGAGCTCTTGTGGTTTAATGGTAAGAAGTTACACTGCCAACCTGAAGACAGCATGGTTTCAATCTACCACTTACTTCAAGGGAGAAAGATAGAGAATCAATTCTCATGTGATTTACTGCTTCTGAAAACCCACTGGAAACTCAGCTATGGGTCAGTTGCAACTTGACAGTTGTTGTTGTTGTTGTTGTTATGTGCCATCGATTCGCTTGCGACTCATAGTGACCTTATGTACAACAGCCCTAAACTCTGCTCTGTCCTGTGCCAATCGCACTGTCTCCGATACACCCATCCCAATTACCCCAGTCACTGAATCAATCCACCTCATAGAGGCCCTTCCCCTCCTGTGCTGTCCCTGCACCCTCCCAAGCATGATGTCCCTCTCCAAGGACCGGTCCCTCCTTATAACATGTCCAAGTAAAAAATAACTAACTAACTATATATATGTATATATATGTGTGTGTGTGTGTGTATAAATCTCAACTGTAGATAGGTCTTAACTAACTAACTAACTAACTAACTAACACACATATACATATACAAATATATAGTTAGTTAGTTAGTTAAGACCTATCTATAGTTGAGATTTATCTACCTATCTTTCTGTATCTTAATAACCTCTGTGGTGGCATAGTGGTAAAGAGTTGCACTGTCAGAGGGATCAGCTATGAGTCAATTCTGACTTGATGGTACAAAACAGCATACATATCTTTGATGTTAAGTAATGTCCACATGGCAGGAGAACAATGGGCTATCTCCTCCCATGAGATTAACTGCCTCTGAAAACCCACCAGAGGGTCAGCTATGGGTTAGTTCCAACTCTATGATATGTAGAAACAACAATGTCCACATAATAATAATAACAGTATTTACTGCTTTGCAGTACGTACTAGAATTGAAATACTTTTGGTTCTCCATTAAGCTGGATGCTTCTTAAGTGAAGGAGTCAAATCATGAGGATCTTTGAATCACTTAGTTTCTAATTTATAATTATTTTAAAAGAAGAAACTTTAGTTTAATTGAGGAAAACATTAAAAGTCAGAAAGGGGATTTCACCTCTCCACATCCTCTGCAACATTCATTGCTTACTGCTCCACTAATCTTTGCCACTGCTACTAGGGTGAGATGATATCTCACCATGGTTTTGATTTGCATCTCTCTTATTGCCAGTGATTTTGAGCATTTCTTTGTGTATCTGTTGGCCATATGAATGTCTTCCTCTATGAAAAGTCTTTCCATATCTTTTGCTCATTTTTTAATTGGGTTATCAGTCTTTTCTTCTGGAGGCCCAGAAATATTCTGTACACTTTTGTTAGGAAACCCTTGTCTGAGATGGTACTGCCAAATGTTTGTTCCTGAAAGTTTAACATTTCCTCTGAAAGTTGAGCATAGGAACTCTGTATGATTCCACTAGTAGGAATATAGCCCAAGGAAATTAGAACTGAGGCACAAACAGAGATTTGTACACTAATGTTCACAGCTTTGTTATTCACCATACCAAGAACATGGCAACAGTCCACATGTCCAAGCACAATTGAATGGATTGATAATTTTGGCACATTCACACTATAGAATACGATGCATTACTCTGGAGCCACTATGTTGAACAATACTACATAACTTGGGAAAGATTGAAGAGCATTATACTGAGTGAACTCAGTCCCATAAGAACAAATACTACATAGGACCATTACTGTTAAAATAGAAGGATAACTAGTAAAACATGAGAAGCCAAAGGGGCCAGGTGTGAGAGCAGAGGGGTGAGAATGGGTAGAAGTGAAACAGTTTGGTGGGTCAAGGGAGAGGGAGAAGGAAAAGGAAGGGATCCTGGTGATAAGACAGGGTAATAATGGGCAAAGTCCAATGGTGATTAGTTTCATAAAACATAATGCATGAGAATTATTGCCTGACACAATATGAATGAGCAATAGTGTTAATCAGTGTATATGAACTTTGTTGTAAGCAAACAAATAAAAAAATTTGGAAAGGACACCAGATACTTATACTTACTTCTTTTAAGTATGTATGTGTGTGTTCTGCTTTCCCTTACTCTTGACATTCTAGTTTCTTTTATATATTTTTCTCATTAAAAATTTTCTCTTTCTGTTTAGACTTTATTATTCTGAGTTTATGTCCTATAAACCTTTTCTTTTTTTGGTAAGCCTTATCTAGAAATTTTTTTGGACCGAGATGGGAAATTTACAATTGGAAAATGGACTTTCAACCCTTGAGGAAACCAAAGTACCATCAGAAATAAGGTAGAAAGTTTAATGTATCTTCATTTTCTGGCATGTTCTAAGCTTTTTGTTGATAAACTACCTAACAGTTGACACAAACGTATGAACTACTGACAGTACAATTCATAGTAAACTGGTCCAGTTTTACCTGTCCCTCAAGTCCTCAATGTTTTTACCTTTCTAATGATTCCATTTCTCCCAGTTTAGCTCCACATTGGCTGGCTTCTGCTCAGTCCCTCTGATAGAGAGCGAAGTTGCTCTCAGATTCTTTGTTTTTCCTTTGAACAAGGGTGCCATTCTCGTCTTTTTTGTCATTGCCTGAAGTGTCTGCCTGAGAACTGTCCTAATGACAATCTTGCTGGCTGGAATTGGTTCCCCTTGAATCTGGATTACAGACAAATAAAATTAAAAAAAGTCAGACACAGTGCTGTCTAGCTGATTCTGACTCATGGAACCTTCCATTGGATTTCTGAGGATACAAATTTTTATGAAAGGAGACTTCTTTGTTTCATGGAGTGGGTAATGGATTTAAATTGCCAACTTCTCATCTAGCTATCCAACACTTCACACTTTTAGGATAGAAGGCAGACCAGTTGTTTTGAAAACACAACACTGAAAAAGTTCTGTAGGACAAATAATAAGAGGAAAAATTTCAGGGGAGAGAATGATGAAATAATGAATGAAACATTAATAATGCAATTATTATATTGTAATATTTTTTATAATATAAAGGGATGCTGGTTGTACAGTGCATTACATGTTAGACTGTGAACCAAAAAGTTAGTGATTTGAATCCACCAGTCTCCTAACAAGAGGAACACTGGCAGTTTCCCCTCATAAAGATTTATTCTCAGAAACTAGTATAGGGTTGGCTACTGTGATAGTTAAGGCTGCTTATCAACTTGGTTGTCTATGATTTTTTGGTTTACTATCTATCATGTAGTGATTCCCTTGATGAGATCTGTTATAGTACAATCTTTGCTTTGTGGAGAACAAATATAATGTAATCACCTCTATGATCAGTTCTGCTCTGAGCAGCCAATCCATTAAAAGGGAGTGACTTCAGGAGTGTGGACTGCATGGAGTGTATGTCAGTGTGTTATTAAAAAAACCCCAAAACCTCTCACTTTCTACTCCACTCAGAATCTTTCATCATCTGGCTTGCCACCATATGACAAGTTCTTTAGACTTGAGTCAACAACCTGCCATATTACTTAACAATCTCAGATTTATCAGCCTTGGAAGTGAGCAGTCTGCTGTCTGATCTACTAATCTTGTGCTTGTCAGTCCCTACTGTGACATGAAAGAGATGAAGCTTCTAAACTTATGTCTGAACCTTCAATCTTAGAATTAACCAGACTCTGCAAGATCTTCTGTACCAAGTATTTTGAGTCTTACTCACTTTCGACAAGCAAGGTTGGGTCAGCTGCATAACACAGGTTGTTTACTAGTCTTCCTTTTTTCTTGATGCCATATTTTTGTTCAGAGTCCAACTTCCAGAATAATAGAGATTGATTAGGTGTGGAGAAAGAATACAACGCTGACACATTCTTTTTTTTATTTTAAACCATGCAGTGTTCCCTTGCTCTGTTCAGAACACATGTTTTGGTTGCTTCTTGATTTAGATATAGACTTCATATGAGCATAATTAAACATTTGGGATTTCCAATATTCTCAGAGTTAACTTCATTAATAGTATTTATTATAATCCACCCAGTCAAATGCTTTTGCCTACTCAATAAGACACAAATAGACATTCTTTTTTTTTTCATCATGTAATACAAATAGACATTCTTCTAGTATTATCTGCTTTCTACTAAGTGCTGATATCAACAGGAATATTCCTGTTATAAACCCAGCCTGAACTTCTTCTGGCAGTTCTCTGTCAATGCACTGTTCTAGCCATTGTTGGATAATCTTCAGCAATATTTTGCTTGCCTGTGATATTAATAATGTTTAGTAATATCTACATTATGTTGGATCTATATTCTTGGGAATGAGAACAAATATGGATCTCTTCCAGTCATTTGGCTGGGTAGCTTTCTTCCAAAGTTTCTGGCACAGACTAGTGAGCATGTCCTGGGCTAAACTGTTAATCTGTTAATTGAAATATGTCTTTTGGTATTCCACTGATTTCTGGGGCCATATTTTTTTGCCAATGTCTTAAGTGCAGCTTGAACTTCTTCCTTGATCACCAATGGCTCTTGTTTATTTGTTACTTCCAGAAATAGTACAGTGTTGACCAATTCCTTCTGACACAGTGACTGTTTATTCTCCCCATCTTCTTTTGATGTTTCTTGTATCGTTCAATATTTTGCTCATAGTATTCTTCAATGTTGCAACGTGAGCCTTGAGTTTATTTTTCAGTTCTTTCAACTTGATAACTACTGAGTGAATTTTTGCCTTTTTATACTGACACCAGCTGTTTGCATATTCCATTACGATACTTTGCATTATCTTTTTAAATTGTTCTTTTTGATCTTCTGTTCATCTCTTTTACTTCTGATATCTTCTCTTTGCTTAGGCTTGTCCACTAATATACCTATTTAAATAACACAAATCAAGAACTATAGTAAATGACAATAGTGCCAGATTTTCAAGTAGGCAAACACAGCTGCCAAAATTGTACATTGAGTAAGTCCTTTTGGAGAGTAGTCTGGCATCTGAGGTGTAAGGAAAAAAATCTTTAGAACTACCTCCTTGCATGTGGTAGGTAGCTTTAGTTCTGTGATTTTTTTACATAGTAGAGATGGGCATGGGGAGGATAGGTTAAGGTTGAGATTTTTTTCTTCTGTTAGTGCTTATTTTTTTTTCTTTTTAAATTTGACTCTCAGTTAAGATTTGCTTGAACAAAGACTTCAGAAGAAGCAAAGATTTAGTTGAAACTAGTGTTCTAAAGATGTGTCTTGGAAGAGAGTGAAGTAGATAACATGAAGATACTGACATTTCATTTAAAATTCTGAAAAATCAAACACATTCCAAATGCCATGAAGTGTGGGGGCAAATAAAAGAAAAAGACAATATTGGCAATAAAGGGGTAGCATATTACTATTCTATGACATAAAAACAGCTTTACTTACATAAAGTGAAAAAAAGCAGAACCCAAAAGAGAACACATGCATTCATTACACAATGACATAAAAATGTACTTATGTATGTAGAATGACAAACTTTGTAAGATAATTTAGAGAAATATAGAGTTCAATGTTCTGTGGTTTCTTTTTATTTCCCTATAAAAGTGACCAAATGCAAACTTTAAAGAAAATGTTCTGCCTATCTTCTGGAGAATATGAATTATTTGATCCAAGGTTGTCTGTTTGTTTTTTGTAAATGAATGATTAATTTCAAATGTATAATAATTTTACTCATGTACAAAGGAAATATTCTAATTTTTGTGAGTTTCTATGAAATTAAGAAAAGGCATTTGCACATGTTGCTTGAATTATCTTGACATTGAAAACCAGGTTCTCCAGACATATGTTTGTGTATTCAGATGCCTGATCAACAAAATGATGGATCTTTTTCCATGTGGGAGTGTTTTAGCATTTCAAAGTCAACATCCAAAGAAATACACAGATGTATATGCAGCTGGAGAGCAGTCTTCTTCTCCTTTCCCATTCTGGTAATAACATTTTAATTCTCAGCTCTTGCCTGGGTTGAGCTTTGGGTTTCAGCACAGCCTTGATGAACAGTGATCTTGAAGTCTCCAAAAGAGCGCACATGGTGACACATTTATCTGACATTTATAAATGAGGAAATGCAGTGAGAAAAGAAATAACAACTCAGGATAAAATAGTGAACATCCTGGTAAGATTACAAGTAATGATGGATATTGTTGTTGTTATGTGCCGTCCAGTCGCCTGCGACTCATAGCGACCCTATGTACAACAGCCCCAAACTCCGCTCTGCCCTGTGCCAATCGCACTGTCTCTGACACTCCCATCCCAATTATCCCAGTCACTGAATCAATCCACCTCATAGAGGGCCTTCCTCTCCTGCGCTGTCCCTCCACCCTCCCAAGCATGATGTCCCTCTCTAAGGACCGGTCTCTCCTCACAACATGTCCAAAGTATGTTAGACGGAGCCTCAGAATCCTTGCCTCCAAGGAGCCACCCGGTTTAACCCTTTCCAGGACAAATCTGTTTGTTGTACATAGGGTTTTCAGAGGCCTGCTATTTCAGAAGTAGATGGCCAATCCTTCTTCCTAGTCTGTCTCAATGTGAATGTTCAGATTTAGAGAAGTATCAGACAGACCAGCAAGTTAAAGGTATATCCCTTATTGCGGAGTTAACTTTTGTGTCAGTGTTCTCCCTGCCTTTCTCACACGCGTCTTTACCCACTTATTTCCTGCTTCACCATCCACCAGATTACCCATCCACTTCTACCCCGTCCCTTCACATCTATCTCCCTTTCACCAGCCCTCCATCTAATAACTTATATATGAAGCTTCCATGGCTTCTGTGATTTCAAACATCAGCTGATGGTAGTTGCTTATGTTGGGATCAGTGTCTCTGAAGTTTAGTCGTAATGTTTCCCGAGCAAAGGTGATGCATCCTGTAGAATTGCTATGTAGATAGGTTTTTCTTGCGGCCCGAGGGCCGAACGAATGTCGCGGGTGTTTTGTGTCTTCAATTACCTGGGAAGATGGGATGGGTCTGCGGGGTCTGAGGCTGTCCTCTAAGCTGCCAAACTTCAGCTAGTCAGATGCGTAACCCCTCCTTTGAGCGGCCTTCCAGAATAAATGTCGCGGGGTTTTTGCATCTTCGATTACCTCAGACCACGCAGACCCATCTCATCTTCCCAGGTAATCGAAGAAATGATGGATAAGGGCCTTTTTAAAAAAAAGAAAATAAATAAAGAAGCTAAAAGCTACAAAGATAAAATGATATTACAAGTGTCTAGGCTGGGAGACAAATTTGGACTCAGTAATAAAAAGGAATCTACGTACAGTCCTTTCGATCCACGCATGGAAGAGATCATTCAGGAGGCTGGACTTTATGAGGAGGAATGTGTCATCAGAATTGGAGGAAGATTCATCAATAACCTGTGTTATGTAAATGACACAACTTGACCAAATCTGAGGACCTGAGCATTTGCTACAAAAGATAAAGAACCACACTCTTCAAGATGAATGAAAGTTCAACATCAAGAGGACAAAGATTCTCATTACTTGGACCAACTGATAGTTAGAGAAGAGACTGAGATTGTTGACAATTTCAACCTGTTTGGTACCACAATCAACACTCTTGACACCAACATTCAGGCACTCAAAAAAGGCATTAGAAAACTCTGCCATCAGGGACCTCTCCAGAATGCTAAAGAACAACGATTTCAGTCTAGAGACAAAATATACCTGATTCTGGCATGGTCTTCGCAATTACTTGCTAAACATAAGAGAGCTGGACGATAACTAAGGGTGACAGAAGAAAAATCTATGCTTTTCAGTTGTGGTGCTGGAGAAATGTACTGAACATTACATGGACTGCCAAAAGAACAAAAGGTTTTGTCCTGGAGAGTATGAAATCAAGTTTCTTTTTGGAGGCAAGAATTTTGGAACTCTAGCTGATAAACTTTGGACATGCTGCCAGGGGGGACCAGTCCTTGAAGAAGGACATCATGCTTGGGAGGATGGCGGGACCAGGCAGGAGACGAAGAGGAGGAGATAAATTGACACAATAACTGGAGTACTGGGGGTAGGTGTGTTGGAGACAGTGAGATTGGCTCAGGATAGAATGAGTCGTAATGAGTCCAGGTGACTTGATGGTACATAACAAGTAAATCTTAGGACTTGATTTGGGGATCTGTGGAAACACCTAGATGGAAAAGACTTGGAGAGCTGGTAGCAGTCTACAGAATCCTGGTTGAAAAGAAGGAGGAAGAAGTGTTAGTCATGTATTCATTTACTTCCTGCCCTGTGTGTTGTTAGCTGCTTGAGTGAATTCCCTCATGCATCACTACCCCATGCCCAATGGAACAAAATGCTGACCAATCCAGTGTCATCTTCATGAAAATTGTGAACACAAGATTTTTGATAGCTGATTTTTGAAAGTAAATCATCAGGTTTTCCTTTCTAACCTACCTCAATCTAGACGCTTTGCTGAATCCTTGCTTGTTTAGCATGAGAACCTCCATTGACATGAGATGCCGTGGTCGGAAATGCAATCATCTTCCTTGCAGGAAAGTTGAGAATGTTATCACTCAACTCCCTTTACTCCTTACACTGTGTGGTTCATTGTGAAGTAGCTTATCTATACCTCATTTTTCCACAAAATAATGTATAATTCATTGAATCCTTGTGAGAATTTAATGAGCTTTCTGGACATTGAAAATATGTGTAATAAAGATTTTTCTCTCATTGCTGTCTAGTTAGAATCAGTTCATAGTTGACCCTCCATTGGATTTTTGAGACTATGAATCATTTGGGAGGACGTTTCCCCTCTTTCTTTCAGAACGAATGGTGAATTCAAACCATCTTGGCCTTTGTGTTAGGAATCCAGTTCCTTAAGAATTACACCACCAGAACTTTCTCAGTACATGTTAGTGGTTGATATATTGGGAGAAATTAGAATTTCAAGCCTGGGAAATTGCACAGAAAAAACGGAAATCACTCTAGATAATCTATGTTACAACAAATTTAAGTGCTTTCTGAGCGGGGGCGACATTTCTGCCTGTTTGGGCATGAAAGCTATGCACAGAAGCAAACAAAAACCAAATTACAGAGGGTGTGTTTGCTGAGATAGATAGGTTGGCTGGAGGCTTGGTTTACTGCTAGTAGCATTTGAAGTTGTTGCTTAGTTATTGTTGATGAAGATCCAAGTGAACACCATGAAAACGCACACAAAGAAATGCAAGATTTATCATTAGAGCTACTGATGTTATTTCTAAAACTTGTAAAGGAAGGACAGGGAAAAGGAGAGTAAGATTGTTGTCATTTCTTCCTTGATTTCTCAAAGAAAGCAAAGCAGTAGAGAGCATAAGTGTTCAAAGGTAAAGAAATCTCAAATGAAAGAGAGTTTAAGTGGAAAAGAAATATTTTTTGGCTAGTAGTTTTTCTTTTGCCCCAAAGTTACTGGCCAGGTTTTAATATTGGATAGAGAATTATTTGGTATTTATCTATGTTATATTTAGGAAAGAGAATTTGATATTTGGAAAATACACAGCTAAACAAGAATCAATGTTTTGGTTGTATTAGAACTGTGTCCAACAATTGGGTTATTCTTTTTATTGTAGAAAAGAAACATTATCATTTAAATATTATTAACAGTGACTTTTTTTTCTGTTTTCAATGCTTTTTAATTATCACCACTGTTGATTTCCAAATTTTCCCATTACCCTAAAAAGAAGTTTAGTATTCCCTATGTAACAAATCCTACCATAACTTCCCAAATAGTAATAAGCAATAAGTTTTGGGGGTTTTCCCTATTTTAGACATTTTGTGTTCAGTAGAGTTTTCCTTTGGTTTTATTCTGGGCTCTCCTTGTCTTTTTCCTAGATTGTACCTTTTTTCTTAGGGATTTTAGGGATTAATTATGCATCTTGGATAGAAGTCTTTTGCCTTTGCTGACAACTCTCATGGCAAATACACTCTTAGTGTGTTGTTGTTGTTATGTGCCATCGAGTTGCCTGTGACTCATAGCAAACCTATGTACAACAGCCATAAACCCTGCTCGATTCTGTGCCAATTTACTGTCTCCAACAGACATATCTCCATTACCCCAGTCAATCAATCCACCTCATGGAGCGGCTTTTCTCCTGTGCTGTCCCTCTACCCTCCCAAGCATGACATCCCTCTCCAAGGACTGATGCCACCTTGCAACAAGTTCAAATGTCAGATGAAACTTCATGTCAGATGAAACTTCAAAATCCTTACCTCTAAGGGAAACTCTTGGTGTGTTGTTATCTTTTCAGTATCTTTATGCTGTCTTCTGAAGTTTCAATGAGAAATTGGTATGAAAAAAATAGAATGCATTGTTTCAGACTCACAGAAACACAGTTTGGCTTTGTGAATGTGAGACTTGGGAATACATACAGTCAAAATGACTATTGTTTATTTCTATAGAGAGGAGAAGACAACCCAAAATGTCTTTTGCTTCTACTAAGATGGAAAGAAAAGTTGAGAAGCTGCTTTATGGCCTGAAACTAAAGCATAGAAAAGAAAGTTTAAACTGTTAATGCCTTAGTAGGTTCATGTGTTAAGGTTTTTGTTTATTACTCTTTCTGAGTATTTTTTGTTGTTCATAGAATGTTATATTAAGATATATTGTAAAATGATTGAGGTTTTTGATGGGACACATTGTAATTTAGAGGAAAAATGTAATCCAGTTGGGTATTAATTTAAATTCACAGAAGGGAAAATGTGCCCTCAAAGAATATTGATAGTAAGTAATAGAAAGTGGTATAGAATATGAAGCATAGCCCAAGAAAGACTAAGCCCTACTCACTCTTCTCTAAGGAGAGAGAGTTACATTTGAAATAAGACAAGTAGAAAGAGACTTTTCCAATAAACCAAGGCAAAGAAAATCTAATGATTATGCTTAACTCATTGTGACTACCTGGATGTGTTTGATGAGTGGAAGAGAGAAGCATCCTAACTCCCTTTCCAGGACTTTAAAAGCTAAAAGAAGCTGGTGAGTATGCTTAACTTGTGACCACTGGGCCCACTTGGTGAGTGAAAGTGGGGAATACACAGTAATGAAGAAACAGACTAAGTTTGGACTTGCTACTTCAGCACTGTCTACCTAGCATGATGAATGGATAAATGAAGAAGGGTTGCTGGTTTGTAGATCAGAATCCTGAATATCCCTGACTTCTTGAGTTGGCCCATGTGAGGTTGAGGTTGAGTGAAGAAGCCATTTGGTCTGAAAAACAGAAAGAAGTGTGGACTCCTGGGTTTATGACTGATGTTTATTTGGACCTAATCACAGATGGCTAAGTAAGTATTGACCAGAACCCAACCAGATGTTAAATTCTATGAGCTAGTATTGATTGTTGTGAGCTGATGGTTTGCTCTGGACTAAACCTTTGTTTATGGATATGGATGCTGGAACGTTCAGCTATAATAGAAGATGTTAATTGAATGTTTAATAGAGAAAAATACATATTTGTTTCCTCAGAGTACTGGTTTGATAGAACTGGGAAAATAACTACGTAAAATGGGGGGGGGTTAAGGCATAAAGAGTAAAGTAGCTGGCTTACATATTTCCCTAAATATAGATGCTGCTAAGGGGAAGGTTTATCCTTCAGATAATGAGAAATAATAGCTAGAAAAGCCAGCAGTGGGCTGAAGTGTTAGCTTAAAATGTGGATTTTCTAGCCATTACCTTAGCTTCCTCTTGTCTCCAGCTACCTGAACTGCAGACACAAGACCTTGCGAATCTCAACAGCTGTGTATTAAGATAAGAGAGAGCATGCTTCCCACAGCGAGAAAACTTGAGGGAGTCTGGAGCATGACCCTGATGAGGGCAAGACCCTGGTGATGAGACCCAACCTGGTTCCACCCTGTTGATCATGATGGAGAGACTGTAGTATTGCTGTGGAGAAACTGTGGTGAGGTGAGACCTGAGGCCTTCTTGAATTTGTGCTAGCCACAGTTAAAGGGCTTTGCTATTCTTGCCAGATTCTTGAAGGAGAAGAGAAGCTAACTTAAAACTGCTCTGAGACAAATGTTGCTGGATGATTGAGGAAACCAGAGGCTTCTTGAATTTGTGTTGCTGTACTGAAACCAAGACTTTTACTAATTAAGGAACCATGTTTTGCTGTTAATTTAGATTGAGACTCCTGAACTAAACTTGAGCTTGTATGGTGAGATATTACTTGCTTCTCCAACTCCCCAACCTATTTCCCTAATAAATCTCACATTTGGTATCACTACTATGAATAAAGTCTGTGAGTCAACAATAAAATATCAAACTCATATAACTGATAGAAATACTTGCAGGAGCATAGGAGTGGCGTGTCTGACATAGCAACTGTTTTCTGCTATGGATATTATTGATGGCAAAAGTTCCCCTTTATGTAAGAAGCAGAAATCAGACACTGTCACCCTCACATTGCATCTTTTGAAATTGTGTTATTTGGCATAGGTGTTATCAACCTCTCTGTGGGAGAAAGGTGGTCAGTCTTCTCCCATACAGATTTGCAACCTTGGAAACCAAACAGAGGGTTGCTATGAGTTGGAGTCAACTCTGGAGTAGTAGATTTTAGTTTTGCATTTTGGTAAGATGTTTAAATTTTATATGAAGCTCTGTTCATATCCTAAAAACTATTTTATCTTCTCTGGGATAGAGGCAAACCGAATGTTGGGATACAGAAGGTACCTTTCCCATTATGCATCTAGAGACTTCCCTCAGAAACTTTTTTTTTAACATTTTTTAAAAAAAGCTTTGTTTTGTTACAAGGTGAAAAAAATTCTAGTTTATCTCAGCTATGAAAGTAATATTGGATCATTTATCTTAGTGGATTTACCTCGACTTCTACTTTAGATAATACCAGCTGCTTCATGAGAAAAAGAGGAGAAATCTCCTCGTACGTTATTTACTGCTTCTGAAAACCTCTAGATGGTCAGCTACTGGTTGGTTTTGACTCAACAGTACATAATAGCAACAACATATGTAGAAGATCTATATTCTGCATTTTCTTGATCAGTAAAATTCTGTGGCTATGTAAAATATTAAGCCTTAAAATACAGTTGAGAACAGCAAGAACTTGACAGTAGGTAGCAACTAAAAATGACAAAATAGAGTGATAAGAATTTTAAGTTCTGGTTCCATGAAACAAAGAAATACTATTTATATAGTAAATGATGTGTAATAGAATTAAAAAAATGATATTTTATTTAGAAAAATATTTTTCTAAAGAATAAAGTATGTTACTTTTTTTGTGTACTGTAGCACCAGCTCCTACAATGGGGGAGGACAGGTATTCTCCTTTCTTAAAGATTTATAGTCTCAAAAACTCAATGGAGGATCACTATGAATCTGAATCAACTCAATGGCAGTGAGATTTTGAGAATTTTCAGTGAGCTCATCCAAGCACTTTATTTTAATGTCTGTCTTCAGAACTATATCTAGGACAAGAATGGGAAACACTAAATTTCACTTTGAATTCTCTCTTCTCCACTTTTAATTAAAGTCAGTTCAGCTATAATTGAGATATAAGTTAACATTTTAATTATAATGAATTTAGACTAGTGGCAGAAAAAATACAACATGTTGAAATAAATGGAAAGTCAGTAAAAGGGAAGAAGACTCTTAAAGAGATGGATTGACACAGTGTCTGCAACAATGGGTTTGGTAGATGGATTTCATGAGGATGACGCAAGATTAGGCAAGGCTCAGAACTGTTATTTATAGGGTGACTAGGAGTTGTGGCTGACGTAACAGCACCAAACAACAAGAGTAGAATAAAAAGGTACAAAGCAAATATTTCACAATAACTTTTTCCAAGTTTATATCTTTAATACATTTAAAAAGATGTATTGGAGGAAAAAAGAAAACCTTACAGAGATTTCTGTGATGGCAAGTCAAGTATGACTCATAGTGACCTTATGAACAACATAACTAAATCATTCTGTGTGACTGATATCCAGTTCTCCACATTGAAAGTTGTTATAAACAAACTTGTACTGTGATTCAGACTTAGTCTGTCTAGTAGAATGCATCATAACTCTGCTCTTATAAAACAAACACACAAAACCCCCAAACTTGTCAATGTAGAGTCCTTTCTTACTCATAGAGTAGAATTGTTCCACATCTTAGCAGCCAAAAAGACAAAAAGAAAAGAAAGAAAATAAAAATACAATTGTACCAATAAACATGACAAAGGCAAAATAGGTTAACATTGTCAAGATATAATTTTACTTCCTTCTATAATCAATCAATGCTTATGGAAGTAGCAGTTAAAGGATCAAATAACACATTACGTCAGGCAAATCTCTTTAGAGTACAAGGAACAAAGACAGTATTTTGAGGATCCCAAGTACAGTGGAATGAAACACATCCCAGTCTGGCTCCATCTTCACAATTCCTGCTGTAGTTGGCCCCATTGTTGCAGTCATTGTGCCAATCCATCTCATCAAGGGTCTTTCTCTTTTTCATTAACCATCTGCTCATTCTTCATGACATTCTTCTCCAAGGACTCCAAGTAACATGCCCTAAGTATATGAGGTGCTGTTTTGCCATCCCCGCTTCTAAGGAATTTTCTGATGGCACATCTTCCAAGATAGATTTCCTTGATCTTTTGGTGGTTGTTGGTAAGTGTCGTAGACTTGGAAAGGACTCATAGCTGCACCTTCAGTGTGTTTTCAGTGGGTGCACAGCACACGAAAGGAGATTGGCCATCTTTGTTTTGCTGAGCAGGACACTGATTTTGAACTGCATGCTTTTGAGTTGACAGTGTAGCTCCTGACTACTAGGTCACCAAAGTTTCTTACAGTAGTTGAAACTATTTTCAGTATTTCCCTGACACCTTAATCCACAGGCATAAATTCTTCTTTGGTTTTACTTATTTATTGCACAATATTTATATGTATGTGGGGAGACTGAAAAGACCCTGGCTTGGACTAGCTTCATTCTTAAAAATCATGTCCTTGATACAAAGTTGTTGTTGCTGTTGTCCTGTACTGCTGGGTCGAAACTTCCTGATTGTTGAACCTCCAATTGATGTTCAAAGGCAGTTAATTGCACAGGAGGAGATTGCACATCTTTTTATCTGTGGTGCAGTTGGTGGATTTGAACCATGTGCCTTTGGGTTTACAGCACAATTTCTTACTTAGGCCCCTAGAGAATTAATATGCAGTAGGTATTCTAAATTGTAATTGAAAAAAAATAATGTTTATAAAGTGCTAAGGTGTAGTTAAGGACTGGATAGCCATTTTATGTCTTAAATACAATAACAACACTCTTAATATAGTTTAACTCTTAATTTAAGATGAGGATATTGTGGCTTATGTGGGTTAAAATGAGAAAGATCACATAATTAGTCAGGGACAGATGTGGTTCAAAATGATTTCACTTTATACACTCTCATAGGACCACCCTGGATAACATCCTACACTGTGTGGGGCCCTAATCTCTTTTATGTTTATTGTTACTAATAAAGCTGACACTTTCTCAAAATATTAAGAATCAGAAAGCCCTACAAAATTAATAATGATAGTTTTCCTTACTGCCTGATTGCCTGTTTTCCCTCATTAGGAGCAAACACTTGTAACACTTTGTTGAGTCTCGTTTTTGTCATTTTCCTTTATTTCTTGGTCGCTATAAGTCGCAGGCGACTCGACGGCATATAACAACACAACAACAACAGTATGCTACTATTTTCATTTCAGAAAATTGATTTTTAATACCATTTTTAAAGTTGTCTACTGACTTGCCATGCTAGGATATGATTTTTAGCTCTCTTTGTCCCCTCGCCCCTCCCCCCCCACACACACTCACTCTCCTCTTGATCTGTTTTCTAAACCCCCTCACGTCCAAATACAGAATTATGTTGTAATATTTTGGTTAGATTTACAGACAAATTGTTTAGATTATTATTGTCTCTGTACTTCACTGCTGGGTCAAGTTACGTGTATATGCTATACTATTTTTCCTTCTTGCATAATGTTTTGTATTCCTTAGACCTGAATTGAATTGCTTTACATCTGCATGTTTTGGGATGTACTATTACTATTCAATGCTTGAACGTTAATACCATTAACACTAATGCTTCACTTACTCTTTCATTTTCATTGCCATCAAGTCAGACAGAACTCATAGCCAACCCTCCAATGGACTTTCAGAAACTGTAAATCACATAGGGAGGAGATTGTCAGTTTTTCTCCTGTGAAGCAGCTGGTGGTTTCAAACCACCTGTCTTTGGGTTGGTGGCACAACTCCTTACCTACTAGCCCACCAAAGCTCTCTCAAATTTTTTCTAGAATT
Source organism: Elephantulus edwardii (assembly GCF_000299155.1). Taxonomy (NCBI): domain Eukaryota; kingdom Metazoa; phylum Chordata; class Mammalia; order Macroscelidea; family Macroscelididae; genus Elephantulus; species Elephantulus edwardii. The sequence continues at coordinate 4,662,133 of NW_006399803.1, forward strand.
CTGAAATATTTGAGAATATCTCTATCCTTTTCTGAGACTTGAAAGATGACCTGGCTAGATACAGAACTTGACACTAGAAATGTTTTTTTCTCAGAATTTTGAAGTATTGGCGGGTTCATGGAGTTCTGGTTTTACAGTTGCTATTGTTCAAGTTGAAGCTAGTATACATTTAAATGCCTTTTTCCCCTCCCCTTCTGGAGTTCTGTTGTTGTTGTTGTTGTTATGTGCCATCGAGTCGCCTGCGACTCATAGCGACCCTATGTACAACAGCCCTAAACTCCGCTCTGTCCTGTGCCAATCACACTGTCTCTGACACTCCCATCCCAATTATCCCAGTCACTGAATCAATCCACCTCATAAAGGGCCTTCCTCTCCTGCGCCGTCCCTCCACCCTCCCAAGCATGATGTCCCTCTATAAGGACCGGTCTCTCCTCACAACATGTCCAAAGTAAGTTAGACGGAGCCTCAGAATCCTTGCCTCCAAGGAGCCACCCGGATTAACCCTTTCCAGGACAAATCTGTTTGTTTTCCTAGCAGTCCATGGTATTCTCAATACTCTTTTCCAGCACCACAGCTCAAAGGCATCAATTCTCCTTCTATCCTCCTTGGTCATTGTCCAACTCTCTGATGCATAACAGGTGATTGCAAAGACCCTGGCCTGTATCAGACGCACCTTAGTCTCCAGAGAGACACCACTGCTCTTCAGCACTTTGGAGAGGTCCCTAACAGCAGACTTTCCCATGGCAATGCGCCTTTTAATTTCCTGGATGCTGGTGCCAAGACTGTTGACTATGGAGCCAAGCAGACTAAAGCTGTGTACAATCTCAATCTCTTCACCATCCATCCTGATGCTGCCGATTGGTCCAGTGGTGAGAATCTTTGTCTTCTTGACGTTGAGCCTCAATCCATATTGCAGGCTGCAGTCCTTGACACTCTGCAGCAGATGCTTCAGGTCCTCCTCAGTTTCAGCAAGCAGGGTTGTGTCATCCACATAACGCAGATTGTTGATAAATCGTCCACCAATCCTCACCCCACATTTCTCCTCATAGAGCCCAGCCTCCCGGATAATCTGTTCTGCATATAGGTTGAAGAGGTATGGAGATAGGATGCATCCCTGGTGTACGCCCTTCCCAATTTTGAACCATGCAGTGTTCCCTTGCTCTGTTCTGACGACTGCCTCCTGGTCCAAGTATAAGTTTCACATTAGAATGATCAGATGTTCTGGGATTCCCATTCTTCTCAGAGTCAGCCACAGTTTGTTATGATCTATACAGTCAAATGCCTTTGCATAGTCAATGAAACACAGATAGACATTCCTCTGGTATTCCCTGCTTTCAACCAAGATCCATCTAACATCAGCTACAATATCTCTACTACCACGACCCCTTCTAAAACCAGCCTGGACTTCTGGTAGTTCTCTGTTGATGTGCTGTTCCAGTCGTTTTTGGATAATCTTCCGTAAAATCTTGCTTGCATGTGAAATCAGTGAAATTGTTCTTAGCGCTTGCTTTTACCCCTATGCTTCTGAAATATACTTAGAAGTGACTCTATTTTCATCCATTGTACTGACCACAATGACTTTATTCTGGAAAACCAATCTTTTAAACACTTTGATTTCCTCTCTCTGGTTTTAAATTTTTTTAAAAATTCCTTTTATTTCTGGAGACTTGTCACTCAGTTATTTTCAGAACTAGTCCTCCAACTTTTCCTTCCACATTACATCTATCTTTTTTTTTTTAAATTTTGTTCTGCTTTGGAAAAGATATCTTCAGCTTTTCATTTTTCTATAGAGTTCTAAATTTTTCTTCATGTCTCCCATCTGCCTAACACATTTAAAATCTTGTCCGAAAGGAACTAGACTGTTGGACTCTTGAAGAACAAGTGAGCCAGTTTATGTAACTATGAACTGAATGCCTAGGTGAGATTAGTAGTAATATTCTCAAAATGAATCGCTGGCAACACAGAATTGACGCATAGCTGACCCTCTGATAGGCTTTCCAAGGCTGAAAACTGCATCTGAAGAGACTGCTATCTTTCTCAAGATGAACAGGTAGTGGGTTTAAACTACCGGTGAGGTGTGGCTTTTGGGTTAGCAGCTCAATTCTTTATGAACTACAACACCAGAGCTCCCTGGGAACAAGATTATCTACAAGGGGACTCTGCCTGCTATAGTCTACTGAAGCTCTTTTGCATTCTTCTAATTAATGATTTATTTGATCAAGAGCTGGGGAAGAACTCAATATGGATAAAATGTTTAAGTGAATTCAGAAGGATCATTGGGGTGCCAATTTCTCTTACATGGACATGCTCATTCATGCTGTTGTTGTCGAGTACCTTTGAATTGGAAAGGACCCTTAGCTGACCTTCTACCTGGTTTTCAGAGGCATTTATTTGCATGAGGGGAGATCCTTCTCCCAAAGGGCAGCTGATGGATCTGAACTGCAGTACCTTAGGGACTGCAGTGCAGCTTCTTACCACTAGGTAGGCCGTCAGAGTGCCATCATGTAGTACGGGTGAAAAAAATTACACGTTCTCTGGTTTTGGAAGCTTCAGTGGGAAAAATTCTAACTATGGCTCTGGTGCCCTAGTGGTAAGGGTCTGTGCTTCTAACCCTGTGTTGAATCTAGCATCTGTGCTGCAAAGAAAGATGAACAGTCTGCTCTCCTATAATTTTTTAATCTCTGAAAACCCTCTGTAGGGTCAACTCTGAGTTGATTCTGACTGGGCAACACATAAAACAAAAAACAAAACACCCCACAATGGGATATCTGTGATGTATTTCCCCAGTTACTTCAAATAATGTGTCATATATTCCTAGTAATACATAGTTAGTGGCTCACTGAAATAATAGAGCTAGTGGCCAATAAAATGGACTATATCAATTGACTAACAGAGGTAGTTGTGTAAATATTTACATGTGCACCTGGGTTTTCAATTATAGTGTGGCCCTGCTGTATGTTCACGCTGCGACTTCTGGCTCGAGATGGTGTAGAAACGTGAAAGCAAGCAGATGCTTGGCTTCTGAGAAGGAGCCTCACTGCTGGGATTCTGGCCAGTTAAAGCGCATGATGGGTCATCTCTTGGCCCCTCGATTTCAGTTCCAGCTCGTAATTATTATTTCTTTTTTCTGAAAGCTTTAAGAATTTGTGTTGCTTCTCTCCTTGAGTTCTTGTCTCCAATCTCCTTCTATTCTTGTGGGTGCCAAAAGTAAACACATAAGCTCTTTTTATTTAAGGGATTTATTTCTGATAATGTCTTGTCTTGGGATCTGTCTTCTCATCCATTCCTTGACTGTATAAAAGATTGAGAGGCTCAAATTACAATTTGTAATAAACTCAGTGGTTCATTTCTAGTTCTAAGATAAATAAGCAAAATGTGGGTGAGTGTTGGCTAAATGAATAAGAGTATTTGTAATACATCTAATTGTTACATGATCCCTAAAGATTTTTTCCCACAGGCTTCCTGTCCCTTGATTTTCTTTGAAATCCTTTGAGGCCGTTTGGTCTGTATTTTATCATCTTTTGTGTTCATTAATAAAAAATTTTGAGTAGTGTTTCCCAAACTTTAGCTTGAAGAAGGATCACCTGGAGCACTTGTGGAATCACAGATTCTTCTAAGACTCTGCTCCTGAGATTCAAATGTACTTGCTGCTGTGGAAATGATTCTGCCTCCTGACAATCTAAGTGTATCAGAGTGAAACCATGACCGTAACATTTTTAATGGTTGGGTTGACGTTTTCTTTTACTGATGAGATCACCTGGACTCTGTGTGTGTGTGTGTGTGCCCTATTTGTACCATCCAGGAGAGGGAGACCGTTGGCCAGGAGGATCGACACAGCGACTATCGCAATGGACTCTAGTGTGTCAGGAAGTGTGAGGTTGGCACAGGGATAGGATAGAGTTCAGATCTGTTATTCATAGAGTTATATGGGTGGTCTTTGGCTTGACAGGCCCTGATAATAATAACAAGCAATTCCTGACACTCAAAATTCATTACCATCAAATTTGAATCAACTCATGGTAGACACTTGACTAGGCGTTCAGAGATTGTAAATCACACAGGATGGGAGTACTCTGGCAAAGCCTTTTGGTTGACAGCACTACACCCCACAGACTAGGACAATGCAGTTTCTCAGTAGAGAAACTCATTGGCTTCTGGTCAAATGAGAACATTTTGAAAATTGCTGATCTAGAGCTTTGGTGGCCTAGTGACTAAGGAGTTATGCCCCCAACGCAAAGGCAGGCAATTCTAATCTACCAGCTGTTCCTTAAGAGGGAGGTACGCTATCTCCTCTTATGCAATTTACAGCCTCTGGAAACTCACTTGAAGGATCAGCTGGGAGTCAGTTCTGACTCAACAGCAATGAGTAAGTGACTCAACAGGTGTGAGTGAGTAAATGAGACTATTTAAATCGGTTCTAGAGTTGATTAAGGGCTCAGATGGCTTAGTGTGTAGAGAGTTTCTCTGCAACCTGTTCAAAGCCAACAACACTTCTACGGGAGAAATATAGTCAAAACTACCTGGTTTTAGCCTCTAAATACCAGATATGTCGGGTATGATCCTGCTCTGACTTACTGGCAATGAATTGAGTCTTGAATAGAGTTGGGTTCCCTCACCCATTTTCTAAGCTACTGTATGAACCAAATTTCCCCAGACTTATGATGCTACTTCTCTTACCTACGTAGTACAGTGAGGTCTCTGTTTACTTTAGTGAACGAAAAAGAAACAAATGGAAAGAAAGGAAACTGCACACAATATGTACAAACACTGAACAAGGTACACTTACATATTTACTTCATTGTGGTGGCATAGTGCATTGTATGTTTTACTAAAGACCAGCAGTTTGAAGGTCATCAGATTGAATCTACTAGCTGCTCTGCAGGAGGAAGATGGACAGATGGACACTCTCCTCCTGTAAAGATTTTAGCCTTGGAACCTCAATGGAGTGTTTCCATGTGCCAGAATTGAGTCAACTCCAGTGGGATAGGTAACGTTCGCAATCCTATTGTGATGTAAGTACTGCTTCCTCTTTTCATAGACTGGTCCACTAACTTCTCAGGATGATGAAGCTGGTTAGAGAGAACCAAAAAGCAGCTGGGCTCTGTAGGGACTAACACATTCATGCTGCCTTTGTGTGCCAAAGACCATTTGCCCGAGTTGAGCGTCTCTTAAAAATTCTATTTTGACTCTGAGGAGCAAATTCAAGGATAGCAGTAATGTCTTGTACCTAATGAACAACCCAACTTTCCCCAAGTCAGACTAAGAGCTCTGTGGTCCTCCTAGGGATCTCTATGTCCCTTTCAGTTGCCCTCTGCCCCCATGAAAGCACTCTGCAAAATTATGGCTCAGTGAAGTCAGAAATAGCTTGTTAAAAAAAAATCCATCGACAATTTCTACTGTTGCAAGAGAATGACTTTCTAATAGACATATAAGAGAAACTAGGTTAAATACAAGAAAATCAAGGGGTAAGGCTAATGAAACATAATGTATTTTTTTCTTTGTAACTTCTTTTATTTACCATATGAGAGTGAATTTACATTTCCATGTAAAATACAAATTGGCATTATTGTTCTTATTATTCTAGTTTGTGAGAGTAATACTATGATATTGTACAGAGTAATATTGTGAAAGTAATGAAAAGACGCTATTGCAATTGTTAGGAAGCTTTGTTGGCCTAGTGGAAAGAAGCTGCCCTATCATCCCAAAGGTTCAAATCCAATAGCTGCTCCAATGGGAAAAAAGATGGACAACCTCCTCCCATGTGATTAAATTGCCTCTGAAAATCCACTATGGGCTGGTTATGACTTGATCTACTTAAAACCAACAACATTACAATTATTCAGGGAGCTTTTGTGACTTCATCAGTAGACTGTTTTGCTGCTAACCCAAAGGCTGTATCTCTTTCGCTGTTCAAATTCACCAGTGGTTTTGGGGTAGAAAGATGAGAAATCTCTTTCTGTGTGATTTACAGCCTTTGAAAATCCAGTGGAGGGTCAGCTTTGAGTTCTTGAGTTGACAGCAATGATGTTATAATTGTTTAAGATTGGCATAGCTGGGGATTTGCTTGGGTTTGTATATGTCCTGACACAGTGGGGCTGTGGGCTTTTAAGTTTCCAGGTGCAGAGTGGAATGGGGGACATCAAAGCAGAGGCTTTGGGCTTCTTGTGCTCTTACCTGTAATGTGGGCTTTGGATTTTTTTATTCAGCAAAATAGGTATATTTTTCAGAGTAGTGTCTGTTTCTAATGTCACAGGGAACTTTGAATAAAGATGCCATTTGATTTCTTTTTCTTGGCTCTTTTCTGTCCATTTTGTCCTCTTTCACCTTATCAATTTTTTGGGCCAAGTAGAAATTTCTCAGAGCTCACAGAAACATAAATCACTGCCGTGTTGTAAAGAAAACTCGGTCAGAGGAATCTATCGAACTACATTATTCTACTCCAAATTTTGTTACATATTTATTCAAGGAATGTTACAGAACACAAGGGGTTTTTTCAGTAGTCAATCGCCAATAAGACAAATGGATTGCAATATCCATAAATGCACTTTATTACACAAATCTGGGAGACAGTAAGTCACCTCCAAGACTGTCTCCATGTCTGGGAGTGGTCATGGGCTTTTTTAGGATGGTGAGACCTCAATTTACTAAACAATAAACTTTTGTTAGTAAAATTAAAGAATTTCTATATCTGAAAGAAAATCATTCACACCCAGATACTCCCTTTCCAGGCAAACAGGCAGATTAAGTTACAATTTACTTATGATTGGGGAAAACAGCTTCAAAGAAATAACAGCTAATCTAGGAGATGCATCTCCTCTTCTGATTAACAGACAGATCACAGAAAGGACACTAAGAACTCCAAGGTTAAGCAACCAGTCCCACAGGCTGGAGAAAACTATAGTTTTATAATTGATAGCTATATAGAGAATTCTGAACTTACTAATACCACCCTATCAGGAATTTGAGAACATTCACTTTTCTTCTTTAGGTCTCAATTTTTGTTACCTCTTGTCTGTCCTTGTGCTGTGCAGAGGTGTCTTGCATGTTACTGTGATGCTGGATGCTGTGCTACCCTCATTGCCAATACACACCAGGTCTTCTATGATCAGTGGGTTTCAGTGGAACTTCAAGACTAAGATAGACTTAGAAGAATTACCCAAAGATCTACTTCTAAAAAGTTGATCAATGAAAACCACTGATGTCAAAGATACAGAAATTGGGGATTATTTTTACAAACTTCTATAATCTAAAATTAATGAGCTATACAATCAAGCTACATTAACAATTACTGGTGATTGTAATGTAAAGGCTGGAAACAAAAGAAGAAGGATTAGCAATTGGAAAATATGGCCTTGGTGATGCAAATTCCATAGAAAAGTTCACAGCAGAATTTTCTGAAAACAATGATTTTTTTTTTTTATTGCAAATACGTATTTTTTTAAGAAGATAGAGAGCTGATTACACTGTCTATCAGGATACTGCTAATTGGTCCGGTGGTGAGAATCTTTGTTCTCTTGATGTTAGGCTTTAATCCATATTGAAGGCTGCAGTCCTTAACCTTCTGCAGCAAAACCTCAGGCTCTCCTCAATTTCAGCAAGCAAGGTTGTGTCATGTGCATAATGCAGATTGTTGATGAATCTTCCTGCAATCCTGATGCACATTTCTCCTCATCATGCCCAGACTCCCAGATGATCTGTTCTGCATACAGTGTTTCTTTGCTCTGTTCTGACAACTGCCTCCTGGTCCAAGTATGGGTTTCACATAAGCACAACCAAGTGTTCTGGGATTCCCATTCTTCTCAGAGTAGCCACAGTTTATTGTGAGTCACACAGTCAAATGCCTTTGTATAGTCAAACACAGATAGACATTCTTCTGGTACTCTCTGCTTTCAAGATCCATCTGACATTAGCTATATAATATCCCTAGTACCATGGCTTCTTTTAAACCCAGTCTGCACATCTGGAAGTTCTCTGTTGATGTGCTGTTCCATTCATTTTTTGAATGACCTTCTGCATCTTGCTTACATGTGGTATTAATGATATTGTTTGATAATGTTTGCACGCTTTTGGGTAACCTTTCTTTGGATTAGATCTCTTCCAGCCAGTTGGCTAGGTTGTTGTCCTTCAGATTTGTTGACACAACTTGGTGAGTGTATCCAGGTCAGTGTCTGTTGAAATATGTCAATTGATATACCATTAATTCCTGGGACCATGTTTTTGCCAGTTTCTTCAGAGTAACTTGAAGTTCTTCCTTCATCATCATAGACTCTTGTTCATAAATTTTTTCATCAAATTCTTCTGTGTCAGCCAATTTCTTTTGGTACAGTGACTCTGTATACTTCTATCTTTACCTTAAAATTAAACTATGAGGATAATTCAGATCTAGTCTTAAAGGATGACCAAGAACCATCGTTTTGGGGCTTCCACCAGTTTCTATATGACCAGTGAATCTGGCCATTTTCGTTATGATTTTGAATTTTCCACCTACATTTTTCTCTCACTCTACCCTGGACCTTTTATTGCAATCCTTTTCAGAGTGATCAGCAGTGGAAGCTGGGTGTCATCAGTCTTATGGACAAATTGATAACTTGAGCCTTTGATTTCTTTTTTTCCTTGGCTCCAACTGAGGAGAGACACATAGTTGCACCTTAAATGAGTGCTCACAAGCTTTTAAGACCCACATCACAGTCCACCAAACTAAAATGCAGAATTTATTTTTTTTTAATTGACTGTTCTGTGTCAATTGACCTTGATGTCCTCAGAGATTTTTGTTTTGAATAAATCATCTCTTCAAACTCTGATAACTTGTGGTAAAGATTTCTTGTAAAATGCCTAAAATGATTTTTCTTAATCTGTTGGCAGCTCATCAATTCTTCAAACTAAACTTTTTTTCACTTTAACCTTTTAGGTAATTAACTGAGATGTTCTGACCTGTCCCTTAATTATTAAGTATTTGTACAGGAGAATGTAAGATGAGGAAATACATTCTTTTCTTTCTCATTTAAAAGCTTTGTTTTTAGAACATGAAAACTGTGTCTTTTGTTAGTAGTAGGAAAAGCTCTGGTGGTATAGTCTTTTTGGAGAGTTGATCTGTTAACTCAAAGGCTACACTTTCCTGGTAGATCAAATATACCAGTAGCTTTGAAGGGAGAAAGATGAACAATCTCCTTCCCACAAATTTAAACCCTTGAATCTCAGTAGAGGGTTAACAATGAGTTAGTTTAGAATTGATGGCAATGTGTCTTGAGTGATAAGAAAAGGTATCAGTGTCTTAAAAGAAATTTTTTCCAATCAGAATGACATAAAACTCCAAGGATAAGAGCACAGGACAATTCAGTGACTCATAGGCAAAATTTCCCAGAGAAAATCTGGATGGGTAGGTAAAAGGATCTCTGAATGTGCAGTAAATTAGGAAAAGCTAAAGAACTCGAGGAAACCACATGTCTGACTTGTATTGTCTCTTGAGATCAGATAAGCTCTTAGGCCTTCTCTTTTGCTGAGTCATTGCCAACTTGAACATTAAATAAAAGATCTTTATTTGAAGAGGTTCTTCCAGGACATTCTTGAATGTGTTGGGCTGGATGAAAGCATTGCTAATGTTGGGGGCTTGCAAAATATGGGATAATCTTGAAGAAAGCCATTAAGCCTTTGTTCTTGTTTCTTTTGTGCTGGACCAGCAGCACTTAAGGCCAATGAGTGGAGTCTGATCATGCCAGAGAGACCATATGTAGGCCTGATGCTAATTAAGGCTCACGTAACCAATCATGGGTGTATTGTGAGGCCATTAATACCCCTTAATTCGGAGATTCAGATGGAGCGTCCTTTGGTGGCCATGCCCACGAGATGATAATGTATACCTCTGAGACATAAAAGATGGGGTTGACACCCACATACTTATCAATCTCTTCATTTAGTATCCTTTCTGGTTGTAACAAAAATATGAGTAAGGATGGTGTTTGTTATTGTGGTTAGGTTCTGTTAAGCTAGGTATGACTCATGGTGACCCCTTGAAGAGCTGACCCGAACCCCTCCATATTCTGCACCATCCTTACCACCTTTGACATTCTAGAACCCACTGCTAAAGTAACCGTGTTAATTCCTCTCCTCTGCTGATCCTCTACCTTTCCAAGCATCATGTCGCTTTCCAAGGAAGAGCCTCTCCTAGCTACATGTCCACAGCATGAAAGATGAAGCTTCACCATCTTTGCTTCCAAGCAGCACTCTGACTGCACTTTTTTCTAGAACATATCTGTTTGTTCTTTTGACAGTCCATGAAGATGATCAGTACTCTTATCCAACACCACAACTCAAAGATGTTAATCCTTCTTCTGTCATCCTTATTCATTGTCCAGCTCTCTGATGTATATCAGGTAATTGAGAAGACCACGGCCTGATTCAAGCACACCTTAGTCTTCAAACTGACATCATTGCTTTTCAGCATTTTAGAGAAGTCCCTGGCAGATGGCATGTCCAATGCAATATGTTTCCTGATTTCCTGACTACTGGTACCAAGGGTGTTGATTGGTGATCCAGGCAAGATGAAATCATTGACAGTTCCAATCCTTTCCCCATCTAGTGTTGTAACGTTGATTGTTGGTCCTGTGGTCAAGATCTTTGCTTTCTTGATGTTAAAATGACTGTGATCTTTGATCTTCTCCAGCAAGAGTTTTATCCTCTTCACTTTCAGCAAGCAAAGTTGTGTTGTCTACATAATGCAGGTTTTTGATGAGTCTTATTCCAATCCGGATACCACATTCTTCTTCATAGAGTTCAACTTTGCAAAATACTTGCACAACATAACATACCGATTAAATAGGTATGGAGAAAGGATACAACCTTGACACACACCCTTCACGATTTTAAACTGTGCACTGCTCCTTTCCTCTATTTGTTTCTTGATATAAGTATAGGTTTCTCATGAGCACAATTAAGTTTTTTAAAAATTCTCATTCTTCTCAGTATTAACCCTAATTTCTTATGATCCATACAGTCAAATAACTTTGCATAATTAATAAAACACGAATAGACATTCTTCTGGTATTCTTTGCTTTTCAACCAGTATCCATCCGACACCAGCAATGATACCCAATGTGTATCTTCTATAAATTCTGTGAGTTTTCAGCACATTAATGAACTCATAGGAATAGTGAGAGCAAGGAAGAGCTGATGTATTTCTGTTTGGCAGTCTGAAAGAAGGTTTTCTTCTAACGTTTGTGCTTTGACCCAACTATAGGTGACTGGAACTGAGAGGTAGTGCCACATTTCTGTTGGTGATGAGGGTTGAGAAGTAGGTCCTTTTTCATGCTTTGGGAGTTGATTCATGCTGACCCTCACAGTTAACAGTGAGGATGGACTGTACAGTGAGGATGGACTGTATATAATAGTGATGGGAGCTTTCTTGCATTCTAAGACACACATCTTGTTGGGCAAATAGAAGTCTGGTTGTGATGGAAATATTTTCAAATATCTAGGTCAGTTTAGTGGCTATGAAAATGGCTGTGCCTTGTCAAGCATGGGTCTCCATGGTATTTATTGGCATCTCATTTTTATACAGGTGACTGGCATAAGATCAAGCATAGCCTTCTTGAAGAGCTTGGCTGAAAGTCAGTCAGATGGTCTTAGTTTGGCTCTACTGTAGTGTCTCTAGTAGAAGACTGAGGTTTGGATTAGCAAACAATGGAAATTTGGCAGAGTTAGGGAGTGTGCTAGTCAAGAGGCAGAATGCCTTCAGATGTTAGATTTTGTCTGAGATCCAGGACACAGAACCATTGATCAGTGGACACTCTAAAGGGAACAACTGATGTTATTTCAAGGAGGGCCAGGAATTCAAAGCCATGCCAGTGAGCAGATGGGGAAATACAATCCAAGTCAGAGGGGATGAAAGAAAAGAAGGAAACAGAGATTAATCAAATACCATTGGCAAAGAAGGGAGGAAAAGTGAGGCAAAGAACCTTTGCTGCTCTCTCTTATATGTCCATGTTTTGGGGTCTCTGGGCAGCATCCTCTAAGAGAGAATCCATTTGACCTTTGCACACCAGTGAATAATTATCATCAAGATGATTCAGGCCTTTCTTCTGAACAATTTCTGGATGAGTCTAGACAACCAGCCTTTCAGTTAGTAATTGGCTTAATTGTCTTTACACTTTACACTTAAGGACTTCTTAACTGGTTTCATTGATTATAGTAATATTGATTTATTAATTTACAAACTTGGTGGCACTTAACAACAACAACAACAATGAGAGGGTTAAATTGGCATAGTGGACAGAAAATGATACTACCAAGCCAAAGGTGGTGACTTTAATCTGTGGCCCTCAGGCCTGGTTTTGTTTTTGGTCTAATGTTCTTCTAAATGGCATAGCACTGGTCTGTCCATTTGCTGTACAGAGGTAACTCATGGTTGCTGTGATGTTAAACTCTGTGACACAGGTGTGTCAAATGCAATAATGGTTACCCATGGTGGGCAGTGTTTAGTGGGGCGTCCAGATTTAAACAAGCTTGGAAGCAGTAGTGACATCCGCTTCTGAAACAGCTTGCCTCTGGAAACTCTATGAACTTGGAGAAATGATGAAAGTTATAGAATTGATCGAGTTTTCGTTCATAGGGTTGCTAAGAGTCGTCTATGACTACAAAATTTAACAACAATAATGACAATGCAGTATAGAACTCAATTATTTTAATATATGTATAGAGTTGTGCAACTAACACGGCAACTTTCATTTAGAACATTTTCAGTATTTCTCAAGCAAACTTGTATCCATTAGCAGTCACTACCTATTTTTCTCCTCCACTAAAACACTACATATGAATCCATATACTGTTTTTGTGGATTTGCCTTTCCTGGACATGTTATGTAAATGGAAATATACAATATGTTATTTTTTTAGTTGGTTCCTTTCACTGAGAGGGCTGTTGAAGTTCTGTTTCAAAACTCTACAATATTAATTTTCTTGTTAAAGCTTTCTGTTCTGTCCATGTACATATGTGCTTTATTATTAAATTTAAACTGTTTCCCTAGTTATGAAATATATATATATATATATATGGAAATGTTGTGATTAATAAAATGCTATGGTTAATTGAGAGATACATTGATCTTAATGTTTGACAGAGAACTTCCAGAAATAAAATCAGGGTTTAGAAGAGGCTATGACACTAGGGAAATAATGCCAATGTTAGATGGATCTTAACTGAAAGAGGAATAGCTGTCTGTGTTTAATTGACTTTAATTGACAAAGGCTTTACTGTAGATCACATGGAAATTGTGGCTAACCTTGAGAAGAATGGAAATCTCAGCACACTTGATTGTGCTCAAGTGAAACCTTGGACCCAGAACAGAACAAGGAAACAGTACATGGTTCAAAATCAGGGAAGGAGTACATCAGGGATGTGTCCTGTCTCCATACCATTTCAATCTATATGCAGAACAGATCATTCAGAAGGCTATACTTTATGAGGAAGAATGTGGCATCAGAATGGGAGGAAGACTCATAAACAACTTGCATTATGTAGATGATACAATCTTGCTGACCAAAACTAAGGAAGACCTGAGGTGTTTGCTGCAGAAGGTAAAGGAGTGCAATCTTCAATGTGAATTGAAGTTCAGCATCATAAAACATCTTCACCACTGAGCCAATTGGCAGCACAGCAACATGATAGGTGAAGAGATTGAGGATGTTAAAGATTCCAGCTTTCTGCAACCACTCTGGAAGGTTGTATGGCATTTTCTCAAAAAGCTGGTTATAGAAATACTATTTGATCCAGAAATTGCACTACTAGGAATATATCCTAAAGAAACCAGAAGTGCCACCCAAACAGACACATGGACACCCATGTTTATTGGTGCATTGTTCACAAGAACAAAGGGATGGAAACAACCCAAGTGCCCATCAGCAAATGAATGACTAGAGAAGTTGTGGTATATTTACACAATGGAATACTATGCAGCACTGAAAAACAAGGAACTCATAAAACACTATACAAAAGGAGTTACCATGGAGGACATTATGCTGAGTGAAATATCTCAGTCACAAAAGGACAAATACTGCATAATGCTATGCTTATGAAACAGGACTGACCTAGGTGTTGGGGGGAAACTAAGAAAAGAGGGGGTAAATAATGAACACTGCCTTTAAATAGATGATAGAAAGAACTGTCTAAAAGAAATACATGATTAGGTATTATTTGCATAACAACAGTCCAAAATAAGAGATGCATAATAAAGTGGACTGGGGGACAGTAGGGAGGGAGGAAATTGTGCAACAATGAAAGAATCTTTTTAAAGAAAAAAGTAAACTACGTAGGGGTAGTAGGGAGAAAACGTGCTACAAGGAATGAATGAAAATCCAAGTTTTCTGTAAACTTTCATTAAAATATCAATAATAATAAATTCAGTTTGCTTAGTTCCATGATCAACACTCCTAACACCAGCAGTCGGTAAATCAAAATACATTGAATTGGGGAAAATCTGCTGTCAAGGAACTCTCCAGAGTGCTAAGAGCAATGATGTCGTGTGTGCCTGATCCAGACTACGGTCTTCACAATTACTTGCTATGCATCAGAGAGCAGGACAATAACTAAGAATGTTAGAAAAATTGATATCTTTGAATGGTGGTGCTGGAGAAGAGTATAGAACATACCATGGACAACAAATTGCTCTGTCCTGGAGGGTGAAACTAGTTACTTCTTCTTCTTTTTTTTTTTAATTTTTTTATTTTTTATTTTACAGAGGTTTTGGATTTCCATTCCTTCATTGCTGCAATTTTCTCCCTGCCCACCCCTCCCCACCAGCTCGCTTCCCCCTCCGAAGAGAGAAAAAAAAAAGAAAAAAAAATCCTTCATTAGTATACAATTCCCACATCCCTTTCCCCCACCCCCCACCCCGAGTACACTTCTCTATGCAACCTTAATTCTGGATTCCTATGCTAACCATAATACTCAATCATGTATCACTTCTAATCTGTTCTTTCCCTCATCTGTTTCAATACAATATACATAATTTATCCAGTTTTTTCTGTCATACCCCCACCCTGATGTCAGACCCATTCTACAACAATGGCACCATGCAGTATTTGTCCCTTTGTGACTGAGATATTTCACTCAGCATAATGTCCTCCAGGGTCACCCACTTTGAATAATATTGCATGAGTTCCTTGTGTTTCAATGCTGTGTAGTATTCCATTGTGTGGATATACCACAGCTTCTCTATCCATTCGTTTGTTGATGGGCCCTTAGGCTGCTTCCAACTCTTTGCTATTGTAAACAAAGCTGCAATAAACATGGGTGTGCATATACCTGCTTGGATGGCAGACATGGTCTCTCTGGGGTATATTCACAGTAATGGGATTGCTGGGTCAAATGGTATCTCTATCTGCAATTTTTTGAGAAAGCGCCACACCGCCTTCCACAATGGTTGCACCATCTTACATTCCCACCAACAGTGAATAAGAGTTCCAGTTTCTCCACATCCTCGCCAGCATTTGTTGCTTGCTGTTCTGTTATATTTTGCTATTCTTACTGGGGTGAGATGATAGCTCATCGCTGTCTTCTTCTTCTTTGAAAATTTCTTGTGTACCATTGAATCAGATCTGACTGGCACAGGAGCAGATAACCACTCCTTCTCCAGTGGAGCATGTGGTGGATCGAACCACGCTCCTTCATTATTGCAGCACAAATTTCTTGCCACTAGGCCACCAGAGCTCCCTTCCAAGTTACTTCTTGAAGGCAAGGATTTTGAAGCTCCATCTCACATATGTTGGGTATGTGGCTGGGATGGATAAGTCTTGAAGGACATCCTGCTTGGAAGGGTGGAGGGACAGCACTGAAGAAGATGACTCTGGAGGAAATGGATTGATTCATTGACTGAGGTAATAGTTGTAGATGTGTCTGAGACAATGAGATTGGCTCAGGATAGGGAGGGCTCATGATAGAGCTGTTGTGTAAAAGCTAGCTATGAGTCAGAATTAACTCAATGGCACATAACAACAACAACAACAACAACAAAAACATAAAATAAATAACAAGATGAATTTATTGTTCTTTTGAAAACTAGTCTTAAAGAGTCCCAATGTAGTTTTGATTGAACATACATAATGTCATTTAGTAATATGGATGCATAGCATGTAAATGAATGGTCTAAGGTGTATCAATGCTTTGGCCCACTTTAAAAAATAGAAAGTAGCAATAGCATAAAAACGGAAAAAAACTCTGTATGTCCATTTGTCTTATCTCTTTATTTTAATATAAAATGTAGGCAAATACTAGTTATTTAGATTCTGGAATCACAGATATTATACTTCAAGAAATAAAATCCTACCAAATTTGCAAAAGAAGAGGCAAAATATTACACACAGATCTTTGAACTTGGACAAATTCTGCTTTCAGTTTCATGCATCTATTACTTGAAGCAGAAATTACAGCTCAAATGGAATCTTTACTTTCTTTTTGAAAAGTATAAGAAATAAAGGTGAGTCTAGGAATGGTTGTTGTTGTTTGATGTGGTCAAGTTGTAGACGACTCAGAGCGACACTATGAACAAATGGCCTGAGCACTGTTCGTACATAGAGTTTCCGGAGGCAAGCCATTTCGGAAGTGGATGCCGCTCCTGCTTTCTAGGAAGGGTACTTCAGAAAAATTATTTTTTGTATTTTGAAAAATGACTCACCTCATGCAAATTAGTGCATGCACAAGAAATAAAATATGCACTCAAACAATGAAACTTTATTAAAAATATTTTCTTTGTAAATTAAATAAATTTAACTAAATCTCTTATTTAAGGACAATTTAGACTGAAAAAGTGAAATGCCAGACTAATGACAGGACATTAAACAGTAGAATGATCCTGAAATATGACTTGGAACCAGATGCATAAAAGAGAAGATATAAGTGGTGGGAAAGTCATTGTCCCATGGGTTTAATCTCATTTCTATAAGCCATTTCTAGGGTATGCTTTTCATTCCTTTAATCCTTGAGAGATAAATTATGCCTTTGTTGTTAACATGGCCAGCTGGACTAGTGTGACTGTGGGGTCAGCTTGCAGGAAATATTGTTGATGTTGGACTCTCAGCTCCAACCATCATTTCCTGCAGGAATAATGCCTTATGTGGGGAATCTCCTTTTTTACATCTGCTAAGATGATGCCTATAAAATGCATTTTGCAAATAATTGTTCTGAAAATTATTTTATGTAAGTTTTTTCGTGGTTCTGCAGCTCTGACCATGACAACTTACATTTGAACGTATCCTATTAATAAATATCAAGATAAGCTTAGTAGTTAGGGAGAGGAGCAATGAGAGCAAACTGAGGTAGAGAAAAATGAGAGCAAGTTCAGAATGGGTCAAAAGTAACAGTAAAATGAAGAATATATTACTCATTTTCTGAATTTCCTGTAAGAGCTCCTAGTTCTTATATAATCAATGCGTATAATCCAGCTATCATTGTCTTCTGTAAAAACTTTTGTTTTTCAGTTGGAGCTTTGAAAATCTAGCACCTCTCATCATTTCAGTGATGCTTAAGTAGAAAATACTTGCCTTGAATTCTCAGCTGAGTTTTCTATGTGACTTAATGTTCACATTACCAGAGATGCAAGTCAGCTGGCAGAAGTTGATTTTCCTAGAGTCCTGGGAACATACCACCCTTGTTTTGATGTCTCTTTATAAACTGCTTATACAATTTCCTTTCAAGCTTAAGTTTAATGAACCTTTTTCTTTCCTAGTTTTATGATCTCCTTTCCTACACCCCCTCTCTACTTTTTTTTTTTTGTTTTTCACCCAACAGCTTATCTAGTTGGAATTTACTTCATTTCTCTCTCCCTTCTCCCTTGTCCTATGGGAAAGCTCAAGGCTAGACTTGCTTAAACATTTATGAACTTAGTTCATGTATCTGAGTCCCTTTAGATGATTCAAGCTTGACCTCATCACGCATCTTCTAAACAAACTTGCTTTGAGTGCTTTAATATCAAGCAGGCCATGTAAATTTTGGTTTGTAGGACCATGAATTATGCTCAAGATGTAGAACACCGAGGTTGACATAGATCATACTTTCCATTCTCAAAGTTTAAGAGGGAAAAGGATCAGGATATTCTAGGTAATTACACAGGGAATATAATTCTTATGTAGTCAACATCGTTATTCTTCTTCTCATAGCTCTTCACCTTTCCATCCAGAGCAAAAGAAGGAAGGGAAAAGTGAAATAAATAGAAGAGGAGAGAGAATCTGTACTTTCAGTGTTTTCTATTCAAATACCTTTTGAAATCTAGTTTTAGACCCAATCAATACTTAATAAGACATCCTATGTTTAAGTGTCTCTCTCTCTATCTATCTCATATATATGTTGTTGTGTACCATAGACTTGGGACTGACCCATACCTGACCCTCCGGTGGGTTTTCAGAGACACTTAATCACGTAGGAGGAGATTGCCCTTCCTTCTCCTGTGGAGTAGCTGGTTCATTTAAACTGCATGGTTTCGGGATTACAGAGCAGCTTTATGCTACTAGGCTACCAGTGCTTAGAAACATATTGTTATTGTTGTTGTTAAGTGCCGTCGAGTCATAGACGATTCATAGAGAACCTATGAATGAAAAATCTGAACACATGGAGAACTTTCATCATATACATACGTATATGTTGTTGTTATGTGCCATCAAGTCGCCTGCGACTCATAGTCACCCTCTGTACAATAGCCCTAAACCCTGATCTATCCTGTGCCAATTTTCTTGTCTCTGACACACTTAACCCTCATTGTTCCAGCCACTGAATCAACCCATCCCATCAGGGATCTTCCTCTCCTGCACTATCCCTACACCCTCCCAAGAATGACATCCCTCTCCAAGGACTGGTCCCTCCTTGCAACATGTCCAAAGTATGTCAGATGAAGCTTCAGAATCATTGCTTCCAAGGAGCAGTCTAGTTTAACCCTTTCCAGTATGAACTTGTTCTTTCTTTTAACAGTCCATGGTATATTCAACTCTCTTCTCCAGCACCACAGTTCAAAGGCATCAATTCTCCTTCTATCATCCCTAGTCTTTGTCTCTCTGATGCATAGCAAGTGACTACAAAGACCATGGTCTGTATCAAGTGGACCTTAGTCTCCAGATTGACATGATTGCTCTCCAATACTCTGGAGAGGTCTCTGACAACAGACTTTTCCAACTCAATATGTCTTTTAATTTCCAGGCTGCTGGTGCCAAGAGTGTTGATTGGGGAGCCAAGCAAACTAAAACTGTTTATAATCTCAATCTCTTCACCATCCATCAAGGTGCTGCCAATTGGCCCAATGGTGAGAATCTTTGTTTTCTTGATATTGAGCTTCAGTCTATAGTTAAGGCTGCAGCTTTTGACCTTCTGCAGCAAGTGCTTCATGGCCTCCTCAGTTTCAGCAAGCAGGGTTGTGTCATGTGCATAATGCAGATTTTTTATGTGTCTTCCTCCATTCTTGATGCCACATTTCTCCTCATAAAGCCCAGACTCTCGGATGATTTGTTCTGCATAGATTGAAAATGTGTGGAGATAGGATTAAAAAGGAGTATTTATAAACAACTGAATATTTATATAATAGCTGAATATATAAATAACATATATGTGTAAAATAATTGAAATATACACACACACATGTAATTATCATTGAGTTGGTTCTGATTCATAGTGATTCCTGATTCCTACACACACTGTTTATTTGATCATAGATACTGGTATTATTTAAAAGTGCTGACAGTTAGTCTTATTGTATGTACTAGGGTTTTTTCCTTGGTGATTAATCACAATTTATCTTGGCAGTCATAGGAAGCTCTGTTAAATACTCTGTTTTTTTTTAAGTTCAGGCAATAAAGAATGAGTTTTTAAATGCTGCTGAGTATTTTGAGGATGGGGTATGAAGTGAAGGGGAGAACTTAACAAAAATAACCAACTAGCCCTGGACATGCGAAGAATAGAGGTGGGAAAGGGAAAGAAGGTTTCCTGTTTCATAGAGAAATTTGGACTGAGTTTGATCAGGGAATAAGCAAAAATACCCAAGTGCAATTTTATAGCCAACTTCCCATGCCTTCATGTCGGCAGGATAACTTAAAATCTTTTCATTATATTTCCCTTGCAATTCAGTTTGTTGATGTTCCAAGAGAAATAGGAGGAGGGGTGGGAAAATAGTTTTTTTTACGGCTGAAATAGGCAGTGTTTATTATGCCTTTTAAAATTGCAATCCATTTACACAATAATGATATTTTATTCTCTCTCTCTCTTAGTGTGTGTGTGTGTGGGGGGGTGTTGGATGTCCTTGTTTTGGGTAAATAAAATAGAAATAAATAGAATAGAATGTCTGCTAAACTGGCAATGTGTGTGGTGGTGCATGACATGAAGCATTCCAGTGAGTAATTTTGTTCATAGTAGATCTTTGTGATAGGAATTCTCCAAAATAAGTTTAATTCCCTATAATTTTACTGTCCCAAGGGGCATAACAAGATAAGGCTAAGTAATGAGAAAGAAACGAAAATTGACTTGTTCTTTTTTTGTGTTGAATAGGTAAGAGTGAGACCTCATCTTCTCTTGCCCTATATTCTGGCACCAACTGGGATTATAGACTCCACAGGCTGCCCTCTTACATTTCCTCCTCTTATTCCATAATAAGTGAGATTCCTAAACCATAACTCTAGCACCAAAGCAAATCTGTTCGCGTTCATATTTTCCTAAGAATAGATCAGGAGAGAAATTGAACAAATAAGAATGTGCATGTTGGCAGACAACAATGAGTTTGAGGCTATGTTGAAAACAATATTAAACGAAAATTTACATTTTAACCAGGAGATCTAACTTCATTTTCTGCTGTGTTCCAAGACATTGAAACCAGGTTTGGAGTCCCTGGCCAGAGACTGGAAGAAAGATCTTAAGCACTGAATAGCTAATCCCCTAAGGTATACTAAGCAGGCCAGAGTTTGACAAGCCATGCACAGAGGACTTTCAGCAAGGACTTGGTAACTCAACTTTTAATATGAAGCATCATCCAAGAGAAAATATTATGATATAACTGCAGAGGGAAAATCAACCTGTAAATGGAAATAAAAAAAATCTTATAGAAATGTCAACGGCTGGGTCAAAAAACTGTTTTTAAAAAATTTAACTATTTTAACAGAAAAGTAAAATTGTGAAATACACAAAAAATCATGTTTTAAAAACTACTAAGGAAATAAGAAAAAAACAGAGTTCATGGAAAATCAAGACATAACAGGAGATACAAATGATTCAATAGAGGATTTAGAGGGTAAGTTTGAGGACTTCCGGAAGGTAGAACAAAAGTCAAGAGTGGTAGAGGGGAGGAAAAATAAGAAAAATGGGAAGGTAATTTATTTCAAATAACATTTCTACAAGACAGAGAAGGGGGAAATATGGATAGAAAAATATGGATAGGTAAAAGGTTTGATAAAAAGTTTTTGAATTGATGTCATACCTGTGCCCTGTCCCTGTTCCAGATCATTAATTAGGTACCTGTCTTAAAATTTCTTAGTGTGGCTTGCACTGCTCTGTTGCCTGGAGCACTAGACCATGACACCACTGCTTGGTGGCCAACCAGCCCCTTTATCTGGATGTCCCAGCCCTGCTGTCTGGACCCCTAAACCCACCACCTGGAGGACTTTGCCCCACTGCCTGGATGCTCCTAAGCACTGACTGAATCCTTCAGCCTACATCCTCAAAGCCCAGCCAGCACCCTGGAGGACCTTACCCCACTGCCTGGACACTCCTGCCTACCATCTGGAAGGCCAGCCCCACTACCTGTAGTACCTGGCCCCAGTGCGTGGATGGCCCAGCATCAATGCCTGGAGGATGACCCACTGCCACCCCTCTCAACTGGGCCAGGGACACCAGTGTAACAGGTGAGCCCATTTCCTCCCCTCTCCCAGAGCTTCAGCAACCTTTAGCCCCAAGCACTTTGGACTTACCTAGCTGCAGCAGTTGCCTGACAGAGAAGGCCATATCTCTCCCAAACTGAATCAAGTCTTCCCTTGCATCAAAAGTTCAAAGAGAAACATAGGCGAAGAAGCTGACTCACCCTCTTCTGGAGCAGTGACTTCCTGAGGCAAACTTTTCAGACCAAGAGCCTGCTGAAGCCTCAGGAATGAAAAAAATCTACCACAGCAATGCCACAGAAGAAGCAGACTACTTCACACCCTATACAAATCCAAAAAAAGATGTCACCTCCAAAAGTGACACTGTATCCAATGGATTTTCTGAAATCAGAAAGCCTGATGGAACATTATGACATAGAATTCAGAAGAACAATGATGTGAATATTATCAATGGATGATAGACAAACTGAAAGAATTACTGGACTCTGCAAGCAAAAACCAAGAGGAACTTAAAAAGCCCCCAAACAAAAAAAAACCAAAACAACCCAAGACAATGCCAGTTAAACAAATGAGGCACTAAAGGCTCTGGAAAAACAAGAAACCACAATCCAGAATATGAGGTCCAATGTTTCCAATGCTGGCAACATGTTGGAGGGACATATGAATACAATTGAAAAGATGGAACACAGAACCAGTGAAATAGAGGATAGAATTGTCACCACTGATCTGCTAGGAAAAAAAGCAGAATAAAAAGTTAAAGAAAAAGAAAGAACCTAAAAATAATGTGGAACACCATCAAGAGGAATAACATGCACATATCAGAATCCCAAAATAGGAAGGAGCAAGTAAAGGCACCAAGAAAGTTGTGAAAGAATTATTAGAATAAAATTTTCCACACATAATGAAGAGTGAGAGAATATATATTGAAGAAGTTGAGTGAACACCATATAGAATAGACCTCAAAAGAAAAATTCCAAGGCATATCATAGTTACATTTGTCAGAACTAGAGATAAGGAGTGAATTCTGAAAGCACCAAGGGAGAGACAAAGAGTAGCCTATAAAGGAGAGAAGATGTGATTAAGTGCCAATTTCTCAGCAGAAACCATGAGAGCAACAAGTGGGATGACATATCTTGAACACTCAAAGAACAAAATTGTCAACCAAGAATACTGTATCCAGCAAAACTGTCCATCAAATATAAAGAAGAGACCAAGATATTCTCAGAAAAGCAGAACCTAAGGGAGTATGTAAAAAACAAGACCAGCGTTGCAGGAAACACTGAGAGACATCCTTCTTACAGGGGTGCCACAGAAAGCAGTCACTGAATCAATGCAACTCAGGGCATCTTCCCCTCCCATGCTGTCCCTCCACCTTCCCAAACATGATGTCCCTCTCCAAGGACCAATCTCTCCTCACAACATGTCCAAAGTATGTCAGACGAAGCCTCAGAATCCTTTCCTCCAAGAAGCAGCCTCGTTTAACCCTCTCCAGGATGAACCTTTTCCTTTTCTTAGCAGTCCATCGTATATTCAATACTCTCCTCCAGCACCACAGCTCAAAGGCATGAATTCTTCTATCCTCCCTACTCATTGTCCAGCTCTCTGATGATTAACAAGTGATTGCAAAGACCATGGCCTGTATCAGGCACATCTTAGTTTCCAGAATGACACCATTGCTCTTCAGTACTTTGGAGAGGTCCCTAACAGCAGACTTTGCCATTGCAATATGTCTTTTAATTTCCAGACTGCTGGTGTGAAGAGTGTTGACTGTGGAGCCAAGGAAACTAGGCTATGAGCAATCTCTTCATCATAAATCCTGATGCTGTCAATTGGCCCAGTGTGAGAATCTTTGTCTTCTTGATATTGAACCTCAATCCATATTGAAAGCTACAGTCCTTGAACCCTGCAGCATGTGCTTCAGGTCCTCCTCAGTTTCAGGAATCAGGGTTGTGTCATCTGCACAATGCAGACTGTTGATGAATCTTCCACTAATCCTAATGCCACACTTCTCCTCATAGAGCCCAGCCTCCAGGATAATCTGTTCTGCATATAAGTTGGAAAGGCATGGTGATAGGACACATCTCTGGCATACACCCTTCCCAATTTTGAACCATGCAGTGTTTCCTTTCTCTGTTCCGACGCCTGCCTCCTGGTCCAAGTTTCACGTTAGCATGATCAAACAAAGAGACATTTCTCTGGTTCTCCCTGCTTTCATCTAAGATCCATCTAACATTAGCTACAATATCCCTAGTACCACGACCCCTTCTAAACCCAGCCTGGACTTCTGGCAGTTCTCTGCTGAGGTGCTTTTCCAGTCATTTTTGGAAAATCTTCATCAGAATCTTGCTTGCATGTGATATCATACACATGGATTTCACCTGATGATATGCATAGGAATCAGATTGATTACATATGTGGAAAGAACCATTGGAGAAGCTCAGTATCAGCTGTGAAATCTAGGCCAGGTGCTGATTGTGGAACAGACCACCAACTACTCATATGCAAGTTCAAGCTGAAGCTAAGGAAAATTAAATCAAATTCATAGGAACTAAAATATGACCTTGAGTCTATCCCACCTGAATTTCAGAACCATCTCAGGAACAGGTTTGAGGCCCTGAACACCAATGAGAGAAGATCATATGAGTTGTGTGAGAATATCCAGAGTATCATCCAAGAAGAGTGCAAAAGGTCATTACAAAGACAGAGGAGAAAGAAAAGACCAAAAAGGATGTCAGAACAGACTCTGAACGTTGGACTGGAAAGCCAAGAAGCCAAAGCACAGGGAAGAATTCAAGATCTTAAAGAACTGAACAGAAGATTTCAAAAGGCAGCATGAGGAGACAAAGTAAAATATTACAATGAAATGTACAAGAAGCTGGAGTCAGAAAACCAAAAGGGCTGAACTCGCTCAGCATTTCTTAAGCTCAAGGAACTGAAGAACAAATTCAAACCTCGAGTTTCTATAATCAAGGATGTTTTAGGCAGAATATTAAATAATCCAGGAAGTATTAAAGAAGATGGAAAGAGTATACAGAGTCACTGTACTGAAAGGAATTGGCAGACACAGAAGAATTTCATGAAACAACATATGAACAAGAGCCTATGGTGATGAAGGAAGAAGTTCAAGCTGCTTTAAAGGAAATAGCACAAAATAAGGCCCTGGGAATAGATTGGTATATAAATTGACATATTTCAACTAACAGATGCTGTCCTGGACATGCTCACCAGGTTGTGTCAGGAAATCTTGGAGGTCATCGACTTGGCCAACTGACTATAAGAGATCTATATTTGCTCCATTCCAAAGAAAGGTGACTGAGATTATACCCTAAAGAAACCAGAACTGACACCCAAGCAGATATATGCACACCCATGTTTATCGCGGCTTTGTTCACAATAGCAAAAAGATGGAAATAACCCAAGCGCCCATCAACTAACAAATGGATAGAGAAGCTGTGGTATAGTCACACAATGGAATATTATGCAGCACTGAGAAACAAGGAACTCATTAAATATTATACAAAATGGGTGACCCTGAAGGATATTATGCTGAGTGAGGTGTCTCAGTGACAAAGTGACAAATTCTGCATGGTTCCACTGTTATAAAACAGAACTGACATGGGAGTTGGGAAAAACTAGTAAAGGAGGGGATAAATTGCCAGGGCCTGGCTAACCTGCAAAGCAGGATCAGCAACCATTGTAAAAACAGCAGGACCACTCATCTTGGCGTGACCATCGCTTCTACAGTAAACAACTCCAGGAAGCAGTATGTTAATGAATAAGAGTGATCAAAGGTCTCAGACCTTAGGGAATGTTATTTACTGAAACTCTTTGTTTCTTGTTGTTGTTGTCATTGTTATGTGCCATCTAGTCTTTTGGGACTCATAGCGACCCTATGTACAACAGCCCTAAACCCTGCTCTATCCTGTGCCTCTGACACATCCATCACAATTACCCCAGTCACTGAATCAATCCACCTCATAGAGGGTCTTCCCCTCCTGCGCCATCCCTCCACTCTGCCCAGCATGATGTCCCTCTCCAAA
>NW_006399803.1:4689322-4689935 GCF_000299155.1 Elephantulus edwardii
CATAGGCTCTTGCTCATATGTTGTTTCATGAAATTCTTCTGTGTCTGCCAATTCCTTTCGATACAGTGACTCAGTATATTATTTCCATCTTCTTTGGATACCTCCTGAATCGTTTAATACTCTGCCTAAAGCATCCTTAATTAGAGCTACTTGAGGTTTGAATTTGTTCTTCATTTCCTTGAGCTTAAGAAATGCTGAGCAAGGTCGATCCTTTTGGTTTTCGGACTCCAACTCCTTGTACATTTCATTGTGATATTTTATTCTGTCATCCTGTGTTGCCTTTTGAAATCTTCTGTTCAACCCTTTAGCATCTTGCATTCTTCCTTGTGCTTTGGTTTCTCTGCACTCCAGTGCAATATTCAGAGTTTCTTTTGACATCCATTTTGGTCTTTTCTTCCTCTTCTGTCTTTGTAATGTTTGCACTCTTCTTGGATGATACCTTTGATATCCTCCCACAACTCATCTGGTCTTCGCTCATAGTGTTCAAGGCCTCAAACCTGTTCTTGAAATGGTTCTGAAATTCAGGTGGGATAAACTCAAAGTTATGTTTTGGTTCCCGTGGATTTGGTTTAATTTTCCTCAGCTTCAGCTTGAAATTGCCTATGAGTAGTTG
>NW_006399803.1:4690654-4692019 GCF_000299155.1 Elephantulus edwardii
GCCTAGTTTTCACAGCTGATATTGAGCTTCTCCAGCGGTTCTTTCCACATATGTAATAGATCTGATTCCTATGCATACCATCAGGTGAAATCCATGTATATAGCCTGTGTTTATGTCTCTATAAAAACCTATTTGCAATGAATAAGTCATTGATTGTGCAAAATTCAATCATTCTACCTCCAGCTCCATTTCTGTCTCCAAGTCCATGTTTTCCGACTACTGATTCTTCTTCTCTATTCCCAACTTTTACATTCCAGTCACCCATTATTATCAATGCATCTTGATTGCATGTTTGATCAATCTCCAACTGTAAAAGTTGGTAGAAATCTTCTATTTCCTCCTCTTTGCCTCTGGTTGTTGGTGCATATATCTGAATGATAGTGGTATTCACTGGACTTCCTTGTATGCGTATGGCTATTATCCTGTCACTCACAATATTGTACTTCAAGACGGATCTACAAATGGCCTTTATAACTATGAAAGCAGCCCCGTTTTTCCTCACCTTTTCATCATCCAGTTAAAAATGCCCCATGGCAGTCCATCTCATCTCACCAATGCTTAGTATGTGAATATTTATGCGTTCCATTTCCTCTTTAACAATATCTAATTTTCCTACATTCATGGTTCTCACATTCCATGTTCCAATCACTAGTGTCTGCTTACAACTGTTCCTCTTCCTTTGTATTTCCATACGTGTGTTCTGTTGTACATAGGATTTTCAGAGCCCTGCTATTTTGGAAGTGGATGGCCAATCCTTCATCCTAGTGTGTCTTAATCTGAATGTTCAGATTTTGAGAAGTATCCAACAGATAAGCATTTTATAGAAAAAGTGAAAATATATCCCTTATTGTGGAATTAACCATTAGTTTGGTGTTGTCCCTGCCCTTGGCACAAGTGTCCTGACCCACTTATTTCTTTGCTCCACCATCCATCAAGATACCTTTCCATTCAACCCATTCCCTTCAACATCTATCTCCCATTGTCCAGCCCTTGATCTGACAGCTTATATCTAAAGCTTTTTTGGTTTTGTCTTATAAGATAAAAAGAGAGAGAAAGAAAGGATGTTTAGTACCACCAATGCAAAAGAGCCAACAGTGAAGCACGCCCTTTGGACTTGAGTTCTCGGACCAAAAAACTCCTAGAATCAGGAGACAAAGAGAGAAATTCTTACTCCAGAGCCAAAACCTTGAATATGGACTTCTAACTTCCTACATTATGAGAAAATAAATTTGCAACTGTAGTAGCTCTATTTGTTGTTGTTATGTGCCGTCGAGTCGCCTGTGACTCATAGCGACCCTATGTACAACAGCCCTAAACTCCGCTCTGTCCTGTGCCAATCGCACTGTCTCTGACACTCCCATCCCA
>NW_006399803.1:4692690-4693399 GCF_000299155.1 Elephantulus edwardii
CCATCTATTCCTGGAGCCTTATTTTTTGCCATATCCTTCAAAGCAGCCTGAACTTCTTCTTTCATCACCATAGGCTCTTGCTCATATGTTGTTTCCTGAAATTCTTCTGCGTTTTTAAAATTTTTCATTTAGTCTTTCAATGGGAATATTGATATACCTTGAATTTTATGTCAAAGTAAAAATCTACACCAAAGTTTAGAACAACCACCATTTATTTAGTGCAGGATCTTGGTGATCAATAATTTAGGCTCGTCTCTTCTGTTCACTTCATCCATTATCCTCTCCCACCCCACCCCATCCTACTTTGGGATTCTTTTTTATGCTTATTTTTTTTAAATATTTTATGCTGGTTTACTTACAAAGTTCTTACACATTCTTTTTCACGCTGGATCTTTCCCTTTCCTTTACTTACTTCTACTATTCTCTTACACAGTTGTGCATATTTGGAGATACAGTTGGAGTTGGATGGTCTAAGGGTGAGAGCCCTTACTCATAAGTATGTAAAGTAATCTTACTGGCAAAGAAGTGATTCATGTTTGTTCATATTTGGAGGGAAACACAAAGATATTATTTGTGCATTGTCCATTGTATTGTAGAAAGAAATTTGTAAAAAGATTTTTGTGACAAATACCAGTTCCATTCTTCAACGATATAGGAAAGACAATCTCCAGCTTCACTTGGAATGGAAAGAAGCCACGAATAAGCAAAG
>NW_006399803.1:4693499-4699838 GCF_000299155.1 Elephantulus edwardii
CTTCTCAGAGTCAGCCATAGTTTGTTATGATCTACACAGTCAAATGCCTTTGCATAGTCAATGAAACACAGATAGACATTCCTCTGGTATTCCTAAGGCGACTACTGCTAGACAACTGAGACTCATGCTTCTCTTACTTAGTATTTGCTTGGCTAGAAACTCTCTAACTCAGGTGATACTTCCTCACTCTCATTTCTAGACAAGATCATGTGGTCAGTGTTGACCAATGGACAATTAGTAGAAGTGATGTGTGTTCTTTCTGGGCCAAATTGGTAAAATATTCAAGATGCGTTGTACTCATTCTCTTTTTCTTCCTCAGTACCCTTGGCTGTCATATGATGTGATAGCAGTGTCAAGAGATAGTCTAGAATCTTAGAAGAATGCTACCAGACTAGAAAAATTTACACCAAATTTTTGTATTTTTGGTAGTGCAAGTCTGCTGCCAACAACAGATCGTTGGCTGGAAAAATTGGCTTCTTGCCATGTCTCTGGTCTCAGACAAGCTCAACTCTAACTTAACTCCACACATTTGTCTCCTAGTTACATTCTTTAGTTTTAAAGATGACCATTCTATTCTCCATTCCTCGCCTGTGACTATGAAAACTTTTTAGCCCTTTATTACGTATTCAGGGAGCTTTGGTGACCTAATGATAAGAAACTGTCCTGCAGTCCCAAATGCACAGGGTTCAGATTCATCAGCTGCTCTGGAAAAAGGATGAGTAATCTCTTGCATGATTCATGGCCTCTGAAAACCCACTAGAGGGTCAGCTATGAATCCGATCCAACTCATTGACACAGAACAACAAGAAAAACTACATTTTCAATCATTTATAGGTGCATGTTTGAGAAAGGAAAGAAGCAATCAAGCAAGAATACCCCAATCTTGTTACAATCATGTCTATATATCCAGTAACACTTATATTCTCCTTGTTTTCTACTCAAGAAATTGGTAAGGGGTTACTTCTTAATCTATCCACAGTTTTCTGTCCATCTGCTGTACAGAGGTAACTCATGGTTACTGTGATGCTAAACACTGTGACACTGATATGTCTAATGCAATAATCATTAACCATGGTGGATAGTGTTTGGTGGAGCTCCCAGATTAAAATAAGCTTGGAAGCAGGAGTGGGATCCACTTCTGAAGCAGCTTGCCTCCAGAAACTCTATGAACGTGGAGAAACGATGAAAGTTATACAAATGCTCAGGTCTTTTGCTCATAGGGTCGCTATAAATCATCTACGATTCAACGGCACTTAACAACAACATTCAGTTTAATCTGGAGACTAAGGTACATGGGATACAGGTAGTGGTCTTTGCAAGTACTTGTTATGCATCAGAGAGCTGGTCAATGATTAAAGATGACAGAAGAAGAATCAATATTTTTTAGTTGTCGTGCTGGAGAAAAGTGTTGAACATAACATACCATGGACTGCCAAGAGAACAAACAGGTCTGTCCTGGAGAGGGTGAAACCAATCTGTTCCCTGGAGGCAAGGATTTTGAAGATCCATCTCACATGCTTTGGGCACATGGTCAGAAGAGATCAGTCCTTAGAGAGGGGCATCATGCTTGAAAGGTGGAGGGACAGCACAGGAGAGGAAGACCCAGGATGGGATGGATTGACTCAGTGGCTGGGGAAATGGGATTAGGTTTACCTGAGTTGTTGAGAGCATCTCAGGATAGGGCAGGATTCAGAACTATTGTACATGAGGTCTCTATGAGTTGAATGTGACTTAGTGGAACATAACAACAACATCCACAGTTAAACTTGTCCAGGAACTCTGAATCCTTAACTCTTTCAAAGACTTTTTTCCTTCTTTTGTGTATCTTCTCTTTTTTGACATTATTAATCTTCTTCTCTCTATTATATCGCTCTTGTTATGTACTGCTGAGTTGCAGCTAAGCCCCCAGCTGGGTTTTAGAATTGATTGCCTATCTTTCTCCCTTGGGGCAACTGGTGGATTCAAACCAAGTACCTTTGCATTGGCAGCAAAATTACTTACCACTAAGGCACCAGACCTCCCTAACAACCTAAAAATATACTATAGTCTGTTTCAACCTACAAATACAAATTATCCAAGCCCCTCTTGATACGTTAATCTCTTTTAGTTGTAACCCTGTTTGTCTAAATGCTTTGCAAGACTCATAAAAACTTGTTTGCATATGGTGCTTCTATTTTGTCTTCCATTTGCTCTACAATCCATTCCAATTTGGTTTCAAACCTGACAACTCCACATAACTACTTTTGTCAAGATCAAAATGCTTTCTGTGCTGTCAAATCCACTGGAAATTAGGATGTCCTCATTTTATTAAATATTGAAATTTCACTGGAGTCATAGCAGTGTTAATCCTTTCTTTAAGCACTCTTTTGTTTCCTCCTGATTTTCTTCTATTGTCCTTTCCCCTCAACTTGTTTTTTTTTTCTCTCATCCTGGCCTCTAAATGAAGGAATTATCTTGAGCTCAGGTCTCAGTACTGTTATTTTTCCATCCATCATTTCTAGTGAGGGACCCACATTCATTTCATCGTTTTAGATACTGTCCATTTGCTGATAACTTCCAAGTTTATATTCCCATCTTAAACTTACTATTTATATCCTATACCCATCTATCCAGCTCCATACTAATCATGCACCCTTGAATATTTCAAATATGTCTGAAACATAACTTGATAAAGCACATACACATGATTTCTCTTCACCTTTTTGCTAACCAAAAGGTCAGAAGTTCAAATCCATCAGCTGCTTCTCAAGAGTAAGGTATTCTCTTCCCATAAAGATTGATAGCTTAAGAACCCTATGGAGAATTGATATGAGTTAGAATTGATAGCAATGTAGAAGTTGTTAAAAACTGAAATATAATGTTATGCTTGTTTTCTTCCTCTTTTATAGTCATTATGTCAGAGAGACTTTTAATTTCTTACTTGGAAAAAATATTGAATTAAATATTTTCTTCTATATCATCTCAGGTACTAAAGGCCAAGTCACTATCATCACAGGGTTGAATTATTATATTACATTATTTATTATTATTATATTATTATATAGATATATATAATTTTTGTCTTACTATTTCTACTGTTGTCACAGTCCATATAATTAATAGCTGATATATTGATGATAGCCATGTACTTAACTGCAAGTTTTTTAGATTTGTGTGCCTTAAAAGAATAATCAGGGTTTTTTAAGGGAAAGAGGGTAAAGATTAATTTAAGTCTGTCATTTTGAAAAGAATGTGTTAGAATTTAGAAATATATTAATAAATAATGTAACATTCTAATTATGATTTATAATAGCCAAAATATATAGATATGCTATCCTATAGCTTTAAATTCAAATTAGGTCTCTGAAATGACTTGCTATGCATTAGAGAGCTGGACAATAACTAAGGATGACAGAAGAAGAATTCGTGCCTTTGAGTTGTGGTGCTGGAAAAGAGTCTTGGACATACCATGGACCACCAAGAAAACAAATAGGTCTATCTTGGAGAGGATGAAGCCAAGTTTCTCCTTGAAGGCTAGGATTTTGAAGCTCTGTCTCACATACTTTGGACATGTGGCCAGGGGAGACCAGTCCTTGGAGAAAGAGATTATGATCAGAATGGTGGAGGAACAGTGGCAGAGAGGAAGACCCCGGTTGAGATGGATTGATACAGTAACTAGGGCAATGGGGGAAGGTGTGTCAGAATCAGTGAGACTGGCTCAGGACAGGGCAGGGTTTAGAGCTGTTGTGCATAAGATCATTATTATGAGTAGCAGGCAACTGGACAGCAGGTAACAAAACCAACAAGACTAGAAGGCTTGTGGGAGGATATCAAGTGTATCATCCAAGAAGAGTACAAATGTTGCTTACAAAGACAGAAGAGGAAGAAAAGAGCAAAATGGATGTAAGGAGAAATGCTGAATATTGCACTGGAGTGCAGAAAAGCCAAAACACAAGGAAGAATGCAAGATGCTAAAGAGCTGAACAGAAGATTTCAAAAGGCAGCGCAGGATGACAAAGTAAAATATCACAATGAAATGTGCAAGGAGCTGGAGTCAGAAAAACCAAAAGGGTTGAACTCGCCCAGCATTTCTTAAGCTCAAGGAAATGAAGAACAAATTCAAACCTCGAGTTGCTATAATCAAGGACGCTTTAGGAAGAATAATCCAAGAAGTATCAAAAGAAGATGGAAAGAATATACTGAGTCACTGTATCAAAAGGAATTGGCAGACACAGAAGAATTTCATGAAACAACATATGAGCAAGAGCCTATGGTGATGAAGGAAGAAATTCAAGCTGCTTTGAAGGAAATAGCAAAAAATAGTCCCCAGCAATAGATGGTATACCAATTGACATATTTCAGCTAACAGATGCTGCCCTGGATGTGCTCACCAAGATATATCAAGAAATCTGGAGAACACCACTTGGCCAACTGACTGTTCCCATTCCAAAGAAAGGTGACCAAACGGAGTGTGGAAACTATAGAATATCTTTGATTTCACATGCAAGCAAGATTCTGCTGAAGATTATCCAAAAACGACTGGAACAGCACATCAGCAGAGAATTGCCAGAAGTCCAGGCTGGATTTAGAAGGGGTCGTGGTGCTAGGGATATTGTAACTAATGTTAGATGGATCTTGGCTGAAAGCAGGGAGTACCAGAGGAATATCTATCTGTGCTTCATTGATTATGGAAAAGCACTTGACTGTGTGGACCATAAGAAGCTATGGCTGACTCTGAGAAGAATGGGAATCCCAGAACACTTGATCGTGCTAATGTGAAACTTATACTTGAACCAAGAGGCAGTCGTCAGAACAGATCAAGGAAATACTGCATGGTTCAAAATTGGTAATGGTATATGCCAGCGATGTGTCCTGTCTCCAAACCTTTTCAACCTGTATGCAGAACAGATCATCCGGAAGGCTGGGCTCTATGAGGAGAAATGTGGCATCAGGATTGGTGGAAGATCTATCAACAATCTGTGTTATGCAGATAACACAACCCTGCTTGCTGAAACTGAGGAGGACCTGAAGCACTTGCTTCTGAGGGTCAAGGACTTCAGCCTTCAAAATGGATTGAGGCTCACTGTCAAAAAGACAAAAATTCTCACCACTGGACCAATTGGCAGTATCAGAATGGATGGAAGAGATAGAGATTGTTAACAACTTTAGTTTGCTTGGCTCCCTGGTCAACACTCTTGGCACCAGTAGCCAGGAAATCAAAAAACATATTGTGATGGGCAAGTCTGCTGTTAGGGACCTCTCCAAAGTACTGAAGAACAATGGTGTCTCTCTGGAGACTAAGGTTCATTTGATAGAGGCCATGGTCTTTGCAATCACTTGTTATGCATCAGAGAGTTGGACAATGACCAAGGAGGAAAGAAGGAGAATTGATGCCTTTGAGCTGTGATGCTGTAGAAGAGTATTGAGAGTACCATGGACTGCTAGGAAAATATACAGATTAATCCTGGAAAGGGTTAAACCGGGTGGCTCCTTGGAGGCAAGGATTCTGAGGCTCCATTTAACATACTTTGGACATGTGAGGAGAGACCGGTCCTTGGAGAAGGACATCATGCTTGAGAGGGTGGAGGGACAGCGCAGGAGGGGAAGGCCCTCTATGAGGTGGATTGATTTGGTGATTGGGGCAATGAGGATGAGTGTGTAGGAGACAATGAGATTGGCACAGGACAGAGCGGAGTTTAGAGCTGTTGTACATAGGGTCACTATGAGTCGCAAGCTACTCGATGGCACATAACAACAACAACACAATTCATAGTTTGTTGAGAAAGTTTGAATTTAGGATTATCCTCAAAATTCCAACACAGGAAATTAGGTATTAATATCTTACATTTATAAGCAGGAAAAATATGTGTACTAAGTTACCACAAGGACTTCTCATCTTGAACTCTCTCTTTTTTAAGGCTAGATTAAGAAATTTCATTTTAAAAAAAGAACGTTTTAGGCTTGCTTTACCTTTCTTCAGAACTCTTGTAAGAACTTTAAGAAATGAGATGTGTTAGGGAGCTCCAGTTGCCTACTGGCAAGAAGCTATACTGCAATCCCTAGGTGCACAGTTTCAATCCACCAGATTCTCTCTTGGAGAAGTAGTGACAATCTCCTCCTGTACCAGACCGATCTAATTTTACAGTACACACACACACACACCCCATTTTTAAAAAAGAAATAAGATGTGAATAAACATGTTGTTGTTGTTGTTATGAACCTTCGAGTTGCCTGTGACTCATAGCGACCCTATGTACAACAGCCCTAAACTCTGCTATGTCCTGTGCCAATCGCACTGTCTCTGACACTCCCATCCCAATTATCCCAGTCACGGAATCAATCCACCTCATAGAGGGCCTT
>NW_006399803.1:4703506-4726264 GCF_000299155.1 Elephantulus edwardii
TAATAAATAATATATTTATTTTATTCACATAGTAACTATATAATCCAACACTGACTTTTGTCTACGTTAGCTCTAAAAAGCCTGAAGTTAAATCCAGTGCCACCTGTTTTTATCTTTTTAATGTGATTAAAAAATACACTTAGCAATAATTCCTAATTTTTCCATGTACACTTCAGTGTACATTAACCATTATTCTTTTCCAGAATTCAATGTCACTTTAGCAATGCTCCCTCCCATTCCCTCTTTTCTCCCACCCTGGAACCACTGATAAACTTTGGTTTCTATACAGCTAACTATTTCTTACAAGTTATTGTTGTTGTTAAGTGCCATCAAGTCATAAGTGACTCATAGTGACCCTATGAAAGAAAGTCCTCGACACTTGTGTGGCTTTCATCTTTTCTCCAGGTTCATAAAGACATTTAACATATTTGTTGTTTTTGTTTTTTATTTAAATCCCTAAGCATAATATTTTAACATTTCAACCACATTACTCCATTTACCAGGGCTTTACGACTAGGTATTATTCCACTGTATGAATGCACTATAATTTAGTACATTATGTGTTTATCTAGTCATCTTTTGAAGAAGCTGTGACAGCATACTCATGCCCTGGGTGACTAAAAGATGTGTGATTCAAATTCATCAGCCACTCTTAGGGAGAAAGATGAGCACTTTCCTTTTGCAATGATGCAGAGGAGCAAATCATTATTTTGTTCCTTGGCCAGTTTCAGATTGTTATCTCACAAGAAAGATATTCTTTTAAGTAAAGGTTTATGTTTAACTTTTGATTCTTGCCATTGCCTCCAGACATATTTTCTGAGTTATTTAACTTTCAAATTCATACCCCAAGAACATATAACACTTTCCTTTGATTTTTTCCCTCTGAAAAAAAGCTAATTGTATCTCTCCTCATAACAGCTGCAGTTATATTTACATCTGCATTTGTCTTCCATCTTCAAAATGGAAGCTCAAAGGGCCCATCTATTTTGCCCCTCTACAGAGTGAAACATCAAAGAATTCAATTAAGTATAGAGACTCTAGCACTTTGTTCATCCAATCATCTAGCCACACTTAAATTATTCAAGAATATCTTACCTGTCAAACTAACTCATCTGAAGCATAATTACAAACCTGTAATAGAAAAAGACTTATTTTCAATGACTAAAATAGATGTAATTTTAATCATTTGATTGTCTAATGGGAATTTAATTAAGAAGGCTATCTGGTTACTTTACACATTTTTCTTCATAATTAATGAACTAATTTCCTAATCTATAAAGAGATTGAAGAAACAAGGTTTTGAGTTGCATAAGGAAGATTCACCAAGAAGTTTGCCATTTAAGACATGGAAGTTAAATAGCCTGATTATAAGTGAAGCACAAACATCAGAGAACACAGATATAAAAATAAAAAAAATTACAGAAAGAGGGATTTGTGACTACATTAACAAATAACTTTGCATGTGTGAACAACTTCTGAAAACAGCATTTTATTGTATGTTGTTGTTGTTACGTGCCATCGAATCGCTTGCAACTCATAGTGACCCTATGTACAAGAGCCCTAAACGTGTTCTACCGTGTGCCAAACTTGCATCTCAAACACACTCATTCCCACCACTCCAATCACAGAATTGATCCATCTCATCGAGGGTCTTCCTCTCCTGTGCCACCCATCCACTCTACCAAACATGATGTCCCTCTCCAAGGACCAGTCCCTCCTTGCAACATGCCCAAAGTATTTCAGATGAAACTTCAGAATCTTTGACTCCAAGGAGCATTCCAGCTTCACTCTCTCCAGGACAAACCTGTTTGTTCTCCTCCTAGCAGTCCATGGTATATTCAACACTCTTCTCCAGCACCATAGCTCAAAAGCATCAACTCTCTTTCTATCATCCCTATTCACTGTCTAACTCTCAGAAGCATAGCACATAATTGCGAAGACTATAGCCTGGATCTGGCACACCTTAGTCTCCAGACTGACGTCGTTGCACTTTAGTACTCTTGAGAGGTCCCTCACAGCTGACTTTCCCAATGCAATTCGTCTCCTGATTTCCTGTCCGCTGTTACCAAGAGTGTTGACTGTAGAACCAAGTAAACGAAACCTGTTAACTATCTCAATCTCTTCACCACCTGTCATGATGCTGCCAATTGGCCCAGTGGTGAGAGTCTTTGTTTTCTTGATATTGAGCTTCAATCCGTACGGAAGGCTGCAGTCCTTGACCTTCTGCATCAAGCGCTTCAGGTCCTCCTCAATTTCAGCAAGCAGGGTTGTGCCATCCGCATAACGCAGGTTGTTGATAATGCCACATTGCTCCTCATACAGCCCAGCGTCTTGGATGATCTGTTCTGCATACAGATTGAAAAGGTATGGAGACAAAATACATCCCTGATGGAACCCCTTCTTGATTTTGAACCATGTAGTGTCTCCTTGCTCTGTTCTGATGACCGCCTCTTGGTCCAAGTATAGGTTTCTCATTAACACAATCAAATGTTCTGGGATTCCCATTATAAAATACAATTTTTAAGGTTCATAGTTATAACTTGTGGATCAGAAAGATACTGTATGATCAATGTTGTTAAGTTGGAACCAACGTGACCCTCCAGTAGATTTTCAGAGCCTGTAAATTACATGGATGAAGACTCTCTGACCATCTTTCTCCCGAGGAGTCACTGGGGATTTTCCATTGTTGGGTGTGCCAGTGTCACTTCCCTACAGACTATATCACCAGAGCTACTTACATTTAAGTAGTTGATTTTAAAGGATGTGGAAGGATTTTTTAAAAGAAAATGTTATTATTAATTTTCATTTCTGTATTTTAAGTTTGAAGTTCAAATAATGGAAATACTAAGCAATGTGGCAACTCCTTCACCAACCTATCACCACATTTTTATGTAATATCTACTACAATCCAGGTACTGAAGTAGTAGTTGGATCCATGGTGGTAAACAAACTTAACCCTTGCCCTGACAGAGTATATAGGATTCCATGGACACAAACATTTATTAAACAACACAAGTTAAATTATATAATTAAAAAAGAAAAAAAACCTGAGATGAGATTGTTTTTGTTTTTGTTGTTGTTGTGTGTTGTAGAGTCACCTGTGACTCATAGAGGACCTATGCACACTAGCTCTGACTCTGTCCTGTTATAAGCCAATCTCATTGTCTCCAACACTCTTGCCTCCATAGCTCCAGTTACTGTGTCAATCCTGTGGTGTTCCTTCACCCTTTTAAGATGATACCCTTCTCCAATTGCTCATCCCTCCTGGCAACATGCCCAAAATAGATAAGATGGAGTTTAATAATCCTTGACTTCCATAAGCATCTTGGTTTCACTTTCTTGAAGAAAGGCCTGTTTGTTCATTTGGAAGAAATTAGTCCGTGGTCTGTTCATTACTCTTCTTCAGCACCAAAGCTCAAATACATCAATTTTTCTTCTATCATCCTTAGTCATTGTCCAGATCTCTAATGAATAACAAGTAATTGCAAAGATCATGGCCTGGATCAGATACAGCTTAGTCTATAGGCTGACTTCATTGCTCTTCAGCACTCTGGAGAGGTCCCTGACAGTAGATTTGCTGAATGCAATTTGTCTTTTGATTTCCTGAGTGCTGATGCCAACAGTGTTGATCGTGGAATCAAATAAGCTGAAATTGTTAACAGTCTCAATCTCTTCTCCAACTATCCAAATGCTGCCTGTTTGTTCAGTGGTGAGAATTCTTGCTTCCTTGATGTTGAGCTTCAATACATATTGGAGACTGCAGTCCTTGACCACCTTCAGCAAATACTTCAGGTCCTCCTCAGTTTTGGCAAAGTTGTGTCATCCCCGAAGCAAATATTGTTGATGAGTCTTCGTCCCATCCTGATGCCACATTCCTCCTCATAAATACCAACCTTGCAAATGATCTGTTCCACATATAGATTGAAAAAGCATGGAGACACGATAGTTAATGACAGTAATTGTAACAAGGAGAAGAAGAATGGTGGAAAGGAGTGGCATCCAGAAATGAGGATGCTTCTGCTGGCTGTCTAGTCAGATGTCACTCATGGACACCCCAATGCCTCATGCCATCAATGGAGCTGCTGTATATTTGGGAATGCCTTCCATTTTGGGGGCTCATCTTATGACATGTATTTGATAATAAATATTCATGTGTGATCTACAAGGTTTCCATTGATTTACTTTCTTGAAAATAGATAACCAGAACCTTTTTTACTACTCTATCTTAATCTAGAATCTCCACTTGAACCTCACCACATAGATCACCTTGCTGTTATTTGCAATACTGGGTAGCTGTGATTCTTCGATAATCATATCATTGTGCAAGCAACCAAAAGACTACAAATTGGCAGACAGGTTGCAGAGTGCAGAGGAAAAATTATTACTAAAATTACTAAATTATTGCTAAGACCAGATAAGCTGTCACAAAAAGATGGAGATAGGAGTTTGAAAAGAAGGAGAAAGTTCATCAGCTAAATCAAAAGGTGAGACTTGAGATTAAAGAGTTTGGCAATGTGGAGGAGCTGGAAAGAGGTTAGTGTGATTAAAAATACTGGTAATCCTCTTGCTTATTTTCAGTGATTTTGAGTATTTTTTCTTGTGTCTGTTGACCATCCAAATATATTTCTCTGTGAAAATTCTTTCCATGTCTTATGCATATTTTGTAATTGTGTCTTTTTCTTGTGTAGGATTCTGTAGACTTTTGATATGAGACCCTTGTCTGAGATGGTACTGTCAAATGTTTTTTTCTCAGTCAGTAGGTTTTCTTTTCACTCTGTTGGAAAATGTTCTTGATGTGCACAGAGATTTAATCTTTAGAAGGTCCCAGTCATCAGTTCTATTCTCTCCAGATTGTGCATTTTTTGCTATATTTGGCAGTCTCTTTATTCCATAAACTAGGCTGTCTACCCTTGATGTCATTTTGTCTCTGATGAGCTTTATGGTTTTGGGCTTTACTCCCAGGTCTCTGATCCACTTTGAGTTGATTTTTGTGTATGGTGTGAGAACTAGAGTGAGATGCCATCTCACTATAGTAGCAGTGGCAAAGTTTAACAGGACAGCAAATAATAAATGTTGGAGAAAATGTGGGGAGATAGAAACTCTTAAACACTTTTGTTGATGGGATTGTAAAATGGTGCAACCACTCTGGAAGTCAGTTTGGCACTTCCTCAAAAAGCTGAACATAGAAATTCCATTTCTGTTGTTGTGTATTACCTTTGAGTTGAGGATGACTCATAGCAACCCTATGAACCAAAAGCCTGAAGCCTTTCTATAACTATCATCATTTGCAGAGTTTCCAGAGGCATGTGGTTTAATAAGTGGATGCCACTCCTGCTTCTAAACCTGTCTTAAACTGGAAGCTCCACCAAATACTGTCCACCATGGGCAGTCATTATGACATTTGACTCCCCTGTGGTACAGATTCATCTTCAGAGTAAACCCAGATTACCTTAGTTTAGCAAATTGACATAAGAGTGCTGTACAACTTAAAAGAATGTTCCTCCAAAACAAAATAACAATAGCAGTAGCAATAGGTCCTCAGGCCAACCGACATTTAAATACAAGGGCCCTCAAAGTTTCCAGAAGCATGTGGTTCAAAACTTGAATTTCAAAAGTATGAACTCCAGCTTCCAAACCTGAATCAATGTGGGAGCTCCACCAAACACTGCCCATGATGGATGGACAATTATGATGCTGGACACAAACTATGGCACAGTTGTTCATCATCAAAGCAAATATCAATAACCATGTGAGTTTTTTAAGTTTAAGCATGCCCAAATGCTGGTAGAATGTGAATGAGCCAGAGATTCCCAAGCCATCTGTCAAGTCCAATCTGCTGACCCCCATTTGGGGCAAAAATACAGCCAAAAGAACTCTAAGTGTTCCTTACATGACCATCAGGAAGAAGCAAGAAATTCCATATGATTCAACTATTCCACTGCTTGGAATATCCCCTGAGAAAATGAGAACTGAAGCACAAATGGAGTCTTGTACACCAATATTTAGAGCAGTGTTATTCACCATTGTAAAACCATGGAAACATCCTAATGTACAACTAAAATGGAATAGATTGAGAAATTATGGTACATTCACATCATGGAATACTACGCAGCATGCAGAAATGATTACCTAACTTGGGAGGGACTGGAGAGCATTATGCTAAGTGGCTAACTTAGTCTCATAAGGACAAACACTGAGTCACACCATTATTGCAGAACCAGAATGAGGATCCAAGGGATGGGGAGGGGAGGAGGAGCAGAGGGGTGAGGATAACCAGGGT
This sequence comes from Elephantulus edwardii, assembly GCF_000299155.1. Classification (NCBI taxonomy): domain Eukaryota; kingdom Metazoa; phylum Chordata; class Mammalia; order Macroscelidea; family Macroscelididae; genus Elephantulus; species Elephantulus edwardii. The sequence goes on from NW_006399803.1 coordinate 4,709,787, forward strand.
GGTGGTGATGGTTAATCACCGGGTCACAGAGTTGGATGGGGGAGGGGCGATTGAAGGAAATGGGAAAGATCTGGTGTGAAAAATAAAGTATATACACTTTTAAATAAACCAATATAAAATATTTTTTAAGAGAGAATACAGGTTGTCAGATGAGAATGGACTTATAACCACGAATAAACTTTGTTCTCTGTACAGTTATCTTTTCACATAAGTGATTTCTTACAGTATTTTTCCTTTTCTGATTAATTTCTTTTGTTCAGCATAATACTTCCAAGTTTTATCCAGACTTTAGCATATATCAGAACTTCATTTTGCTTAATGGTTGAATATTGTACATATGTACATATTTTGCATTCATTCATCTGTTTAGGGCAATTTGGGTTGTGTCTACCATTTGATTATAGTGTATAGTTCTGCAATGAACATTGTGTATATATATCTCTTTCAAGTCTTTTTGGGATAAAAACCTAGAATTAGAATTGCTGTGTCATAATGATATTTCCTTGTTTAGTTTTTTGATGAACCACCAAAGCTTTTAATAATAACCATACCATTTTGCATTCTCATCAACTGTAAATAAGGATTACAATGTCTCACCACTGGGCCTATTGGCAGCACCGCAATACGTGGAGAAGAGATTGAGGTTGTAAACAATTTCAATTTGGTTGGATCCACAATCAGCACTCTTGGCTACAGAAGTCAGGATATCAAAAGACAAATTGCATCAGGGAAATCCTCTGTCAGAGACCTCTCCGGAATGCTGAGGAGAAATGATATCAGTCTGGGCACTAAGGTGTACCTGATCCATGTCATGGTCTTTGAAATTACATGCTAAGTATCAGAGAGCTGGACAATGACAAAGGATGGTAGAAGAATATTTGATGGCTTTGAGTTTTGATACTGGAGAAGAGTATTGAACATACCATAGATGTCTAGGAGAACAGATAGGTCTGTATTGGAGAGGGTGAAACCAAGTTAAACCTTGGAGACAGATTTTGAAGCTCTGTTTTACATACTGTGGGCACGTGACCAGGAGAAACCAGTCCTTAGAGAAGGATATGATGCTTGGAAGGGTGGAGGACAGTGCAGGAGAGAAAGATCCAGGATGAGAGGGATTGACACGATAACTGGGGCAATGGGATTGAGTGTGTTGGAGTCAGTGACACTGGCTCAGGACAGGGCCAGCTTCAGAGCAGTTGTACATAGGGTCACTATGAGTCTCAAGCAATTTGACGGCACATGACAACAGCAACAATTCTCTAGTTATATTTGTTGCGTTCTTTTGTTTTATTTTTAGCCTTAATCATTCTAATGGGGGTGTAAATGTCATTGTGGTTTTGATTTGTATCTCTGTGATATCGAACGATACCGAGCACTTTTTCACGTGTTTGGTGACCATTTGGATGTTCTCTTCAGTGACTATCTATCCAAGGTTTATTCTCCCATTTTATGATTAGTTACCTTCTTGTTAAGTTGTCAAAATTTTGAATCTAAATTATAAGGGCGCTGAACCTTACATAGCTTGAGAACCTGCTGTAAATATAACAATGTGCCATCAAGATTTCAGGAAGACTCATTTACAATTTGTATTACACAGATGACATAACATTGAGGGCATAAAAAGAAGACTTGACTCATTAGTGAAGTTTAAAGACTGCAATTTTCACTACTGGTACATCATCTCAACATAAAATAAAAAAAATAGGTCCTCATAACTGGATGGGAAAGTATCATTAGAAATGGAGAAAAGACTGTTGTTGCCAAAGATTTTATTTTATATGGATCCACAATCAAAGTCTGTGAAAGTAGTAGTTAAGAAATCAAATGATATGTTGTTTCTTTGGCCAAATCCACTACAAATGATCTGTTTAAAGTGCTAATGAGTGGATGTATAACTGAAGACTGAGGTGAGCCTGATTCAAATCATATCTTTCCCTGGGCTCTCTTTTATCCCACTACTCAGTATGCCCTGCTTTAAAAAGTAAGTTTACAATATTGTTTTGGTTTTTATGGTTATGTGGTACTTGGTGTGGAGATTTTCTGTTTAACAAACTCATTCTTTCACCACAGTGCACACACGCTTTGTAAGACTATACCTCTAGAGTTGGCGAGGGTGTGTCTGAAGTGGGATGGCATCAGGAAGGAGAATGAAGAAAAGATGAAGGGGTTTGTGTCTGACAACCATCACATTCTAGAGATTCTGTTTTGTCATAATCATACACTGGATATAGTCCAGGAAACTGTTTGAATGATGTTTTAAAGCTTCGTCTTTTAAGATCAAAGAACTGGACAAGTTCAGGGTGTTTTATTGAGTTGGAACTCTTGCCTCTTTTTGTTCAACTCTCCTATCTCCTTTGAAATCTTACTGAATGCTGTTGGATATAACTTACCTTATCTATCAAGCTGCTTTACTGTAAAATGTAGTCTCTCCTTCACAAAATGCTCTTCAGACCAATAGTGTTTTGCATTTTATGAAATAAAAGGAATGATGAGCTGGTTAATGTCTTCCATTCCCAGTAAGTTGTAGCAGAAGTTGAGATGAATGAAAATGATTGAGTTTGTAAGTAAGCCTGATCTGCAGATATGAAAAACTGCTGGAGACATTTCAGTGTGGAATGGCTTTAATTTACTGAGTGGCTCTCAGCCCAACATATGCCTGTTTTTTGTTAACTTCCACAGCAGAAAGAAATGCAGAGTAAAAAGCATTCAGGAAAGGCTATCATTTAAAGGAACCTGTGTTTGAGACTAGAATTGTAATTTACATGAAACAATGGGGTATTGTTCTGAAGGGGTAGGTGAAGAGGGACTCAGAACTTTGTGAAGTTTGGTAAGACTGACAGACAGACAGACAGACTCATTAGTGAGGATACAAATGGGATAGTCTTATTAAATGCCTTTCTTCATTAGCGATGGCCTTAGAGCAGCCATTAGAAGACCTACGAATAGACGGCCATGAGAATATTGTCTCTACACCTAGAATATTAGCTCTTGATTTTTTATGTGTGACTCAATATTGATTTATCGAGTAGTAACAAACGGACTGCTTTAATTACTTGTAAGTTGATTCCAAATAATGGCAATCCCATATCTTTTAGAACTTCCCCCATTAAGTATTCTTGGTTTTAAATTTAAAGAAACAGATTACCAGGTATTTATTCTACAGTGTTGCTGGGTAACTGCCAATTGTAGATGAAATGCCTGATGAACTTTAACAAAGAATTAAAGAATTATGAATATTCATTTTCTGCTCCAATATTAATTTCTCACTAACTAAATATAACGAGATCCCATGGTGGTATCAGATTGGCATAGGTAAAGAATCTATTATCCTTTTTATTTGCTCCTCAGTTTTCAAACTCTGCTTTAATTAGTGCAGAATGCACACAAGTGACCTTCCAAGTTATCGTCAAACTCTGAGTTTCTCCTCCTGCAATATTTATAGCAACTTTTGTTCGCCAGCCTTTGGTCTGCAAGTCTTGTAACGAAAAGTAGTCCCTGCCCCCACGTTGTAGAGAGGACAGAATAGTTCAAATGTTTATGTCTTATTATCACACTCTCAGTCTTCCCCCCCCCTTCTTTTAAAGGTAGTATTGAAACCATCTGGGAACCTTTGAAGTCAGTTTATTTTACTAAGTGAAACTTTGATTTTTTTTCTCCTTTCTTTATACTACACCATGGAATATTTGATTGATTCTGGCATAAGGACACCTGTGTTTACAGATCTGATGATTTATACTGTTGATGAAGGAAGCTAGAGTCAGACATTTTTGCCAAATAAATCTACTAGTAGGCTCCAGGGTTTTTTTTTGTTTGTTTGTTTTTATTTCTTGACATTATTTTAGTTAGCATGTCCCTAGGCGGCTAAATATCTTGGGCTTTGAGTTGTTGTTGTTGTTGTTATGTACCATCGAGTCATTGCAACTCAAGATAACCCAATGTACAATAGCTCTGAACAGTTCCTTGCCCTCACTGACTGACACATCTACTATCATACCCCAGTTACTGTGCCAAGCCATCTTATCTGGAGTCTTTTTCTCCTGGACTGTCCCTTCACTCTTCCAAGTGTGATATGCTTCTTTAAGAACTGATTCCTCCTGGCTTTGGGTATCAAGCTATTTAAAGAGACAGTATAGAAAGTGATTAAGAATGTAGAAATTGTATCCAGAGAGAAATTAAAAAAGCCAAATGTGTTACCACTGAGTCTCTTTCTGATCATAGTGGTCTCCAGAGAGTTTCCAGAGAGTTTCCAAGGCTATAAGTTTTTATGGAAGCAGACCACTTCACCTTTCTCCCGTGAAGCAGTTGATGGGTTCAAAGTGCAGACTTTTGGGAAGTTCTGGTAATGTAGTCTGTAGGGAGTTGCACTGTTAATATAAAAATGGTGCCTCTCTGGTGTTTGAAGCCATGAGCAAGTGATTCTGTAGGAGAAAGATGGTCAATCTTCTGTGTAATTTACAGCCTCTAGAAACCTACTGGAGGATCAGCTATGAATCAGTTCCCACTCAATGGCAAAACATTTGAAATATGACAAGAACAGAGCTCAAATTCTAGCTCCTCAATGTGCTTTTTTTTAACCTTAGGAAACTCACTTTACCTATGTGGATCCTAGCAGCCTCAACTGTAAATTGAGCAAGCCATGGCAACTAAACAAAGATTTGTGTCTGCTCTGATGTACGCTGCACAAAAAAGTCTAGAGACATATGTTTCCAAAACAATTAGGTATTGAAAGCTCCATGGAACACAATTTTAGTTTGAGACACATGTGAAGACTGAGTTGAAACTGGCTTTATGGCAATTGGCTCTGGTTTTCTGCAATCAATATCAAGATTCTACTGAAAATTATCCAAAAACAACTAGAACAGCACATCAACAGAGAACTGCCTGACCTGCAGGCTGGGTTTAGAAGAGGCAATGAATGGTACAAGGGATATTATAGCTAATGTTAGATGGATCTTGACTGAAAGCAGAAAGCACAAGAGAAATGTCTATCTGTGTTTCATTGATTATGTAAAGGCATTTGACTGTGTGGACCAAACTGTGGTTGACTCTGAAAAGAATGAGAATCCAAGAACACTTGATTGTGCTTATGTGAAACATATACTTGGACCAAGAGACAGTTGTCAAAACAAAGCAAGGAAACATTACATGGTTTAAAATCAGGAAGGGTGTATGTCATGGATGTGTTCTATCTACTCCATATCTTTTCAATTCATATGCAGAACAGATCATCTGAGAGATTGAACTCTATAAGGAGGAATGTAGCATCAGGATTGGAGGAAGACTCATCAATAGCCTGCTTTATATAGATGGCATAACACTGCTTGATGAAACTGAAGAGGATCTGAAGCATTTGCTGCAAAAGGTCAAAGACTGCAACATTCAATATGGTTTGAAGCTTAACATCAAGAAAACAAAAACTCCCACCACTGGATTGACTGCCAACATCATGATCGATGGTAAAGAGATTGAGATTATTAACAGGTTCAGTTTGCAAAGGCTCCACAATCAACACTCCTTTTACCAGCTGTTGTTGTTGTTATGTGCCGTCGAGTCGCTTGCGACCCATAGTGACCCTATGTACAACAGCCCTAAACCCTGCTTTATCCTGTGCCAAACACACTCTCTCTGACACACCCATCCTGATGCCCCAGTCACTGAATCAATCCACCTCATAGAAGGTCTTCCCCTTCTGCGCCATCCCTCTACCCTCCCAAGCATGATGTCTCTCTCCAAGGACCTCTCTCTCCTTACAGCATGTACAAAGTATGTCAGACGAAGCCTCAGAATCCTTGCCTCCAAGGGTTAGCCTAGTTTAACCCTCTCCAGGATGAATCTATTGGTTTTCTTGGCAGTCCATTGTACATTCAATACTCTTCTCCAGCACCACAGCTCAAAGGCATCAATTCTCCTTCTATCCTCCTTAGTCATTGTCCAACTCTCTTATGCTTTTACCAGTGGCCAGGAAATAAAAAGACTAATTGTATTTGGAAAGCCTGCTGTCAGGTAGCTCTCCAGAATACTGAAGAGCAACGATGTTAGTCTGGAGATTAACGTGTGCCTGATCCAGGACATTGTCTTCGCAATTACTTGCAATGCATCAGAAAGCTGGATAATGATTAGAGATGATAGAAGAAGTGAACTACCAGGAGAACAAACAGGTTCATCCAGGAGAGAATGGACCAGGCTGCTCCATGGAGGCAAGGAATCTGAAGCTCCATCTGAAAAACTTTGGGCATGTTTCTAGGCAGGACCATTCCTTGGAGAGGAACATCATGCTTAACAGGGTGGAAGGACAGCACAGGATAGGAAGACCTTGGATGACATGGATTGGTACAGTGACTAGGGAGGGTAATGAGGGTGAGTGTGTCAGAAACGATGAGATTGGCTCCGGAAATCAAGATTCAGGGCTGGTGTGCATACATATGGTCGCTATGAGTCACAAGTGACTCAAGGGCACATAACAAAAACAACAACACAGGATATTGTGGAAATGAGGATGCCTGGTTTCTGAGATTGGATAATCAAAACTCTATGAGTTTCTAGCTTGTTCTTTTTCTTGAAATTCTCAGTTTAGAGTCAGCTAGTGGCCATGTAAGGACAGTCAAACAATGCACTGAAAGTCTTACACTAGAAAGAACTGAAGTTTCTGCCAACAATCAGCACCTAGTAAGAGAATCATCTTGGAAGTAGGTGTCTTGCTTAGCACAAACTTCAGATGATTGCATCCATGCTCATGTCTTTATTGCAACCTCATGAGAGACTCTGAGCTATAACCACCTGTTAAATTGCATCTAATTTCCCAACTCACAGAATTATGAGGTTATAAATGCATATTCTGTTTTGAACAGCTGTGTTTAGTGTAATTTATTATGCAGTGATAACGAATATGATAATATTCTCTCAAAGATTGTTGAGAGGATTAAAAGAAATAATGTAAGTGCTTTTTACAGAGTCTCCATGCAATGAATATTTTTCAGACAAAAGCATTAGTTATGGTTGAAAATTTAAATTAGATGGCTTTTCTTCTTAAGCAGCACCTTTATCCTAACCTCCTTACATAGACTGTGCTTTAAATTGTTGAATAATTTCATCTTTATGACAGGATCTTGAATGCAGAATAAGTGGAATATTGTATTTTTTGTGTCTATATCACATTCTTTTGGGCCATCTTTTAGTTTCAGCCTTGCTGAGGTCACAAGCTGCAGGACAATCCCCGTGGCACCAGGATTGATCAATTCACTAGTTTTCTCTAGGTCTGTCTTAGGACTTTTTATACCACTGCTTAATGCAAACATGCATGGGCCCTTTTCACCCATTTGGATGGCTGCATTTACAAATCTGGATGTACAAAGGAGTTACCAAGTCCTAATGTGAATGGGAAACAAACAAACAAACCAATAAACAGACAAATCTGTTGTTCTTGAATTGATTCTAACCAATGGTAACATAATGCATGGCAAAGGAGTGCTGATTTTTCTTTGACTATAGTTAAAATGAGGAATTTGGTGGAATATTGTTGAAAGAGTTCAATAAAAGATAGTGGTTTGAGCATACCTTTCTGTGGGAGAGAAAGATGAGGCAATCTGCTTCTGTAAATGTGTATAGGCATGGGAAACTCTGTGGACAGTTATACTCTGTCTTACAAGAGCTCTAGGAAATCAGAAATCGGTTCATTTGTCATTGAATATTTTTTAATGGAAAAGTTGAATATTTAAACTACCCAAACGCATCTTGAAAGAAAGGACTTTTGATCTGCTTTCAAAAGATCCCAGCCTTAAAAAAAAAATAAAAAAAAAAAAAAAAAAAAAAAAAAAAAAAAAAAAAAAAAAAGATCCCAGCCTTGCAAACACATGTACCACAGTTCTATGGTGTACACAAAGGGTCTCCTCAGATCAGAACCAATCCTAAGGCAATGTGGCTGGGACGTTTGTTTGTGTTTTTTACCTACCCTTCTATGTGTAAATGCTGTGAGGGCAGAGAATGGCTATGGCTCTGTCTTTTTTTCAATTGCTTAATGTTTGATTTCGAGAATTTGGCAAGAAATATCCATTGAATGAAATAAAATAACTACCTGGAAAAACTTTCGTGTAATGTATGCTTTTCTGCAAATTATTTGTAATGTCTTCACCTATCACTGAACCATTTCAGAAAGGATCTTATCATCAAGAACCAATGGTAATGAAGGAAGAAGTTCAAGCTGCACTAAAGGTATCTGCAAAAAAATAAGGTCCCAGAAATTGGTGGAATATCCATTGATGTGTTTCCACAAATACATGCAGCCATGGCCATGCTCACTAACCTATGCAAGAAATTTAGAAAAGTGATACCTGGCCAACTAAATGGAAGAGATCCATTTTTGTTTGAATTCCAAAAAAAAGATGTTACAAAAGGATGTGAAAATTATCTAACAATATTAAAATAATATATGAGTACTATATTAGTGAAGATTGAAACAGATTGAAACAGAACTGCCAGAAATTCAACCTGGCCTGACAAAAGATGGTAGAGTGGGAGATATCATTGCTGAAGTCAGATAGAGCTCAGTTGAAAGCAGAGAATAACAGAAAGATGGTTATTTGTGTCTTATTGACTATGAAAAAACAAATAACTGTATGGCTGGCGGTAAATTATGACTAACATTGAGATGAATGAGAATCTCAGAACATTTATTTGTACTCATGTAAAACCTACACATTGACCAAGAAACAGTTGTCTGAATATGAGAATGAAACACTGCATTGTTTCAAATCAGGAAACGTGTGCATCAGAGTTGTATACTCTCTCTATACCTATTCAATCTGTATGTTGAGGAAATCATTTGAGAAGTTGCACTATATGAGGGAAAATGTGGAAGAGGAAGGATGAGGAAGAAAGTGTAGAGGAAGACTCATAAGCAACTTGAAATATGCCGATGACACAACCTTGCTTGCAGAAAGTGAAGAATACTTGAAGCACTTACTATAGAAAATAAGAATACAACCTTCAATATGAATTCCATCTTAATGTTAAGAAAACAAAAATCCTCATCACTGGACCAGTAGGCGCTCTCATGATATATAGAGAAAAGAGTAAAGTTGTCAGTGGTTTCATTTTACCTGGATCCACAATCAACAGCGAGGGAAGCAGCAATACAGAAACCAGATGTTGTGTTGAATTGGGACAATCTGTTAAGGATCCCTTCAAATTGCTAAAAAATCAAATGATAATATTTTCAATTGCTTTGTATGCATCTGAAAGTTTAAAGGTGACTAAGAATGAAGGAAGCAGGATTAGTGTCTTTGAGTTGTGGTGTTAGATGAGAGTACTGAATATTCATTCCATGGACAGCCAAAGAACAAATAAGTCTGTCTTAAAGAAAATGCAACCAAGGCTCTTTAAAGGCAAGGATGGTGAAGCTTCATGTCACTTACTTTAGGCTTGTTGACAGAAGGGGCCTATTGTTGGAAAAATATACGTGCTGGGAAAAGTGGAGGGTCAGAGAAAAACAAGAAGACTCAGAAGAGTGTAGACGTAGTGATGATTAAAATGGGCTCTAACACATTGGAGGTTGTGAAGATGGTGTAGAAAGGGCATGTTTCAATCTGTTGTTCATAGGGTCATTATGAGTTATAGAAAACTGGATGGTACCACCACCACCACCAATATGAATCTCATTAGAGTCCTATTCACAATTAGTCATGAAAATGATACAAGATTCACTGTCATTTTATTCTGTTATTCTTCATGGCACTGTGATTAGAGGGTTAACTCTACATCCACTCACAACATATTGGGTACCTCTCCTGGCCATAAGAATAAGATACATTTTAGAAATGCTACCTTTAAAGACAAATTTAACCGTGGCAAAGGACTTTGCAATAATGTCATGAAATGCTGTTATTACGAATTGGTATATTGGAATCTGGCTATAGCTAATTTTTAATAGATTACTCAAGATATCTTTTGAAAAATTAGAACCTTCCAATGGGGACACGAAGGTGGCCTAGTCCATAGAAGGATGTGTTCTCTGGTGGCTTGAATTCACCAGCAAATCTGATGGAGAAAGACAATCTCCTCCTTTGTACTTTACAACTTTGGAAACCCGATGGAGCCTCAGCTATGTGTTGTGTCATTGGATGGTAATCAGTTTGAGTTTTGAGTTTTAAATAGTAGTACTCATTTTATCTAGGTTTAGGTGTAACATTAGGTTGCTTGAAGACTAAAAAGTTCCTTTTCTGTAAGGAAACTGAGACAACACTGTCCCAAACTAATTGAATGCACTCTCAGTCAGCCATAGTCTTCCCTCTAGAAGAGCAGAACTTATTATCTGTCACCATGATTAGGATAAAGTGAACCAGACTTTGAGAGTTGTTGCTACTAATAACCAGAGAGGAGTTATGTACAGAACAAAGGCAGTCCTAGAAATTAAGGAAACAATACCTTTTAATCCAGACTTGGTAAAGGAAGCTATGATGAAATTAATCCCTACAATAACAGAAGAGATCTTAAATGTTCAATGGGCATTGTGGCTCTGAAATGTGGATAAACTTCTGAATCACCTGTAAAATATATTAAAATTGTACATGCTTGAATTCAACACCAATATATAATTCAAAGGCATAACATTTTCTTAAGTCTTCTTTATTTATTCTCCATCTTTTAAATGGCTATTAAGGCAACTAAAAAGACCATGACTTGGGCTAGAATATTAGACATTAGACATAAACAAATTGACATTTTTCCTCTTTAGCACTTTACAGAAGTTCTTAACAACTTCATTTCCACCCTCCCTAAACCTCACCCCCATTTATAATGATATATATTGGTTCACCTCTGAAGATTTTTGGTTTTTTTTTATGTTGAGGTATAACTCAAACTGAAAGCTACAATCGTTGACCTTTATCAATGTGCTTAAAATTGTCTTTACTTTTAGAAATCAAAATTGTATCATCTGTCCATAATAAACTATTAATGATTTTTCCCCTCCAGTCTATATACCATGCTCTTTTTTCACATAATGTGACTTCTTTGATGATTTGTTTAGTATATTGATTTAATAGATATGGTAAAGGGATATAACCTTGACATAAACTTTTGGATTTTAAACCATGCAATATTACTTTGTTCTATTTGAACTGCTTCTTGATCTATCTGTAGCTATTCTCAGAATGCTTAAAAATGCTATGCATAATTTGTTATGATCCATTAAGTTAAAGGCTGTTTCATAGTAAATAAAACATGTTGTGTTGTTAAGTGCCGTGAGTTGCAGGTGACCTGCATACATAGCGACCCTATGAACAAAAGTCTTGGACATTTCCTGTATCATTTTTGTCCTTTCTCCAGATTCATAGGGTTTCCAGAGGCAAACTATTGTGGAAGTGGATGCCACTCCTATTTTCAAGCTTGCTTTAATCTGGGAGCTTCACCCAAAACTGCCCACCATGGGTAACAATATTTGGCTTCACACAGCAACCACAAGTTACCTCTGTACAGCAAGTGGACATACCAGGGTTACATGACCTAGAAGAATGTTCACCAAAAACAATTAAAGGCAGACCCAAGGGCCACAGGCGTGAAGGCCTGATAGGATTTGAAGCTAGGGCCTGGAGTGGGGCCTTCCCTCACTCCACAGGCTCGACCCCACCCTTAATTACCCTTACTCTAGGGGACAGGGCCACGCACCCACCTTTGAAGGCCAAAAGATCAGCAACACACAACACAAAAGACCCCAGAAACTTTTTTGCCTGACTGCCACTAAGAGGAGCTGCTATGGAGATGTCAGCCATCCCACCCGCTTAGCCAGTAGACATTTTTCTGATATCGTCTACTTTTAGCCATGATCCATCTGACCTCAGCAGTGATATTCCTTGTTTCATGACCAATGCAGTTTGAATTTCTAGAAATTCTCTGTAGATGTATTCATACAAACATTTTTAATTATATTGACAGTATGAAAATAAATGAATCTGCTAACAGTGGAGAGGGTGTAAACTTCTTAAGTGAGACTATAAAACCAAAAACCAAAGAGTTGTCATTGAGTCAACAATGGTTCATTGCAACATTATGTGTTCCAAAGGTTAGAATTTCAAATCCACTAATTCCTCTGAAGGATAATAATGAATAATGTCCTTTTGTATTTACAGTGTCAGAAACTCGATAGACAGTAGTTTTGAGTTGGAATTGATTCAATAGCAGTGAATTTAATTTTGCCAATAGATTTTCAATGACTACAATCCTTTTTATTCCTCAATTCAACATGACATTTTATTTCCTTTTTAAAAATATATTTTAATTTTATATTGGTTTGCACACAAAATTAATAAATATTGCATGTCACATATTCTTCTACTCACATTGTACTACATACAATCATTCCCATACATTATGCTTTATAAAATGAATCACCATTGATCCATGCTCACCATTACCAGGCCTTTTCAGATCCTCACTGATTATTTCCTAGCTCCTTCAACCCCCCTTCTGCCCATCAAACTCTTCAATCATTGCTTTTCTGAACTCAAGTCCTTCCCCCACTCCCTGTTCACTTTTGTATATACCTTACTAATAATCTTTCTATTTTAACAATAATATTGTTATACAATAATTGTCCTTATGAGACTGATTTAGTTCACTCAACATAATGCTCTCCAGCCTCTCTCAAGTTATATAGTATTTTTCAAAATCACTACTCCTGAAAGTTTCACAGTTTTCCATAGTGTGAATGTACTACAATTTCTTAATCCATTCATTTGTTGGTGCGTATTTGGGCTATTTCCATTTTCTTGCCATAGTGAATAATGTCTTAATGCCATTTTGCACATTGGTATACCAGTCTCCATATGTGTCCATTCTGCTAGGGGTACATTCCTAGCAGTGGAGTAACTGGGCCATATGAAATTTTTATGTGCAGCTTTTTAAAAAAATGCCAAATAGCCTTCCAGAGTAGTACCATTTCAAGATCCTACCAACAGTGTATGAGAGTTCCTATCTCTCCAGAGTCTCTTCAACACTTATTTTTTTCTGTTCTTTTAAACTTTGCCACTAAAAAAAAAACCCAAAAAACAAAAAAACCCAAACTTTGCCAATGCTACTCTAGTGAGATGATATCTCATAGTAGTTTTGATTTGCATCTGTCTTATTACCAAGGATTTTGAGTATTTCTTCGTGTGTCTGTTGGCCATCTCAATGTCTTTCTCTGTGAAAAATCTTTCCATGACTTTTGCCAATTTTGTAATTGTATTATCAGTCCTTTTCTGTGGATACCATGCCATTGTTGTTTTGTGCTGTTGAGTTACCTGTGACTCATACCTAGCCCCATTACCCCAGTCACTGAGCCAATTCATCTCATTGAGGGTCTTCCTCTTTTGTGCTGTCCCTTCACCCTCCCAAGCATGACATCCCTCTCCAGGGATTGGTCCCTCCTTGCAACATATCCAAAGTATGTCAGATATTGTTTCAGAATCCTTGTCTCCAAGGAGCAGCCTGGCCTCATCCTCACTAGGAGGAACATGTTCTCCTAGCAGTCCATGGTATTATGTTCAATCCTCTTCTCTAGTACCACAGCTCAAAGGCATCAATTCTCCTTATCATCCCTAGTCATTGTCTAACTTTCTGATGCATAGCAAGTAATTGCAAAGGCTATGGTCTTGATCATGTGCACCTTAGTCTTGAGACTGACATCATTGCTCTTCAGTGCTCTGAAGAGGTCTCTGGCAGCAGACTTTCCCAATGCAATTGTTGTTGTTGTGTTGTAATGTGCTGTTTAGTTGCTTGCGACTCATACCGACTCTGTGTACAAGAGCCCTAAACTCTGCTCTGTCCTGTGCCAATCACACTGTCTCTGACACTCCCATCCTGATTATACCAGTCACTGAATCAATCCACTTCATAGAGGGCCTTCCCCTCCTGCGCTGTCCTTCCACCCTCCCAAGCATGATGAACTTCTCCAAGGACCAGTCTCTCCTTACAACATGTCCAAAGTATGTTAGACAGAGCCTCAGAATCCTTGCCTCCAAGGAGCCACCTGGTTTAATCCTTTTCAGGATGAATCTATTTGTTTTCCTAGCAGTCCATGGTACTCTCAATACTCTTCTCCAGCACCAAAGCTCAAAGGCATCAATTTTCCTTCTATTCCCCAATGCAATATGTCTTTTAATTTCCTGGCTGCTTGTGCCATGTGATTCTTCTTCTGTTGTCCAGATCTCTGATACAGAGCAAGTAATTGCAAAGACCATGACCTGGATAAAGAGCACTTTAGTGTCTAAACTAACATCATTGCTGTTTATCACTTTGGAGAGGACCCTGACAGCAGTCTTTCCCAATGCAATTTGTCTTTGATTTCCTGACCGTTAGTTCCAAAAGAGTTGGTTTTAGAGTCGAGCAAGCTGAAAATGTTTCTTTTTTCTCTATCAGTATGTGAATAAGCCAAGGCTTTTGATATGAAATGGTTCTCTTGCCTTATCTGCTCAACTATAAGTAGTTTAACATATCCCTGTTATGGAGACAGAACTTTCAAGCACACACAGGAGAGAGGATGGTGTGAAGATGGAGACAAAGATTAGAGGAATGAGACTACAAATGGAGAAATGTAGCCACCTTCAGAATCTGCAAGAGGCAACAAATGGTTTTCCTCTGGAATCTCTGAAAGGAATGTGGTTCTGCCAATATTCCAGTTCATAAGACTTAGTGCGAATTTCTGGAGCCCAGAGATGTTAATTTCTTTGCCACCGAATAGATTCCAACTAATAGTGACCTTATCTGACAAAGTGGAGTTTCCTCATACAGTTTTTTAAGACTGTAATTTTTGCAAAAGTAGATTTCTTTCTCTTCCCCCCTTCTTTCCTTCTCTTTCTCCCCTAAGATCCTGGCTTCATCTTTCTCCCTAGTTATGAGCTGTTCCTCTTTTAGTTAACAGTTGAGCACTTAATCACTGCACCAGTACAGCTCTTTTCATAACTCTAAGTTTTTATGTGCTATTGAGTTGGAACCAACACATAGTTCAGCCTTCAGCCAATTTTCAGAGACTAAATCCCGTGGGAGGAGATTGCTCATCTCTCTCCTGTGGAGCAGTTGGTAGATTCAAACTGCACACCTTATAACTCTAAAAACTTAAAAAAAAATTCTAAACTGATACCATTGCTCCTCAGTAATTTGGAGAGGTCCTTGACTGTGAACTTGCCCAATACTGCAAATCTCCTCATCTCCTGACTGCTAGTATCAAGGTTGTTGATTGTGTATTCAAGCAAGACTAAATCACTGAACAGGTCCACCTCATTTACTTTGGGCATGGGGCCAGGAGAGATCAATCCTTGGAGAAGGACATCATGCTCAGAAGGGTGGAGGGACATCACAGAAGAGGGAGATCCAGGATGAGATGGATTGATACAGTAACTGGGGCCATGGGGATTGGTGTGTCAGAATTAGTGAAATTGGCTCAGGATGGGGAAGGGTTCAGAGCTGCTGTACATAGGGTCTCCATATGACCCAGGCGATTCAGTGGCACATAAAAACAATGGCATAATATGACAGATTTGGAAGCAGGAGTGGCATCCACTTCCTAAATGGCATGCCTCTGGAAACACTATGAACTTTGGTAAATGTCGATAGTTGTAGAGGGGCTTCAGGCCTTTTTTTATAGAGTCACTATGATTTGTGCTCAACTTAAAAGCAATCAACAACAACATTCTAAACTACCAAATTAATTGCAATTCTTTCCATTAGCCACAAGAAAGTACTATCGATTGCTGCTCAATTTAATGCATTCCTTAACTAAACAATCAATAGCTTTTTAAAGTACAGTCACACCTTATTTCATTACACTTTGCTTCAGAAATACGATATACTTTACAGACTGGAAGGATTGTAACAATTCTGTGTGAGCAAGTCTATTAGTGATATTACTCACTTTTGGTCTCAGTGTCACAGTCTGAGGATTCTTTAAATATTTCATATCTTGTAACAATAGCAGTGTACCCTTAGTAGTCTACAGTACAGCGTAGACATACATTTATACACACTGGAAAACCAAAATATCCATGTGACGCAATTTATTGCAATGTTTATTTTTACAGTGATCTAGAACTGAACCCACAAAAGCTCCAAGAAATGTCTTTACTGAGTTATATATAAATCCTTGCTTAGGATTCTGTTGTCAAAATTTTATTTTATACTGGTTTACATCCAAAGTTTATGAAGTTCATATACATTGTTTTTCATCCCGGACCTTTCCCCTTTCCTTTACCAATCTCTCTCTCCACCCATAAAATCGTGTGACCCTGTATTGAAGTCTCCCCTCCCTTGGATCTTTGTATGTGCTCTACAGTAATGGCCCTAAACAGTATTTGTCTTTATGAGACTGATTTAGTTCACTTAACATAATGTTCCACAGTCCCTCCCACATTAGATAATGTTGTTGTTATGTGCCGTCGAGTCGCCTGCGACTCATAGCGACCCTATGTACAACAGCCCTAAACTCCGCTCTGTCCTGTGCCAATCGCACT
>NW_006399803.1:4728594-4741014 GCF_000299155.1 Elephantulus edwardii
TGGTGTACGCCCTTCCTAATTCTGAACCATGCAGTGTTTCCTTGCTCTGTTCTGACGACTGCCTCTTGGTCCAAGTATAGGTTTCGCATTAGCACGATCAAGTGTTCTGGGATTCCCATTCTTCTCAGAGTCAGCAACACTTTGTTAGGATCCACACAGTCAAACGCCTTTGGATAGTCAATGAAACACAGATAGACATTCCTCTGGGACTTCCTGCTTTCAGCTAAGATACATCTAACGTTAGCTACAATATCCCTAGTACCAAGACCCCTTTTAAACCCAGCCTGGACTTCTGGCAGTTCTCTGCTGATGTGTTGTTCCAGTCGGTTTTGGATTATCTTCAGTAGAATCTTGCTTGCATGTGAGATCAGTGAGATTGTTCTATAGTTTCCACACTTTGTTGGGTCACCCTTCTTTGGGATGGGAACAAATATAGATCTCTTCCAATCAGTTGGCCAGGTGGTTGTTCTCCAGATTTCTTGGCACAACTTGGTCAGTACATCCAGGGCAGCATCTGTTAGCTGAAATATGTCAATTGGTATGCCATCTATTCCTGGGGCCTTATTTTTTGCTATTTCCTTCAAAACAGCTTAAACTTCTTACTTCATCACCATAGGCTCTTGCTTATATGTTGTTTCATTAAATTCTTCTGTGTCTGTCAATTCCTTTTGATACAGTGACTCAGTATATTCTTTCCATCTTCTTTTAATACTTTCTGGATCATTTAATATTCTGCCAAAAGCATCCTTGATTATAGTAACTCGAGGTTTAAATTTGTTCTTCAGTTCCTTGAGCTTAAGAAATGCTGAGCGAGTTTGGCCCTTTTGGTTTTCTGACTCCAACTCCTTGCACATTTCATTGTAATATTTTACTTTGTCGTACCGTGCTGCCTTTTGAAATCTTCTATTCAACTCTTTAGTATCTTGCATTCTTCCCTCTGCTTTGGCTTCCCTGAGCTCCAGGGCAATTTTCAGAGTCTCTTCTCACATGCATTTTGGTCTTTTCTTCCTCTTCTCTCTTTGTAACGAACGTTTGCACTCTTCTTGGATGATACCCTTGATATCCTCCCATAACTCATCTGGTCTTTGCTCATTAGTGTTCAAGGGTTCAGTGTACCATAATTTCTCAAGCCATTTATTTGTGGTTGGACATTTGGCCTGTTTCCATTTTCTTGTGATGGTGAATAATGCTGCTATAAGAATTGGTGTACAAGTCTCTGTTTATGTCTCAGTTCTCTTTTTTTTTGAGAGTATATTCCAAGCAGTGGAATAGCTGTGCCATGTAGATTCTTGTCAAATTTTTTTTTCTCTAAAAGAGAATGGAAAAAACTCTTCCTCTGTGATTTTCCCCCAATAGCCTGAACTTGAAGTGTGTCATCTTATGTAGTGCGTTAGTTGTTTGCTAAAATAGTTTTGCATTTTTCTTTACTAAAAGCAGCAGAAATTTACTGTGTAGGAGAATTTTGTTACAGATTACTCAAACACTAAAATTGCATAGCAAAATGTACATGCATTTGAAATCATAACACTTAAAACTTTATTGTTACAGATAAAGTATTATGCCAAAGAAAAATGAGGTATAAGTTATGAATTGAGTTGATGTAACTGAAGAACTCAGACTTTGAAGTACTGGCAAAATTTAGAAACTCATTCTTTATCTAATGCAAAAATCTTCTCTTAAAAAAACCCCCAAACACCTAAAAACAACCACACAATATCTCTCCCTTTTGCAGTGTTTTTTCCTTGAGTTAGAAACTGGTGATTTCCAGCTGTTTGCTTTTTCCTTCATTATAGCATTTGATACTGATGTTCTGAAATGGATATTGCTTATCTGGGGAGTGGTGGTGTCTGATGCAGGAGTATGGGAAGGAATTATAGCTATTTAACAGCTGTTTGCAAAAGTTCCAGAGTTCTTGGGAGAGAGCAGGAAACTGTAATTTAAAAATAGCTCTCAAAGCCAAAAAGAAGAGGGAAGAGAAAAAAATAATTTTATTTCTTAATCTGTTTGGATTACCTCTAAGGAGATGAGTAATGACTGAAATTCATTGTTAGTACACAGGAAGGTCTCTTAAGAGACTGTCTAGACTCTAAGCAATCCTTCTGTTTCATAAAAGTCCTCCTGAACTTTCTAGAGAAAAGAAATTTCTCTGCCATATTCCTAAGTACTTTGGTGGTGAGTTGCACTGTTAACCCAAAAGAGGCCCCTCCCTGGTGATTCGAATTCTGGAGAAAGAAGGACAATATTGTCCACTGCAATTTACAGTCTTAGAAATCCTGATAGTCAACTTGCAACTTGATGGCAAGATTTTGTTTTGTTTTGAACTTTAAAAAAAATTATATTGGTTTACATACAAAAGGTGCATACATTATGTTTCATTTATATTCATTATGTTTTATGCATTCTTTCATTCACACTGTGTTTCACATTGTCTTTTTTCATGCATCATGTTTTATAAAATTAATCATCTTTGATCCATGCCCAGATGACAAGATCTTTTCTTTGATCGTTTTTTTGTTTTGGGTGTTTTTTTTTAATGTGTGTGTGTGTGGGTTTTGTTTTTTCTTAAAAGGAAATAAGATTGGCTGTGAATTCAGCCCAGTACTAAATAAAATTTATAATAAAAACTATGTTTATTTTATTAAGCTTCTCTTTTGTTGTTGTTGTTATTGTTGTTAAGTGCCTTTGAGGACCTGAACACACGTATAATTTTTCATCATTTCTCCACATTCATGGAGTTATCGGAGGTAAGCTATTTTGGAAGTGGATACCATTCGTGCTTTCAAGACTGCTTTAATCTCAGAGCTCCATCAAACACTCTCCACCATGGGTAACCATTGTCGCATTTGACACTTCAGTGCCACAGTGTTTAACATCACAGTAAACACGAGTTACCTCTGTACAGCAAATGCACAGATCAGTGCTATACCACTTAGAAGAATGTTTGACCAAAACCAATTAAAACCAGGCCTGAGGGCCACAGACTAAAATCATCACATTTGGCTTGGTAGCATAACTTGCTATCCACTAGTCCAACAGAGCTCTCTCTATGACTCACAGCAATTCTATGAACAACAGATCTAACCCTTGCCCCATCCTACACCATCCCCACAATCTGAGACATGCTCAAGCCCATTGTTACAGTCACCGTATCAATCCATTTTAGTGAGGATCTTCTTTTCTTCTCTGGTCTTCCACTTCTACCAGCATGATATCATTTCCCAAGGACAGGGACCTTAATTGTTGCTTAGTGCTGTCGAGTCATAGATGGCTCATAGTGACCCAATGAATGAAAGACCTGAACAGCTGATTAACTTTCCTCATTCCTCCACATTCATAGAGTTACTGGAGGCAAGCTATTTCAGAAGTAGATGCCACTCCTGTTTCCAAACTTGTTTTAACTGGGGAGTTCCACCAAACACTGTCCACCATGGGTAACCATTGACGCATTTGACACATCAGTGTCACAGTGTTTAGCTTCACAGCAACCACATGTTACCTCTGTACAGCAAATGGATAGACCAGTGCTATACCACTTAGAAGAATGTTTGACAAAAAATAATTAAAACCTGGCCTGAGGGCCGCAGAAAACACACCAATCAAACTCAAGCCAGAAAACACACCTTTGTAGAATTTCTGAGGTGTACTCAAACCACCAACCTTTGGGTTGTTGTCATTAATTGCCATTGAGTCAAGAGTGATTCATAATGATCTACGAACAAAAGACCTAATGCCTTTCAATACCTACTGTCAATTTCAAGTTCATAGAGTTTCCAGAGGCATGTGGTTTAGGAAGTGGATGCCAGTCCTACTTCCAAACCTCTTTCACAACTGGGAGCTCCACCAAACACTGTCCACATTTGGAAACCATTCTGGTATTTGATACTCCAGTGGTCCAAGGTTCAGCATCACAGCAACCTAGTTTACTTCATACTGCACATTGACAAAGAGTGATTTACAAAGTGAAAGAGTGTTCTTCCAGATACAAACAGCGCTGGCTTCATTTAGCAGTGATTAAGTGTCATTAAGTCAAATACAACTGAGAGTAAGTTTAGCACAAAAGACCTGAACTATGTTCTATAACTAACATCATTTCTGTACAGAACTCTGTTCTAGAACTAACATAATTTCTGTACATTTATAGAGTTTAAAGAGTTTGTAGAGTTTTTAGAGGCATCTAGTTTAGGAAGTGGATGTCACTCTTGCTTCCCAGCATAAATAAATCTGGAAGCTCATCCAAACATTGTACATAATGGGTAACCGCTATGGTATTTGACAAGACTATAGAGCAGTGTGCAACATCACAGCAACACCAAGTTGTTCAATTCAGCAAATAGACAAAAGATGGCTGTTTCATTTGAGGGATATTCATTCAAAAATTAATAAATTTGCCTTTGAGCAGACTTTCACCCTAGGCAAAGGATCAAGTACACTCACTGTTGAGGGGAAAAGAGCAGCAATACACATCAGACACAAACCCAAAAACCTCTGTCATGCTCTTATCAGGACTGCCATCAGATGCAGAAAAACAGCCAAAGTCCCAGAGTGGAGGGACCTTTGGGTTGGCAACCTTTTAATATGTTGAGATTAATTGTATCATGCAGAAACTCCATCTGTCTAATCACTCATTTGTTGTCAAGTCAGAACAGACTCACAGCTGACCCTCCCTTGGATTACTGAGGCTGTGAATTGAGTAGATGTCACCCATCTTTTTCCAGAGGAGCCACTGGTGGATTAAAGACCAGGTAGGCATGACATTTGTGTTAGCAGCACAATTTCCTGTAGACTACATCACCAGAGCTCCCTCATTAGTACATTGGGGGGGGGGAAATGTCAAAGTAATTGTGATTGCCATCCAGTTGGAACACATTCCTAACTGGTCCTCCAGAGGGTTTTTGGAGGCTGTAACTCACACAGAAGGAGATTTGCCATTTGTGCCCTACATAGCCATTGGTGGATTCCAACTGCCCAAGAGCCACCGCCCCCCTCCCCCCTTGGATTAACTGCTTGTGGACTACACCACAAGAGCTGTCCATGTTGATGTGGAGGGAGGAAAAATGATAAATATTTTTTTATTTTAAGCCAAGTAAACTTACTATGTTATTTTCTTTGACTTCTTCATAGCTATAAAGAACTGTTCATTCTACAAGCTGTGGTGGTGTATGAGAGAACAGGGAAAAGGCATATCAGTAAAAAAACAAATCTCCTTTCTTCTAATTTCATAAGAAGTTTAAGTACTAACATATACTTTGTGAATAATTAAGGAATACTATAAATGATTTAGTAGAAATACAGTTGTGGCTTGTAGATTAAGTAATTTCTTTTTCTAAACCTGGTTGTGGCAATAGCAGCTATATTTCTGACCAACGTCCTTTCTGCATGTAAACAGAAAGAAACCCTTCGAAACGATAATTTGAAAACTTGTATTTTAGTGATCTTCAAGCCTGAATTTAGTTCCTAGGTGTAGAAATCGGGCTTTAGCAGCATGATTTGCTCTAATGATCACAAGTGCTGAGTCTAAAATGCACATCTGCATACTTTTTTTCTAATTGGCAGCTCTTCCCACACCATTCTGTGTCTCCCGAAAGCTAAATCAAATGAAAAGTGTTTGGTCTGGAACAGTTTTAGTTTTGCATTGCTGTTTCATCTGACATGGGAAGTGTAAGAGCCAAAGAGTGTAAAAACAACCATTTTGCAGAAGACTGGCTCTGCCAACACTAGCATATGTTGGCAATAGAATCTCCAAGCAATTTAGTCTTTAGTACCGGAGCTCTGCTTTCTTTTCAACATGAATCATTTGCATGGCATGGTTGCAGACAATGACCACGCTCTGTTTGTTCTAGGGAATGGGAAGGAAACTTGAGAAAAGAGATTTCCAAAAACATAAATATCAGCACACAACTAGTCAAGTGGACTTGTTAGAAATAGTGCACATTTAGCTCCTTCCCTGTACCTACTCAGAATCCTCTCAGTCTCGTTGCTATCGAATTGGAACTGAATCACAGCTGACCCTTCATTAGGCTGTAAATTCCATTGGAGGATTTTGCCCATATTTCTGCTGTGGATCTGTTGGTGGATTTGAAACATTAAAGGGGGCCAATCTATAGGTTAGCTGTGCAGCTCTCTACACTGTACATTCCCAGAGTACGCTCCCTAGATCTGCCAAATCTAGACAAATTGATGAACATATGTTCATGCTTCGCCACCCCCCCATCAGTGTGGAAACTGCCAAGCAGGAGCCCAGCTTCTTGTATTAACATTCATCACAAACCCGAATATATATATATATAAAAGGATCAGTAGTTTCAGGCTAAGGAGGATGAAGCCTGAGTGGCAGGTGGAGCAGGGGAGTCCGGGAGGAGGCAGGAAGTGGTCCCCTGAGAACATGGGGAGGCTCAAAATGGTTAACACAGGTAAGTAATCAGAAGTCTATCTGCCTGTTGTTCATCCATTCACCCATGGACACCAGGTGTTTGTTTACATCTGTTGTGAAACTTCATGGAATCGAGATAGTTCTAGACTAAAAGGGCAGCAATTCACCAGCACATGTGCCACTATATTTACTCCTCTCCCCATTTCCTGGAGCTCTAGTCATGTGGTCCATAGCAAGCTGCGCTGCTAACCCCAAGGTGGTGCCTCACTCACAAGGTGGTAGTTTGAATCCACCAGCGGCTCTGAGGGAGAATGATGGACTCTCTCCATCTGTGCAATTTTTAATTTTGGGGACTCCACCAGAGGGTCATTGTGTTTCACTTTCCATCTTGTTGCTCCCAAAGGTCCATCTCACCCTCTCCTCCAGCCCCAGGCACAAAGCGAGCCCATCTGATTAGTGTACAGCCCATAACGTTTCTCTCTAATTGCTGAGCCTCTCCCAGAAGACTTGCTAAGAGCGGCCAAGTCCTTGGAAAAAGACATCCTGTTGGGAAAGAGAGGAAGACCCTCCAGGAGATGTATTGACATGGAGTCTGTAACAATGGCCTTGAACATGATGCTGATTGTGAGGATGGCACAGGAGAGGTTGCTCTGAATCATAGTAGACTTGTTGACACTGCACAATGACAGTTGCCACAAGACTGCTTGGATCATATGTGTGGCTTTCTCAGGAGCATTCTATTGCTGTTTCTTGAGACAGCGGATGAGGCTGGCCCTCAACAACTTAGAAGGTCCCTGGCGTGGTCAGAAACTCAGTTTCTGGTAAAGTACAGCTACCCCTACCCCACCCGCTTGAGTAGTTTCTAGCCAACAACCCCCACCTGTGGTAAATCACACCCTGATTAGTCAACTTCCATAAAGTGGAATTCTTCTTTGTAAGGACACAAGGGATTTTTTCCACATTCCTGTATCTGAAGTAACTAATAAGATTCAAATAGGTTTCCAAACTGTTTCCCCACCAATCAGGTTCAAGCAAGTCTCCAAACTGCCTCCCTGAGCTATAGCTAACCAATTGAAAGTAGACTAGTACACAAACTACTATAGATAGCCAATCATAGGCACGTATAGTTAGACAAAGAAGTAACAGAGGTGTAAAAGGTAGAAGCTTGTGCCAACTCTGGGCTCTCGGGTGGATGCTGCAGTGTCAGCACGTGGGGGCTGGGTTCGAACTCGAAATAAACTTTGTTAATTTGGCTAATTGGCTCAGTGATCTTTTTGGGGACTTGCTCCGTTACAGTGATGTTGTTGATCAGTAGGGAATGTGCCTCAATAATCAGGAGGCTATAGAGGCCTTGTTGTCTCGACTGATTTCCCTTTAGGGGAGGCTTTCAAAGTGCGTCCAGTCTGCCTATAATGTCAGCATTCAGACCAGAGATGAGGCATGCCATCTGTCTGGTGCTCCCTGAAACTCGTTGCTGGAAGCAATTCATAGCTGAAACCACCCCCCAGTGGGTTTTCAGAGGCTGTAGATTGCAGGGGAGGAGATGGCCCATCTTACTTCCACAGAGAAACTGGTGAACTGCACCACCAGAGAGGGGTTGCCTTTGAGCTAGCAGCTTAACTCCCTGTGGGCTAGTGCTCCGATGTGCCCCCTCTGCTGTGTTTGGTCAAGGGCTGGAACTTGTCACATGCTTGTGATATGACCTTGGACGAGTCACTGAGACTGACCAAGGCTGTTTTTCATCCACAGGATGGTGCGAACTGGGGCTTGTGCAGGTCCTGTGAACTGTATGGTCACATCAGGATACTGTGGATGACAGGAAGGAAACAATGCACTGTCTTGTGCCTTTTTCACGCCGGTGGCCATGTTTGAGTATGTTCATGCTTTTTTGTTTGTTTTGTAACACTGCTTTGGGAGAAGTTCTAATTGTTACTGCTCCAAAAAATTAATTCTTTATCACACAACAGATTTTGGTCAATTGGAACAAAGTTTGCATTTCTTATTTCTTTACAAAATGGAGAAGAAAAGGGTTTATTGGGGAAATGTGCCATCCCTTGTGTGGTGCCAAGCTTGTTTCTTGTAGAATGTGAGTAGAACACTCTGTTGTGGGGCTTATTCCATTGTAAAGACTTAGATTTTAATCTTGTTGTCTGAAAATATGCTCTCCAAATTTATGGCCACATGAAAGCTTTACAAATTGAGGTAAAATGGAATTATTTTTTCTACATCTTTCCAAACATTTGCTGCTGTTGCTAAGTGCCATCGAGTCATAGAGGGCTCATATCGACCTTATGAACAAAAAAACCTGAACACTTACTTGTTCTCATGAGCTTTGAGCCTTAATTACTCTTAGACATATTACAATTTATTGATGAATTAATTCATAGCAACAATTGAAATTTATCTACATTGCAATTCATAAATTCATCACAACATGTGATTCATCAATTCATAGCAAACATTAAACAGTTAATTGCAATTTGTCTACATTGCAATGAATAAATTCATCACATGTTGATTTATCAACAGTGGAGAACACTCACTCACCCTGAGATCCCAACTCATCCTCTTCTTTGGCCTATCATGGTCATTGGTACAGTCAGGGTGTTCTCCACTAGTTCAGCAGTTCTATGTAGCCAGAGGTTCTTAAGCATCAAAATCCACTGCAAAATACAATTTAAGATATCTCACGTTACAGCAAAATTAATATATATTTCTTACATTTAAGCTGCTCATAATACCTACCCTGATGGACAAGAGCTACCAAGACAGGGAAGGATTCTTCTCACACTGATGGACATCATATTGCTTAAAAACAACAACAATGCCAAGAAGGTCTCAATGTCATCAACAGACACTGCCCACTATGAGTGGATATCAAGAACATCCTCCAAAGGAAGGATGCAAAAGATCATTACAAAGATAAAGGAGGAAGAAAAGATCAAGATAGATGTCAGAAGAGACTCTGAATGTTGTACTAGAATGCAGAGAAGAAAAATCAAAGGGACAATATCAAGAAATTAAGGAGCTGAACAGAAGATTTCAAAGGGCAGCTCAGGAAGATAAACAAAGTATTATAATAAAATGTACAAAGAGCTGGAGTCAGAAAATCAAAGAGGATGGACTCACTTGACTTTACTTAAGCTGCAGGAACTGAAGAACAAATTCAAGCTTCAAATTGCAATACTTAAGGATGCTATAGACAGAATACTGAATGACCTAGAAAGCATAAAAAAATATGGAAGTAATACACAGAATCATTGTACCAGAAAGCCTTGACTGACAAAGATAAATTTCATGAAACAGCATGTAATCAGGAGGCAATGGTGATTAAGGAGGAAGTTCAAGCTTCTCTGAAGGAACTGGCAAAAAATAAGGTCCCAAGATTTCATGTAATACCAACTGACACATTTCAACAAACAGATGCAGCCCTCGACTTGCTTACTAGGTTGTGCCAAGAAATCTGGAGGACAACTTCCTGGCCATCTGACTGGGAATAGATCCATATTTATCCCTATTCCAAAAAAATAATAGCTGATCCAACAAGTGTGGAAATTATTGAACAATATCATTGATATCACATACAAGAGTGCTTAAGAGCAATGATGTCAGTGTAGAATCCAAGGTGCACTTGATCCAGGTCATGACCTTTGCAATTAATTGTTATGCATCAGAGAGCTGGACAATGACTAAAGATGGCAGAAGAATCAATGCCTTTGAGTTCAGTCTGACATACTTTGGGCACATTACCAGGAGAGACCAGTCCTTGGAGAAGGAAATTATTCTTGGAAAGATGGAGGGACAGCACAAGAGAAGAAGACACTCAAGGAGATGGATTGACATAGTAATAGGAATAATAGGGGTAGGTGTGGCAAAGACAGTGAGAATTGTTCTAGATAACAGACAATTCTGAGCTATGGTGCTCTGAGTGGCTACGTGTTGCAAGTGACTTGATGGCACATAACAACGACAAATATCAAGAAAACATGACTTAGTAGCAGAGAGGAAGACAGAAATATGTATAAAGGAGAATATTTGAAAAACACATTTTTCAGTGACCTTTATTTCCCTAGTTTTTACAAATATTTTTAACTTTACTATTTTAGAAACACAAGAACAATCATTAAAATGTGTATTTTATGCTTGGAAATTAACTGCAGTATATGATAACTAATTTACATGGAATAATCTTTCCTCCTTGCTATGATTTTAGCACTAAGAGTTATGGGAAGGAGGGGATACAAAACACTAATAGACTTTGGTGTTACTTCCCTAAATCTTATCAAGTTATCTTAAAACAAGGGGGAAAATGAACCTAAAGTAGTGAGGCTCTTAATGTGTTCCACATACTGTGGAAAAATCTAAAACCAGATAAATGAAAAAACTTGAAAGTAAGTCTTCAGAGGTTTTTAGAATAAATCGACAGTACAATTTCATGTTTATTGGCTCCAACAATTAAAAAAACAATTGTATTTTCATCTTCGATGTTTTGTGTTTTTGTTTTTCTGGAAATTTAACTCTGGTTTCTTTCACAAGATTGTCTGTGCATTTCATACAGAAAATTAGAAAAAAAGAAAAAAAAAATTTCTTACCACTTAGCATCCAGAGTAGTTCACAGGATGTTTAATACTCTTCATCAACCGCACAACTCAAAGTCATTGATTCCTTTTCTATTTTCCATATCCCCTGTCAAACTCTCACATGTATATGTTGATATTGTTGTTGTTCCTGTGTGCATTACTGACTGATAACTGACCCACCAGCAGGTTTTGAAAGGCATATACAGAAGGAGATTGTCCATCTGTCTCCCTTAAAGTGCCTGGTGGATTCAAACTGTACACCTTTGGGATTGCAACACTTTTTATCACTAGCCCAATAGCAATAAAAAATACTATGGCTTGGGTCAGAGGCACCTTAGTCTTTAAGCTGATATCCTTACTTTCTATCACTTTAGAGATATCCTTGACAGCTAATTTGCCCAATGTAACAAGTGTTTTAAATTTTATATTATTTAATTTTCAATACTTGGTCAGTTAAATGAACAGGACCCAAAGGAGCTAGGAGTTTGCAGTCACGTGGAGACAATTTGAACTTAAATTTATCTGAGAAGTTTTAATAAAATTTGAGATAAAGTAAAACATATTAAGTAGCATAATAGTTGAATGATTTTCAAAATACATATTGAAATTATCTTTGATCAATTTTCCAAATTATAAATAAGTGATATATATATATATATATATAATCAGTGACTACTGAGCATCTATTATGTGTCCAGGTCTGGTGGCCTAGTGACAAGAAACTGCTTTCATCCCAAAGGGAAGTGGTTAGAACCCACCAACTCCTCCCATGTGATTTACTGCCTCTGAAAACCCACTAGAGGGTTAACTCTTGGTAGTTTCCAAGTCAAGGGCACGCAACAACAACACCAATAACACCAACACCAACATTATGTGTACAGGACTATTTCCCAGGTGTTAGTATATATACTTCAAATATTATTTACATACATGTTATGGGGGGGGTGTATATAGTGGGAGCTTTGGTGGCCTAGGGATAAGTACTTGCACTGAGACAACACAAAGGAATGTAGTTAGAATCCACCAGCTGCGCTCCACCAGAGAAAGACAGGCACTCACACTCTCCTCTCATGCAATAGTTAAGAATATTCTCAATGAGATAGATTGACACAATAGCTTCAACAATGAACTTGAATATACTAATGTCTGTGACAGTGGCACCTAACCAGGTAACATTTCATTCAGTTTGTCATAAGTTTGCCATGAGTTGGAGCCATCTCAATGACACAACAGCCTGTAGATACTTACTCATGTTTTAATGTATATTTATTTAACAAATATTCTTAATCATAGGATTGATGCCTTTGAGCTGTGGTGCTGGAGAAGAGTGTTGAATATACCATGGACTGCTAAGAGAACAAATGGGTTTGTCCTGGAGAGGGTGAAGCGAGAGTGTTCCCTGGAGTCAAGGATTCTGAAGCTTCGTCTGACATATTTTGGGCATGTTGCAAGGAGGGACTGGTCCTTGGA
>NW_006399803.1:4741114-4741689 GCF_000299155.1 Elephantulus edwardii
CCTTTCTTTGGGATAGGAACAAATATCGATCTCTTCCAGTCAGTTGGCCAAGTGGTCGTTCTCCAGATTTCTTGGCACAACTTGGTGAGCATGTCAAGGGCAGCATCTGTTAACTGAAATATATCAATTGTTATACCAATTGGTATACATTAGGTAATAAGTTACAAAATCATTGCTCCTGTGTGCTGCATAGTATTCCAATATGTGTTTTTGTTGTTGTTATGTTCCATCAAGTCACTTGCGACTCATAGAGACCTTATGTACCACATCCCTAAACTCTGCTCTGTCCTGTGCCAATTACACCGTCTCCAACACACCCACCCCGATTACCCCAGTCACTGAATCAATCCACCTCATATGGGGCCTTCCCTTTCTGCGCTGTCCCTCCACTCAACCAAGCATGATGTTCCTCTCCAAGGACCTGTCCCTCCTTGCAACATGTCCAAAGTATGTTAGACAGAGCTTTAGAATCCTTGCCTACAAGGAGCAGCCCAGTTTAACCCTCTCCAGGATGAATCTGTTTGTTTTCTTAGCAGTCCATGGTACCCTCAATACTCTTCTCCAGCACCACAGCT
>NW_006399803.1:4746309-4765940 GCF_000299155.1 Elephantulus edwardii
GAATAAGTGCGTTTGAGATGGCTAGGTTGGCACAGGATAGAATAGCATTTAGAGCTCTTGTACATAGGGTTGCTATGAGTCGCAAGCAACTCGATGGCACATAACAACAACAGCAACAACAGTTTAAATCTAAGCACTTTGAGATACTTGTGGTAGCTGTTGAAAAACAATCTGTGCCTCTGAATTCATTTGTAGAATATTTTTAGATGTGTAGTCATTAGCTTTGTTTTCTTTATTTGCTTGGAGACACTGTCTTTCACCCCAGTTTGCTTGGCCCCTTCTTTTGGAAAAGGACCAGAAGATCACAGGGTGGGACAAGAGAATGGGAATCCCAGTGGAATGAAAAAGCAAAAGCTGGGATGCTGCTGTAGAAGCAGCCTTTACCAGGAAGGTGGTTAACTTTAGGTATGGAGGCAAGGACGTGTGGATGGTATGAGACCCCTGAGCACAAATGCCATTTTAATATACGATTGCCATAACACACGTAACCAAGAAACTGAACAATCAAGACCTTATCAGAAAAAAAGAGGAAAACAAAAGAGAAACAAAATTCCCATTTTAATGACATTTGGTGAAGTGTAACCTTTGAAATAGTAGTCAGGAAAGCAAATGTTGCATTGGGAAAATCTGTCTTTAAAGACCTCTTTAAAGTATTAAAAGCTCTGGCGGCCTAATGGTAAGAATCTGTGCTGCAATTCCAAAGGCACGTGGTTTGAGGCCATCAGTTGCTCCAGGGGTAAGGGATGCCCAATCTCCTCTCATGCTATTAACTAGATGCCTCTGGAAACTCTACAAACTCTTATAAATGTACAGAAATTATGTTAATTATGAAACAGAGTTCAGGTTTTGTGCAAAGCTTACTGTGAGTCATTCCATTTAACAACACTTAACCACTGCTAAATGAGACTAGTGCTGTTATATCTGGAGGAACATTCTTCCACTCTGCACATCACTCTTTGTCAATGTGCTGTATGAAGTAACCTGGGTTTTGCTATGATGCTGAACCTTGTGCCATGGGGATATCAATTACCATAATGATTTTCCATTGTGAACAGTGTTTGGTGGAGCTTCCATTTGTAAAACAGGTTGTGAAGCAGGAGTGGCATCCACTTCCTAAACCACATGCCTCTGGAAACTCTATGAACTGGGAGAAACACGATTGCAATGGAAAGGCATTAGGCTTTTTGTTCATAGAGTCTTTATGAGTCGACCTCGTCTCCACAGCAATCAACAACAACCACAAAAACCTACCAGAGGGTCAGCTATGGGCCAGATCTGACTCTAAGGTACACAACAACAACAAAGTATTAAGTATCAAGGACTTCATTGAGGACTAAAGTGTCCCTAGCCCAAGCTATGGCATTTAAAATCATTTAAAGTATTATGTGAAAGCTGGAAAATTAATAAAAAGACTGAAGAAAAAATGATGCCTTTGACATATGGCATTGCTGATGAATACTGTACATACCATGGACCAGCAGAAGTGTGAACAAATCTGCCTTGGAGGAAGTATAGCAAGATAAAGCAGAGGGTCAGTGAAATGAGAATTTACATGGTGCTGCAACAAGGGGCTTGTACATAGCAATGATTGTGAGAACGAGACAGGGACAGACAGTGTTTCATTTTGTTGTTCACAAGGTTGTCATGAATAGGAATCTGCCTGAAAGCCTAACAACAATAACTTTTGGCATTTTACTCTGTGGTATATTTTGGGAGGTCTATGGATGTATTTAGAAATAGTACTCTCCTCCTTTTTTTTATAAAAAAGAAAGTTTCCATCACAGATGTAGTGGCAATGGCAGCTTGTAAAATAGTATATTTTACTGACAAATGTCCAGATAGCACTGGAGGGGTAGGCATAATCCTTCAAGCTCCATCAGCAAACAGGCTGAATTCATAAACAAGAACACATATGGAGACTGAAGAGCTGCCTGGAACAGCTAGGTACTTCTTTAGCAAGGTTTACAGAGTCTTAATTTTCTTCCACATGGTGTATATTGGAGAAGTTAGGGAGGTCAAAAGAAAATAAGCACAAGCCAAAGAGAGCTTGTAAAATAAACAGCAACATCTGGCAAATGACTTCCTCCCATGTACATAGGAAAGATTCTTACTAAGGGCAGAGAATGAGAAATGTTTTCCTTGGCAGCATGTTAGCTGAACGTCCATCAGATGTGGGAATGAGAGTCATTTAAGTTTATACTAGTTCTCCCGTTGACGACGTAGACTCCAAGTCTTGTTGCTTAAATAACAGCCATTCGTTTGACCATTCTTAAGAAACATTAAACTTACCTTGAAGTGTTTTCAAAATACGCTTAAACATGAAAAACTTTGTAGTTCAACATTATATAAAATTCAGCATTATATAAAATCATGTTTGTCTTAGCTATCATTATTTTCATTGGGAAAGTCAAATATTTAATTTCCTTTTTTAAATTACAAATAAGGAACTTTAAATGCTATTAATTTTGTAGAACACAGTAGACCTAAGAAGATATCTGCATGCTTTTGATGCAGAACTATTCACATGAAATGATTAACAAGATATTAACCTGAAGTAATTTAGAACACATTACTCTGTACGTCATCATTGTCTTTCCAGTCAAGCTATTCCTTGTCAAAATAGGCCAAAAAAAGGGAAAATATGTAAAGAAAGTACAATAATACAAATGTTTATAGAATGGAAAACACTTTCAAGTCTTTTGTTCAAACCACAGTCATAACAATGTTTTTATTTTGCATAATTTAGAGACCAAGCTAAGAAATATTTTTTTCATAAGGTGTCACTATTTTAAAGTTAATCTATACATAGAAAACCTCTTACAGTCTACTGTGGGGAGGAATACCGTAATTAAATGCTTCTCTGTGCAATAGTGATTGAGAGGTGTGTGTGGTTTTTTTTTGTTTGTTTGTTTTTATTTTAAAGGAACAAATGGGAAAAGAGTGTCAAACTAGGAAAAAGAGGCATAGAAGATCCATCTCATCTCCCGTCACACATTTCCCCCTTCCTCCCACTTGCCAGTCATTTAAACATATACGAAAAACATATGGAAGCAAATGATTTATGCATAAAATAATCTTATTCTATGTTATGTTGTTGTTGTTATGTGTCATCGAGTCGCTTGCGACTCAGAGCGACCTTATGTACAAGAGCCCTAAACTGCCGTTCTATCCTGTGCCAACCTCACCATCTCAGATACACTCATTCCCACCACTCCACTCACAGAATCGATTCATCTCATCGAGGGTCTTCCTCTCTTGCACTGTCCCTCTACTCTCCCAAACATGATGTCCTTCTCCAAGGACCAGTCTCCTTGCAACATGCCCAAAGTATGTCAGACGGAACTTCAGAATCCTTGACTCCAAGGAGCATTCTGGCTTCACCCTCTCCAGGACAAACCTGTTTGTTCTCCTAGCAGTCCATGGTATATTCAACACTCTTCTCCAGCGCCACAGTTCAAAGGCATCAATTCTCTATCATCACTATTCACTGTCCAACTCTGATGCATAGCATCTAATTGCAAAGCCTATAGCCTGTATAAGGTGCACCTTAATCTCCAGCCTGAGGTTGTTGCTCTTCAGTACTCTTGAGAGGCCCCTCACAGCTGACTTTCCCAATGCAATTCGCCTCCTGATTTCCTGGCTGCTGTTACTAAGAGCGTTGACTGTGGAACAAAGCAAGCTAAAACTGTTAACTATCACAATCTCTTCACGATCCATACTGATGCTGCCAATTGGCCCAGTGGTGAGAATCTTTGTTTTCTTGATGTTGAGCTTCAATCCATATAGATAAAGTTTTTGTTAGTTGACATATGTTCATACCATGTGTTACATGGTAGAATAACTCTGGAAGGTTTTCTTGATTGTAATCTTAATAGAACCAGTGTTTTTTCCCCTGATTCCACTCAGTAGATTTGAACCATCAACCTTTAGCTTAATAGTCGTTGTTGTATGCCATCCAGTCAGAACTGACTCACAGCTGACCCTTCAGCGGGTTTTTCAGAATCAGTAAATCACTTGGGAGGAAACTGCTATCCTTCTCCCACAGAGCAGTAGGTAATTTGAACCATGTGCCTTTGAGATTACAGCACGACTTCTTGCCACCAGGCCATAACTGAGTGCAAATCATTTGCACCACTTTTGGACATTTAAGATGCCCAAGTTTAGTAATTTATTTTATGATGATGTTTTCTTAGAGCAATGATTGCTTTTTTTGAATTCATATAAATTTTAACCCAGGAATGTCAGAGATTCTCATGAACTTTGGGTGTGGATCTGAGGTCTTTTCAGAACCATGACAAAAACAATGAGGGGGATAAATGGGACTTTCAAAGAGGAAAATTATCTGTATAACTGTTATCTGAAGAAATGATCTCTATAGCAATTATGAGAAGAGCAGGTCTTTCACATGAGAACTAAGTGCCCTGTGGAAATTTTCCCAACAGCCCTGCATGACTGAGGACAGCTGCCACAGACACGTATACTCATATTATACCCTTGCTTCCACTCATAATGTTGTTTTAGAAAAAGTAATATAAAGCATTTAGCTTATCTTCATGAATAGGCTGCAAATGAATTTTATGTGTCAACGTTGCTGGGCTATTTTCTTAGTGGTTTAGCAGATACTGGACTGGTTGCTGTTGTAGAATAAAACAAAACCAAATATAACGTAACAGAAGTCTTAAAGGGTATCATGCTCAATGCCAATCCACTCTTTAGTGATAGAGGAACAGCAGTTCAACCTACATCATCTTCCTCGTATTCATAATAGTGGATGTGGTCATAGGAGCCTCACCCATCTAGTGTTGACCTCTGAGTCACCATAATGGAGCAAATGAAGCAAATCTTATGGAAAAGAGTGTGGTGAGTGCCTGTAAATAATTGATACTTAGAATGGCACAGATAACGTTTCAGCTTTTTAAAAGTAACAATTCCCACTCTGTTACTAAGCTGGATATGTAATTCTAAGTCACTATATGGATACTTGTAAGAAGTTTTCTACAGGAACATGTAGTTTTAGAAGGAACTTCATTTGAAATAGGAATTTCAGGTCTCTTTTGTTTTGATTATTCAGAGGACTGCAAACTACCTCCATTTGTAAATTGGCCTGCAGAAAATATTGGCTATAAAAGATATTGCAAGGAGAAAAGGTCCTGTGACTTAGAAAACAAATTTTATTGCAGTGTTTAGAGATTATTATCTAGGGATTTATTATTTAATGTTGAAAGAGAATTTTTAAAAATGCTTCTCCTTAGTCTTGCTCATTCTTTTGCATCTTTTCCAGATAGTACAAGATCCAGTTCTCTGTTTTGTTTTGTTTTTTTTCAGTTCTCTGTTTTATAAGCAGTTATCACAATGTACCTTTTAAATTGAAAGGGGATATACATGTATT
Organism: Elephantulus edwardii; assembly: GCF_000299155.1. Taxonomy (NCBI): domain Eukaryota; kingdom Metazoa; phylum Chordata; class Mammalia; order Macroscelidea; family Macroscelididae; genus Elephantulus; species Elephantulus edwardii. Next base: position 4,751,699 of record NW_006399803.1, read on the forward strand.
ATCCATAAATGAAATGTTATTTGAATATTGTATGTTAATCTCCATATAATATCATCTAGTTTAATACTCATTTAAGAAATTTAATTTAGCTATTAAATATCTGTCTGTGAGTGAAAGATGTAAGGAACAGATTTCTATTCAAATTTGACAAAAGGAACATGCTTCATTTCAGTGTTTATAGGGGAGAATTTCTAGACTTTATAAGTCATGCAGAAGGTTATTATGTAACAGAAATTTAAAATTATTATAATAATACAAACCATGTGATGTTAACTTCATTTTATGTTTATAATAAATATTAAAACAAAGGCAAATATGGGAGATACAGTATGTGTCAAATATTTCAGCTTCACAAATGTCAGCAATAGTAACTGTTACACAGTATTTGTATACACATTCTATGCAAAGGAAGTAGAGTAGTCATAGAGACAGAAGGAAAGACACAAAAATAAGCATTAGGAGAACCAAGGGGGAAGTGCTTGAGTCAGAGACTTGCCAAGAGGCTTGAATCTAATAGACCAATGCTAATGAAGTAAACTTTATCCATTAGACTGATATCAGTGCACTTAGTGAGGATAATTGTGATAGGGATTAAAGTCAGATTGGAGTGGGCTGAGGAATGTGGATATGACAAATTAACAAAACCAATGAAAAGCAATTTTGACAATTTTTTTTTTTTTTAAGTAAAGGATGGGGAAGATCTAGAAGGGAAACTGGAGGGGCATATGGCTTAAAGAAAATGTGTTTTTCTTTTAAGGTGAAAGACTTAAGCCTGTTTAAAAGCTGACTACACGGTCTATTTGATAGGGAAAGTTTAATATTAAAGAGAAAGAAGTAACAAATAGTTCCCGAGTTTTCGGAGAAGGGGGCTAAGAATAGTACTCAAAGCACTGTGGATAAATTGGTGTTTTGTAATTAGAAAATGAAGATGAGATCATGTTAGACAGAAAAGAGTGCCGAGGGCAAGAGAGAGAAAGAAAGATGCTGGTCGCGAGAAAGGAACAAGACTTTATCCCATGATCTGAGAGAGCAGGTTAAAAATGGCCTGAGGGCAGTCAAAGATGGTTTCTTTATGTTGGGTTAAGGAAGACTAGGTAAGATGTCCTTTTGCTTGGAATTTAGGGTCGGAGTCCTGTTAAATAACTTGGGTGTGGACTTTTGTGATCAGGCACAGAGCTTTATCTGGATCTGGTCTCTTGTCTAGTCTCTGATGTGGTCTCTGGTCTGGTTTCTGGTCTGGTCTCTGCTCTGGTCACCTTAGACATCATAAGGCCTCCTCAAGGTGTGATCAGCCTGGGGGCAACTGATCTTTCTCCAGATCATGTCCAGAAAATAATGAAATGTAAACCTGTTTCTGTCAGATTGACTTTTGATTCAAAGCAACCCTATAAGGCAAAGTAGAATTGTCCCATAAGTTTTTCAAGGAGATAAATCACTAAGGGAACAAACTGCCCATCCTTATATGGAGCAGCTGAGGGGTTAGAATCCTGTGCCATTAGGACTACAGCACAGCTCCTTACCACCGCTAGGCCACCAGAACTCTCCTATAGGTTTAAACCAACATCTTTTCAGTCAGCAGTTGGATAACCAATCACTGTGCCATTTGAACTCCTTTCTAGCTAATGGAACATTTAAATTAGTACTTTGGGGACTGGACAAATTGAGACCATGACAATGTTCAAAGTGCAGCACAGGACCAATTTGTGGTAAAATTTTAGAGTTGGGTGGCACAAACTAGTGTTTTACTGGAATGGATGAGGGCAGTAGAGAAGAAAGCAAATTTACGCCCTTGCTCTGTCTTCTAGCTGCGTAAGAGTAAACTACCACTTCTGCAGAAATTTTTAGAGGAAGAACTATCTTTGAGGAAAAAGCTGGGATTCGGGTAAAGTAAAATGATGAGGGAACACTTGAATAAGGAACTAAGAGTAGTGTGCTGATTTGGGTGGGGGAACAATTCTAGAGGGGACACAGAAAAGGTCTGAGGGCAGACAGCACTGGGGAAGGACATTATAAAGTTATGATGAGCTGTAAGAGAAGTGCTTCTCAAATTACAACATGCATCCAAATTACCTTGAGATTTTGTTAAAATCTCAAATTACCTTGAGATTATTTTTCATCAGGTCTAGGATTGGCAATTGAGGTTGTGTTTGTTTAAGGAACTCATAGTTGATGTCTATGCTGTTGTCTCAAACCACCACTTGATACCTTGATAAAGAAATTTATCACACAATATATTTAGTGATCTGCTTTTTTATTCTCACAGATCTTGTTTGTTGAGAACAGGATGGAGAAACAATTTAGTGCTTCCTTCTCACACTTGGATAAATAATGACTTCTATCTCTTTACCCATTCTGAGTGTCCATTTGTAGGTGGAAATAATGGTATAATAAAATCTTTCATAGTCTTCTTGAAGAGCTCGAGTGCACCTGTATAGACTCTAGAAATGAAAATAATATTTATGATACCTGGAAAATTATACCCATCTGCAGCAAGTTGGCAAGCTAATCACGTTTTTTTAAAACTTATTATACTCTTTTCAATTTTACTTTCATTGTATTGCTTTTTGAGGGAATATATAAAGAGAATGGGGAGTAGAAAGATTCTTTATCTTCCATGAAGGACAATCCAAATATGTTTCTCTTTTTTAAGACATTTGCTTATCTAGAAAGAGGGTATTGCCTAAGGCAGGAGACTCAATTGGGAATTGAAACTCAACACACTGAAAGAGAAAATTCCTTAATTCATACAATATTTAGCCAGAAGTTCCTTGTTATTGGTCTTATACCTAAAGGTAAAAGACTTGGATTTCAAAGTTTGTATTTCATTATTAAGTAGCTTGATTTCAAGTTTCTGATAAAAAATATGATCATAGATTAAAAATGTAGTACAAAATTGGTAAATAATGAAGTTGTGGATGTCATTAAGTCTTAGATCAGTCACACTTCTAAAGTTCACATTCAAAGAGTAAATAAAGTGAAAGATAAAGATTAGGTGGAAAATTCTCCTTTGAAAGTATATTTTACTCCCAAAATAGTCACAGCTGTAGCCCTGTATTAGGTACCTTTATATTTACTTTCAAGAATGACAACTTAATCTTTAAGAAATGTTTGATTCAGTAAAACAAATGTAATAGAAATGAAATATATACTTTCATTATCCAATGAGATTAGATAAAACATATGCAATTGTGTTACTATTGGCACAGAAGCTAATGCTAAATGAAGGCTGGAAGAACTCTTTCTTGAATATAATTTTTTTTTCTACTTGAAATAATATAACGGCCTCTGATCTATTTTTTCAGTTTTAGCTGTTGCAACCCTATACAGCAGTCATACTGGAACTTTAAAAAAACAAGCAAACATAAACCAGATAACATTCATTCTTATTTTAAATATTTTTTAAAATTATATTTAATTGATATTTTAATGAATTTGGAAGCAGGAATGGTGTCCACTTCCTAAACAACATGCTACTGGAAACTATGAATATAGATAGTTATAGCAAGGCCTCAAGACTTTTGTTCATAAGGTACTATGAATCATTTTCAACTCAACGGCAATCAACAGCAGTTTAATGAAAGTTTATAGAAAACTTGGATTTCCATTAATTCATTTTTGCACATTTTCCTCCTTTCCCCACCCCTCTACCCCCAGTTAGCTTTTCTCTTTAGAAAGATTCATTCATTGTTGCACAATTTCTTATCTCCCACCCCTACCCCAGTCCATTTTGCTATGCACCTCTTATTTTTGTTATCACACAAATAATACCTAATCATATATTTCTTTTAGGCAATTCTTTATCTCATCTATTTTAGAGCAATGTTCATTATTTAACCCTTCTTTTCTTAGTTTTTCCCCAGCTCCCATGTAAGTCCTATTTCATAACAATAGTATTATGTAGTATTTGTCTTATTGTGACTGAGATATTTCACTCAGCATAAAGTCCTCCTGAGTCACCTATTTTGTATATTTCATGAGTTCCTTGTTTTTCAGTGCTGCATAGTATTCCATTGTGTGACTATACCACAGCTTCTCTATCCATTTGTTGATGGGCACTTGAGTTGCTTCCATCTTTTTGCTATTGTGAACAACACAGCAATAAACATGGGGATATATATATATAATTTATGTGGAAGTTCTTGTTTCTTTAGAGTATATTCCCACTAGTGGAATTGCAGGTCAAATGGTATTTCTATTTCCAACATTTTGAGAAAATACTGCCTTCCATAGTGGTTGCACAATTTTACACCCCCAACAACAGTGAATAAGTGTTGCAATTTCTCCACAACTTCACCAACATTTGTTGTTTGCAGCTCTGTTGAATTTTGCTATTGACATTGTGGTTAAATTATGATGTTGTATGAACAGAATATTGTTTAAAAGTGTTTTGCAGAAAATGTTCAATAAAATTAAAGCATTTAAAAAAAATTATGATGTTGTGATTTGCATCTTTCTTAGAGCTAGGGATTTTGAACATTTCTTCATGTGTTTGTTCATCATCTGAATGTTTTCTTTGGTGAAGTGTCTGTTCATATCCTGTGTTCACTGTGATTGGGTTGTTTACTTTTATTTTGCTGCGGTGTTAGAGTATTTTATAAATTCTAGATTTAAGTCCCTTATCAGATCTTGCTGTTGTTGTTGTTACGTGCCGTTGAGTCACTTGCAAGTCATAGCAACCCTATGTACAACTGCCCTAAACCCTGCTCTATCTCTTGCCAATCTCATTGACTTCAACATGCATATCTCCATTACCCCAGTGACAAAATCAATCCATCTCATCTAGGGTCTTCCTCTCCTGTGCTGTTCCTCTACTCTCCCAAGCATGATATCCCTCTCTAAGAATTGATCCCACCTTGCAACATGTCCAAAGAGTGTCAGATGGAACTTCAGAATCCTTGCCTCCAAGGAGCAGCCTGGCTTCACCCTCTCCAGGACAAACTTGTTTGTTCTCCTAGCAGTCCATTCAATACTCTTCTCCAGCACCTTAGTGCAAAGACATCAACTCTCCTTCTCTCATCCCTAGTCATTGTCCAGCTCTTTGATTCATAGCAAGCAGTTGCAAAGACGATGGCCTGTATAAGGTGCACCTTAGTCTCCAGACTGACATAGTTGCTCCTCAGTACCTTATAGAGGTCTCTGATGGCAGACTTTCCCAATGCAATTCGTCTTTTAATTTCTTGGCTGCTGCTACCAAAAGAGTTGATTGTAGAACCAAACCAACTGAAGCTGTCAACAATCTCAAATCACTTCATCGTCCATCATGCTGCTGCCAATCGGCACAATGGTGAGAATATTTGTTTTCTTTATGTTGAACTTCAGTCCATATTGGAGGCTGCAGTCCTTGACCTTTTACAACAAGTGCTTCAGGTCCTCCTCAGTTTCAGCAATCAGGATTGTGTCATCTGCCTAATGCTGATTATTGATGAGTCTACCTCCAATCCTGATGCTACACTTCTCCTCACAGAGTCCAGCCTCCCTGATAATCTGTTTTACAGATGGATTGAAAAGATACCGAGATAAGGCACATCCTTGATGTACACCCTTCCCAATTTTGAACCATGCTGTGTTTCCTTGCTCTGTTCTGATGACTGCCTCCTGGTCCAAGTATAGGTTTTACACAAGCATGATCAAGCGTTCTGGGATTCCCATTCTTCTCAGTCAATCCCAGTTTGTTGTGATCCACACAGTCAAATGTCTTTGCATAGTCAATGAAATACAGATAGACATTCCTCTGGTACTCTACTTTCCGCCAAGATCCATCTGACATTATCCACGGCCTCTTCTAAATCCAGCCTGCACTTCAAGAAGTTCTCTGTTCATGTGCTGTTCTAGTTGTTTTGGGATAATCTTCAGCAGAATCTTGCTTGCATGCGATATCAATGATATTGTTCGATAATTTCCACACTCTGTTGGATCACCTTTCTTTAGAATGAAAACAAATATAGATCTCTACTGTTCAGTAGGCCAGGTAGTTGTCCTCCAGATTTCTTGGCACAACTTGGTGAGCACATGCAGGGCAGTGTGTGTTTGTTGAAATATGTCAATCGGTATGTCATCAATTCCTGGGGCCTTGTTTTCTGCCAATTCTTTCAGAGCAAATATTTTTTCCAGTCTGTGGCTTTCTTTTCTACCCTGTTGGAAAAGTTTTTGGACGTGCATAGGGAGTTGATTCTTAGAAGATCCCATTCATCTATTTTATTCTTTTGTGGTTGTAGGTTTTTCAGGATATTTAGAAGACTCTTCATGTTGTGGATTAAGTATTCTAGAGTTCTTCCAAGATTTTCTCTAATAAGGTTTATCGTCTTTGGTTTTACTCCTAGGTCCCTGGTGCACTTTGAGTTGGCTTTTGTGTATGGAGTGAAGTGTGGGTCTTGCTTGAGTTTTCTACAGAGAGTTTTCCAATTTTGCCAACATCATTTCTTAAAGAGGTTTCCTTTACCACTTAACTGATTTCATTTCCTTGTTAAAAATCAGCTAAGCAAACGTAGATGAGCTGATTTCTGGGTTCTCAATTCCATTCCATTGATCTATGTGTCTATCCTTGTACCAGTACTACACTGTCTTGACCACCGTGACTGTAAATAGGAATTGAAATTGGGGAATGAGATGCCTCCAAACTTGTTTCTCTTTTTTGGGAGTACTTTGCTTATTCGGGGCTTCTTTCCACTCCAGATGAACTTGGAAATAGCTTTTTCCATCTCATTGAAGAATGCAATTGATATTAGTATTGGGATTGCATTGAGCTTGTAGATTGCCTTTGGTAGAATTTTCACAGTATTGAGTCTTCTTATTCAAGAGTATGGTATATATTCCCTTTTCCCAGATCTTTTTGTTTCTTGTAGTAATGCATGGTTCAAAATTGGGAAGGGTGTACGCCAGGGATGCATCCTATCCCCATACCTTTTCAACCTATATGCAGAACAGATTATCCAGGAGGCTGGGCTCTATTAGGAGAAATGTGGGGACAAGATTGGTGGACGATTTATCAACAATCTGCGTTATGCGGATGACACAACCCTGCTTGCTGAAACTGAAGAAGACCTGAAGTGCCTGCTGCAGAGTGTCAAGGACTGCAGCCTACAATATGGATTGAGGTTCAATGTCAAGAAGACAAAGATTCTCACCACTGGACCAATTGGCAGCATCAGGATGGATGGTGAAGAGATTGAGATTGTGCACAGCTTTAGCTTGCTTGGCTCCACAGTCAACAGTCTTGGCACCAGCATCCAGGAAATTAAAAGGCACATTGCCGTGGTAAAGTCTGCTGTTAGGGACCTCTCCAAAGTACTGAAGAGCAATGGTGTCTCTCTGGAGACTAAGGTGCATCTGATACAGGCCATGGTCCTCCCAATCACTTGTTATGCATCAGAGAGTTGGACAATGACCAAGGAGGATAGAAGGAGAATTGATGCCTTTGAGCTGTGGTGCTGGAGAAGAGTACTGAGAATACCATGGACTGCTGGGAAAACAAACAGATTTGTCCTGGAAAGGGTTAAACCTGGTGGTTCCTTGGAGGCAAGGATTCTGAGGCTCTGTCTAGCATACTTTGGACTTGTTGTGAGGACAGATCGGTCCTTAGAGAGGGACATCATGCTTGGGAGGCTGGGGGGACGGCGCAGGAGAGGAAGGTCCTCTATGAGGTGGATTGATTCAGTGACTGGGATAATTGGGATGGGAGTGTCAGAGACAGTGCGATTGGCACAGGACAGAGTGGAGTTTAGGGCTGCTGTGCATAGGGTCGCTATGAGTCGCAAGCTACTCGATGGCACATAACAACAACAACAGTAATGTTTTATAATTTTCTTCTGAATAATTTGGTATTTGAATAGGTCTTTTGTGATTTTAGTTAGATTTACTCCCAAGTATTTAATCTTGTGATTAGCTTTTGTGATGGGTGTTGGTTTTCTTAGCTCTGTAGAGAAATCCAACTGATTTTTGTGTTTGATCTTGTATCCTGCTTCTTTGCTGAGTTGGTTGATTCTGTCCAGAAGTTTTCTTGCTGAGTCTTTAGGGTTTTCTAAGTATACTATGATAGCATCTGCATACAGAGATAACTTTTCCTCCTCTTAACCAATTTGCATATGTCTTCTTTCCTTCTCTTGTCTTATTACTATCTTTAAGACTTCCAATAAAATATTGAATATGAGAGGTAATAGTAGACATCGTTGCCTTGTTCCTTTTCTGAAAAGGAATGCCTTCAGTCTCTCTCCATTGAGAACAATGTTGGCTCTTGGTTTTGCATATGTACTTGCACACATGTAATGTTGAGTAAATATCCCTATATTTCTATTTTTTTGAGTGTTTTAATCAGGAAAAGGTGTTTGATTTTGTCAAGGTACTTTGCTGCATCAATTGAGATGATCAGATGGTTCTTATTCTTTGCTTTGTTAATGTGATGAGTTATGCTGATTTTTTTCATATATTAAGCCATCTTTGCATACCTGTTAGGAATCTCACTTGGTCATGGTGAATTTTTTTTTTCTATTGGCGGAGATTTTATTCCGGATTTTTGTATCTATGTTAATAAGAGACATTGACCTGCAGGTTTTTATTTTGGTGGTGTCTTTACTTGACCTTGGTATCAAGGATATGTTTGCTTCATAGAATGAGTTCTCATAGAATGAGAATTCTATCTTTTTATATTTTCTGAAATATTTATGTAGCATTGATAACATTTCTTCCTGTACTGTCCCTCCACTTTCCCAAGCATGCCATCCCTCTCCAAGGACTTGTCCCTCCTTGCAACATGTCCAAAATATGTCACACAAAGTTTCAGATTCCTTACAGCCTGGATTAACCCCCACCAGGATGAACTTGTTCATTCTCTTAGCAGTCCATGTTATACTCAATACTCTTCTCCAGCCCCACAGCTCAAAGGCATCAACTCTCCTTCTATAATCGCTAGTCCTTTTCTAGCTCTCTGATACATAGCAAGTGATTGCAAAGACCTTAGTCTCCAGACTGACATCATTGCTCTTCAGTCCTCTGGAGAGGTCTCTGACAGAAGACTTTCCCAACACAATGCATCTTTTAATTTCCTGGCTGCAGATGTCAAGAGTATTGATTTGGAGCCAAGCAAACTAAAGCTCTTTACAATCTCAATCTCTTCACCATCCATCACGATGCTGCCAATTAGCATAATAGTGAGAATCTTTGTTTTCTTGATGTTGAGTTTTAATCTGTATTTAAGGCTATAGTCCTTGACCTTCTGCAGCATACGCTTCAGGTCTTCCTCAGTTTCAGCAAGCAGTGTTGTGTCATCTGCATAATACAGATAGTTGGGTCTTCCTCCAATCCTGATGCCACATTTGTCCTCATAGAGCCTAGCCTCTTGGATAAATATAGTTTTTTATATTGCATTGTTAGCCTTTTAATTTTAGTTGGTTCTGTTGTGACATTACCCTTTTCCTCTCTTATTTGGATTATTTGTGTCTTTTCTTTTTTTTAGTTTTGCTAGTGGTTTGTCAATTTTATTGACCTTTATGAAGAACCAATTCCTGGTTTTGTTGATGGTTTCAATTGTTTTTCTGTTTTATATTTCACTTATTTCTGCCCTAATTTTTATCATTTCAGAGTTTTTGTTTGTTTGTTTGTTTTTAGAAGATGTCAGGTTTTATTGCTGTTCTTTTTCAATTTGTTGGATATTTTGAGTTAGAGACCCAATGACTGATTATTTCTTGCCTTTTGATGTGTTTGCTTATTGCTATAAATTCACCTCTAATTACTACTTTGGCTGTTTCCCAGAGATATTGGTAAGTTGTGCTTTTATTGTCATTTTATTTTCAAGAAATATTTTAATCTCATATATTATTTTTTTCATTACTGGTCTGTCCATATTCTGTGAAGAGGTAACTTGTGGCTTCTGTGATGTTAAACACTGCGACACTGATGTGTCAAATGTGATAATGGCTACCCATAGAGGGTGTTTGGTGGAGTTCCCCAATTAAAACAAGCTTGGAAGCAGGAGTGGCAGCCACTTCTGAAATAGCTTGCCTCTGTAAACTCTATGAACTTGGAGAAACAGTGAAAATTATACAAGTGTTTAGGTCTTTCATTTAGAGGGTTGCTATGAGTCATCTACAGCTCGATGGCATTTAATAATAATAACAACATTACCCACTCATGGTCAAGTAAGATGTTGTTCAGCTTTGAATTGTCTGGGGTTTTTTTCCTCCTTTATCCTTCTGCTATTAATTTCTAGTTTTATAGTCTTCTGGTCTGAGAAAATGCTTTGAATTACTTCTATTTTTTTAAAAATTAATCGATACTTGCCTTGTTACCTAAAATGTGTTCTATTCTGGAGAACATTCCATGCACATTAGGGAAGAAGCTATACTGTGTTTTTTGTGTATATATCTATGAGATCGAGTTGGTTTATTGTGTGGTTTAATTCTTCAGCATTTTTGTTGAGTTTCTGATAGCTCTAAATTTTCTTGAGAGTGCTGTACTGAAATCTCCTACTACTATAGTGGTGTTGTCTATTTCTTTTTTCAGTTTTGTTAATGTTTGCTTTGTATATTTTACAGTGCTATAATTTGGTGCCCAGATTTTTATTATTGTTATATCCTCTTGTTCTATTGACCCTTACAGCATTATGTGGTGACCTTTCTTGTCCTTTGTGATGATATTTGCATTAAAACCTATTTTATCAGCTATTAATATTACTACTCCTGCTTTTTTTTTTTTTTTGGTTGCTCTTTGCTTGGTATATTTTTTCCCCACCTTTTTATTTTTAGTTTTTCTTTATCTTCAATTTTCAAGGGTGTCCCTTATAGATAGCATATTGATGAGTTTTGAATTTTTATCCAAACTGCTACTCTTTTTCTTTTCAGTGATGGGTTTAAGTCGTTCACATTCAATTTTATTATTGAGAGGCTAGGTTTTGTTGCCATCATTTTGTTGAGTTGTTTAGGTGTTGTTGCTTGTTGCTTTGGTCCATCCTGCTTTCTGTGGCACCCCTGTAACAAGGACGACTCTCAGTGTTTTCTGTATGGCTGGTCTTATTTTTAAATAAGTTTCTTCTTTTTGGAGAATATCTTGATCTCTCCTTTATATTTGATGGACAATTTTACTGTGTACAATATTCCTGGTTGACAGTTGTATTCTTTGAGTGTTCAGTATATGTCATTCCACTGTCTTGCTCACATTGATTCTGCTGAGAAATCATCATTTAATCTTATTTGCTTTCCCTTAGGACTGCAGCCTTCAGTATGGATTGAAGCTTAATATGAAGAAAAGAAAGATTCTCATCATTGGGACAATTGGCAGCATCATGATAGTGAAAAGATCGAGATTGTTAACAGCTTTAGTTTGCTTGGCTCCACAATCATTCGTAAAATACTACACAACATGAAGTATTTTAGAGAGCATTATGCTGAGTAAAATCAGTCATAAAAGGACAAATACTGCAGAAGATCACAACTGTGAAAATAGGAGGCTAACCGAAGAGTGAGCAGGTGGAAAAGGGGAGAATGGAAGATACACATTTTTATATCTTCTCACTTAGATTTTACACAGTACTTCAATTTAATATGAAGTAAATGCCATGATCACCTAAATTTTCTTGCTATAATGATTCATTTTTTTTACAAAATTTCTTTACTATTTTCAAAGAAAAATGAAACCATAACTTTTTTCTTTAAAAATATAATTTTGATAAAAAATGTTATGCACTCTAGAATTAGAATTTATAGCAATAAGCAAACCATCTCTTGATGACTTATGATTACATAATATTCATGTTGATGTTAGGTGCCATCAAGTTGGCTACAATTTATCACAATTCTATGAACATCAGATCTGAACTTTTCCTTGTCCTGTGCCATCCTCATGATGCAAATCTTGCTCATACTCATTGTGGTAGCCACTTGGTCGATCTATCTCATTGTGAATCTTTCTCAATTTCAATGACCCTCCACCTTTCCCAGTCTGATGTCCCTCTTTAAGGACTGGTTCCTCTTGAAAACATGCCCAAAGTGAGTAAGATTAGATTTTTGCCTGTGAGGAACACTCAGAATGCATTTCCTTCAAGATAGATTTGTTTGTTGTTTAGGCAATTTGTGGAATATTCAATAACCCTTCACCAACATTGGCTATATTATATTAGTATAGTATAGTATAATATACTGTTATTGTTGTTGCTGTTAAGTGCCATCGAGTCATGGATGACTCACAGAGATCCTATGAATCAAAGACCTGAATATTTGTATAACTTTCATCATTTCTTCAGGTTCATGGGGCTTCCATAGGCAAGCTATTTCAGAAATGGATGTCACTCCTGCTTCCAAGCTTGTTTTAAATTGGGGAGTTTCACCAAACACTGTGCACCACGGGTAACCATTATCACATTTGACACCTCAGTATCACAGTGTTTAGCATTACAACAACCACGAGTTACCTCTGTACAGCAAATGGACAGACCAGTGCCATACAACCTAGAAGAATGTTTGACCAAAACCAATTAAAACTGAATTTAAGCATGGTTCAAACTCCATGAGCTCCATCATTCCAAATTCCTCTATTAACATGCATTCTCATTGTTCTCACCATCCAAAAAACCCACATCAGGGAGCATTTCGCTACTTCTTCAATCTCCTCTTATTCTGATGACACATGTTTCTTCATAGAGTCTAATATCTTGAATGATTTGTTCACCACATAGAAAGAATACACATGAGGAAAGGATACATTTATAAACAAAAGATGAACAAAGGCCTGAAGCCTTTCTATAACTATCATCATTTCTCCAAGTTTATAGACTTTGCAGAGGCATGTAGTTTAGGAATTATATGCAAGTCCTGCTTCTAAACCTGAATCAGTCTGGGAGCTCCAACACACCCTGCCCATGACGTGTAGCCAATTACGGTGTTTGACACACTTATGGCCCAGTTGTCCATCATCGCAACAACTCTATGTTATTTCAATGGTGCAAATTGACAGACCTCTGTTGTACCACTCAAAAGAGGTTTCATCCAAAATTAATGAACATTTGACCCTCGGGCCCTATAGTATTTTAAAATTCCAGCACACCCAAATGCTGGTGGACTCTGGGCCAGAGACTCCCAATTCACCTGCCCCAACTGGGACAAAAAGAAAGCCATAAGAACCCTGAGAATTCCATACACATCCCTCCTCAAGATGTGAGAAGCCATCATTAAGAGCCAGCATAAACTGATTCACAACACACTAGCCCTCAGCCTGCAGGCGTGGCCAAGCACTCTTCAGTATTTTAAAATTCCAGCACATGCAAACATGCAAATGCTGGAGGACTCTGGACCAGAGACCCCCATTATATTATTATTTCTATTCTATTCTATTCTGTTCTGTTCTGGTCTGGTCTGGTCTAGTCCTATTCTATTCTATTCTATTCTATTCTATTCTATTCTATTCTATTCTATTCTATTCTATTCTATTCTATTCTATTCTATTCCATTCCATTCTATTCTATTCTTTGATTGCCTTCAAGTGGGGCATGACTTATGTCCCTATGAACAAAACACCTGAAGCCCCTCTACAACTAATGACATTTATCAAAGTTCATAGAGCTTCCAAGGCATGTTTTCAGGGAGTGGATGCCACTTCTGTTTCCAAACCTGTTATAGTATGGTGTTGTTATGTGCTGTTGAGTCACCTGCCATGTATAGTGACCCTATGTACAGCACCTCTGAACCCTTCCCTGTCATAAGTCAGTTTCACTAATTTCAACACACCAACTCCCATTGGCCCAGTCACTGTATTAATACATCTCATCTGAGGTCTTCCTCTCCTGTACTATCCGTCCACCCTTCCAAGCATGATGTCCTTCTCCAAGGACTGATATCTCCTGGCCAGGTGTCCAAAGTAAGTGAGGGAGAGTTTAAAAATCCTAGCCTCCAAGGAAAGAGCTGGTTTCACCCTCTCCAACACAGACCTATTTGTTTTCTTGGCAGTGCATATTTATTATTATGTTGTTGTTGTTGTTATGTGCCGTCAAGTCATTTACGACTCATAGCGACCCTATGTACAACAGCCCTAAACCCTGCTCTATCCTGTGCCAATTGCATGGCCTCTGACACACCCATCCGATTACCCCAGTCATTGAATCAATCCACCTCATAGAGGGTCTTCTCCTCCTGTGCTGTCCCTCCACCTTACCAAGCATGATGTTCCTCTCCAAGGACCTGTCTCTCCTTACAACATGTCCAAAGTATGTAAGATGAAGCCCCAGAATCCTTGCCTCCAAGGAGTAGCCTGGTTTAACCCT
>NW_006399803.1:4767115-4770218 GCF_000299155.1 Elephantulus edwardii
GGAAACTACAGAACAATATAATTGATTTCACATGCAAGCAAGATTCTACTGAAGATTATCCAAAAACGACTGGAACAGCACATCAGCAGAGAACTACCAGAAGTCCAGGCTGGGTTTAGAAGTGGTCATGGTACTAAGGATATTATAGCTGATGTTAGATGGATCTTAGATGTTTATTATATTATAATTATATTTTGCTATATTGTACTGTATTGTATGTATATTATGATCATGTTGTTGTTGATTGCCATTGAGTCTAGCACAATTAATAGTGACCCTAATAGCAAAAGACCTAAAGCTTTTCTATAACTATTGTCATTTCTCAAAGTTCATAGTGTTGCCAGAAGGAATGTTGTTTAGAAATTCATGCCACTTCTGTGTTTATTATATTCACACACATACCTGAGGTTATGACCTCATATAGGAATGCTCCCTGGATCTGCCGAAAATCTTCATTTTATCACTGAATTATCTTATGCTACATTTTGAGGGGGAATATCTGTTTAAGTTATAATCCTACTAAAAAAAGTCAATTCTTTCAAGATATTTGTTGTTGTTATGTGCTGTCAAGTCTCTTGCAATTCGTAGCAACCCTATATCCAAGAGCCCTAAACTCTGCTCTGTCCTGTGCCAGTCGCAGTGTTTCCCACACACCCATCCTGATTACCCCACGGAATCAATCCACCTCATAGAGGGCTTTCCTCTCCTGTACTGTCTCTCCAATCTACCAAGCATGACGTCCCTCTCCAAGGACTGGTCCCTCCTTACAACATGTCCAAAATATGTCAGACAAAGCCTCAGAATCCTTGCCTCCAAGGAGCAGCCTGGTTTAACTCTCTCTAGGACGAACCTGTTTGTCTTCTTACCAGACCATGGTTCTCTCAATACTCTTCTCTAGCACCACAGCTCAAAAGCATCAATTCTCCTTCTATCCTCCCTCATCATTGTCCAACTCTCTGACCCATAATAAGTGATTGCAAAGACCGTGGCCTGTATCAGACACACCTTAGTTTCCAAAGAATCAACATTGCCCTTCAGCACTTTAGAGAGTCCCCTAACAGCAGACTTTCCCATCGCAATATGTCTTTTAGTTTCCTGGCTGCTATTGCCAAGAGTGTTGACTGTGCAGCTAACCAAATGAAAGCTGTGAACAATCTCAATCACCTCACCATCCATCCTGATGCTGCCAATTGGTCAAATGGTGAGAATCTTTGTCCTCTTGACATTGAGCCTCGATCCATATTGGAGGCTGCAGTCCTTCACCCTCTGCAGCAAGCGCTTCAGGTCCTTCTCATTTTCAGCAAGCAAGGTTGTGTCATCTGCATAACACAGATTATTGATAGATCTTCCACCAATACTGACACCACATTTATCCTCATAGAGCGCAGCCTCCCAGGTAATCTGTTCTGCATACAGGTTGAAAAGCTATGGAGACAGGAATATCCCTTCCCAATTCTGAACCATGCAGTGTTTTCCTTGCTCTGTTCTGACTACTGCCTCCTGGTCCAAGTATAGGTTTCGCATTAGAACGATCAAGTGTTCTGGGATTCCCGTTCTTCTCAGAGTCAGCCACAGTTTGTTATGATCCACACAGTCAAATGCCTTTGCATAGTCAATGAAACACAGATAGACATTCCTCTGGTATTCCCTGCTTTCTTCCAAGATTCATCTAACATTAGCTACAATGTCCCTAGTACCATGACTCCTTCTAAACCCAGCCTAGACTTCTGGCAGTTCTCTGCCGATGTGCTGGTCCACTTGTTTTTGGATGATCTTCAGCAGAATATCGCTTGCATGGGAAATCAATCATATTGTTCTATAGTTTCCACACTTTGTTGGGTCACCCTTCTTCGGGAGTGAATAAATTTCAAGATATCGGTCAGTTAATATTTCTGACTATTTTCAAGGACTACTCCTAGGTGATACCTTTTCTAATTTGTTTTATTATACTGTATCTCAAAGAAACAGTCTATGGAGTGATATAAAACTGTACTCAAAATAAGTAAAAATGGAATCTGAGTCACTTTAAAAAAATGTATTCATTTTAAGAAACATTTACAGAGATTTTGGGGTTCCATTCATTCATTGTTGCACTTTTTTTCTCTACCCCTGCCCCCAGTTCGTTCCTCTCTTTGAAAAGCAAAAGATAAACTTCTTCGTTGGTATACAATCTCCCCACTCCCGTCACTCCCCACCCCCTACCCCAAATGCACTTCACTATGCAACCTTAATTCTTGACTCTTGTGATAACCATAATACCCTATCATATATCACTTTTAAACTGTTCTCTCCCTCATCTGTTTCAATTCAGTACTCATAATCTATCCAGTTTTTCTCAGTCTTATCCCTACCCTGATGTCAGTCCCATTCTACAACAATGGCACTATGCAGTATTTGTCTTTTTTTTTTTTACTGAGATATTTTACTCAATCACTTTCAAAGTGATTTAAAGTAATTTTTTATAAATTTATGTGGACACAGCTCAGTGCAAGGAATGATTTATATATACTTTGGAGGCGCTTTCCATTTTATTTCCAGGTATTTTAATTTCATGATTATTTTATAGTTAATTGAGGTTGTTCAGTAAATGAGGAGAACCCTGGTGGCACAATGCTTAAAACATTTCTGTGCTAACTGAAAGTTCTGTGGTTTAAACCCAGCAGCCATCCCATGAGAAAAAAGATGAAGCAGTCTGCTTCTTTAAGTATTTAAAGACTTAGAAACCTTAAAGGACAGTTCTACTCTGTCTCATAGGTCTACTGGTTGTTAGATACCATCAAGTTGAAATTGACTCAAAGCTGACCCTCCAGAGTGTTTTCAGAGACTGTAAGTCAAGATCATCCATCTTTCTCCTGTGGAGCAGCTGATGCATTTGAATTGTTTCCTTTAAATTGGCAGCACAACTCTTTGTATTATGCCACCAGAGCTCCCTCAGTCCACTAAGAGTAAGACACAGCTCCTTGATGGGGTGTTTAGCTCAGTTTTATATTATTTGCTCATGTTGTTGTTATGTGCCATCTAGTTGCTTGTGACTCATAGAAACCCTATGTACAACAGACCTAAACTCTGCTCTGTCCTGTGCCAATCGCACTGTCTCTGACAC
>NW_006399803.1:4770783-4799855 GCF_000299155.1 Elephantulus edwardii
GATGCTGCCGATTGGTCCAGTGGTGAGAATCTTTGTCTTCTTGACATTAAACCTCAATCCATATTGGAGGCTTCAGTCCTTGACCCTCTGCAGCAAGTGCTTCGGGTCCTTCTCAGTTTCAGCAGGCAGAGTTGGGTTATCTGCATACCGCACATTGTTGTTAGATCATCTAGAATCATTTTATTATTTTGAATTAGATAGAATATAATTTTGATCAAAATATGACCCCAATCCAGAGACTGTTGATTTAATCACACTAACTAGTTTTCTAGTTTGGATTTCTGTTTAAAACCATGATTTAGAATCCCTTAGAATGTCTAATAAAAATGTCCTGTCACTTCATCAATAAAATTTGCAAACTATGGCATTAAATAACTAGTTACTGCCCAAAACTGTATTATTTCATGACTTGAAATTTAAATACTGTTTCAATTTACAGAATTTAATTGAAACTATTATTCTGATGTATGCAGTCCAATATGGTGCTTCACATGGAATGCATATAAGGCTTTTTTTTTAATTGAATATGTGTTAAGGAAGATAGATACTAATGCATATTATTTCACAGGTAGTAATTAAATAGAAAATTGCAGAGAATTGCAACAGAAAATTTGTGGATATATTGAAGAAAAACAATTTAATACGTTTTTTTCAATTATCTTAAATAAAGTTGTTAAGATCGTATATTCTCATCTTGGGTGAATATCTGATTTCTTGCCTTTTGCAAAAGTAAAACAGTTCTTGGAAACTTTGTAGATGATTCCTTTTTTCTATTTTTAAAAAGGGGAGTGTTCACATTTCTTCCCTTTTGCCTTGGTTAAGGTAGGGAGAAGAGGATGAGAAGAAAAATAGAGATCATTCAACAAACGTGTTGGATGGATCTCAGCTTAACCTTGTTATGTTAAAGTATAGGAGACTGTTGTCCATTGCACTTCCTGCTATCAATGACACACAGACAATACTCTGTCTAGCTATCATTCCATCACAGCTCCTTTCTTGCCAGGTCATTAAGATGCCTTGCAAGCCTGTCTGACAAGCTTTGCAACTCAGGAACTCTAGATTAATACTTTACGGAGACTTTGGGAATCCCTGGTCATCAAATTGATTGGTGAGAGGATTTTCTTTATCTACTAGTGTCTAGAGTCTGGGGTTGCTGTAGATCAAGTCAAGATAATAGAAGCACACACTTGCTCATAGATTTTAAATCCTCTATAGCCTAACTCTTTGCTTTCTCTCTTATCCACATACATACTTGATTGCCATCTTATGTAATTATTTTTTTGTTAAAGGAAATTTATCTAAATATTAAGTGAAGATTGAAAATAGGGTTTGGAGTAGTATTTCAATTTGAAGTGTGGATAAAGTTGGTGATTTTTTTTAACGGTCAAATTTCTAAGAACTCTTCTTAGTTGATTGGCGTTGTCTTTAAGTCAAATATTCTCTTCCCCACACCTCAACTTTTATTAGTAGTCACTTTTATTCTCATTGCCATCAAGTTAGAATGAACTTACAACTAATCTATGAATTGCGGCTTTTTGAGGCTGTAAATTGCACAGGAGATTGCCCCTCTTTCTCCCATGGAGCTACTGGTGGATTTGAATCACCAAAGAAGCACAGATTCCATAGGACAAGGCTCCTCATTTTATTTTTCATTGTTGTTATGTACCTTCAGGTCAGAATATACACATAGATTACCCTCCAGCAGGGTTTCAGAGGCAGTACATTTCATGGGAGGAGACTGCTCATCTTTTTCTCACAAAGCCTCTGGTGGATTCAAACCATATGTGTTTGATGGGATTGATAGTGAAGCTCCTTAACAGAGTTTCCCCCTTTATTCCCCGATAGTAGTTGTTGTTGCTATATACCGTGAAGTTGGAACTGATACATAGGTGACCCTTACATGGGTTTTCAGAGACAATTAATCACACAGGAGGAGATTGCCCATCCTTCTCCTGCAGAGCACCTAGTGGGTTTGAATTGTGCGCCTTCAATATTGCAGTGCAGCTTCTTAAAGCTAGGCCACCAGTGTTTCCTTCATTAGTAGACAGAGCCCTAAATAGATAGACATGATTGCTGAGGTGCTGTTCAGCCGTTCTGGGTTTTGATCACTATTAACTGCATGGCAAGAGTTTTGAGTTAGATAGTTGGTAAACTCACTCTCTTTGCCATTGAGTAGGAATCAACTCATAGCCAATTTTTCCCTAAATTTTTAAGGCTGTAGTTGTACAGGTGGAGACTGTCCATCTTTCTCCCATGGAGAAAGCTGTTGGTGAATTTGAACTACCAGAAACATTCATTCAGATTAAAGCTGCTGGAGCTGGCTAGACAGTTGCTAAAATGATTGCAAAGGAACCCCAGTGATGCTTTGGTTATGTTCTCTGCTGCTAAGTGAAATGTTGGTCATTCAAACCCACCAATATCTGGATCAGAAGGCTATTGTGTGAATGGAGCAGAGGAGCACTTCTTGGTTTGAATCAGGAAGGGACTGTGTCAAGGATGTATTCTCTCTCCATTTCTGTTCAATCTATATGCTGAGCAAATTATCTGAAAAGCTGGAATCTATGAGGAGGAATGTAGCATCAGGATTGGAGGGAGACTCATCAATTACCTGTGTTATGCAGATGACACAACCTTACTTGCTGAAAGTAAGGAGGACTTGAAGCACTTGTTACAGAAGATCAAGGAATACAGCCTTCAGTATGGATGGTGTCTTAATATCAAGAAAACAAAAATTCTTACCTCTGGACCAAAAGGCAGTGTCAGGATGGATGGAAGGAGATTGAAACTGTCATTAGCTTCATCTTGCTTGGATCCATGATTAACACCCTTGGTATGAGCAGTCAGGAAATAAGAAGGTGCAATGCACTGGGAAAATCTTCAGTTAGGGACCTGTCCAATTTATTGAGGAGTAGTGATGTCAGTTTGAGGACTAAGGTATATCTGATTCAGGTCATGGTCTTTCCAATTACTAGCCATGTATCCAAGACCTGGACAATAAATAAGGATGACAGAAAAAGAATTCATGCCTTTGAGCTGTGGTGTTGGAGAAGAGCACTGAATATCCCTTGAATGCCAAGAGAATGAACAGATCTGTTTTGGAAAGAGTGCAGCTGGAGTGCTCTTGGAGGCAAAAATGATGATGCTTCACTTCACATACTTTGGACATGTTGCTAGGAGGCACTATTCCTTGAAGAGGGACATGATGTTGGGAAGGGTGGAGGGTTGGCAAAGGAGAGGAAGACGCTCATCCAGGAGGAGTGACAATGTGACTGCTGCAATGGACTCTTGTGTGTCAGGAAGTGTAAGGATGGCTCAGGACAGGACTGGGTTCAGATCTTTTGTTTATAGGATCGTTATGAGTTGTATTCGACTTGATGGTACCTAACAACAACAACAACAGCAACAGCAACAGCAACAGCAACAATAATTCTTCTATAGCAGAGAGTTGTGGTAGTCTGGTAGTCTGCTTCCATAAAAGGTCTAGCCTCGAACCCCTACTAGGGTGGTTTCTCTGTATCCTACTGGGTCTGTCTGAGTTTGAATCAACTTGGCAACAATGATGATATAAGGTGATTTCAACTCTTGAACTCCTCATTATTTGCCATAAGGTGTTTGGCATACCCAGTCTTACATCCACTACTAGATTCTTCCACATGATCTTGCCTTTAAGCTCACATATGGTTGTTGTTGTACACCGCAGAGTTGGGACCAACCCACAGCTGACCTTCTGGTGGGTTTTCAGAGGCAGCTAATTGCATGGGAGGAGACTGTACATCCTTCTCGTGTGTGGAGCAGTTGGTGGGTTTGAACTGCATGCTTTCAGGATTGGAGTGCAGCTTCTTGCCACTAGGCCATCAGAGCTCTGTACATATCAGCAGAGACATGTGAAAATAATTAATGATGGTCTCCTCTGGGAGATGTTTGGTAAAGGTGATACAGTTTGCCAACTATACTAGAACATCTAGACATTTTCTTGCTTCTAGTTAGGGCTTCAGACTGGTTAAATCGGGTTCAATCCTCTATAGAGGACTTGCCCTTTCACCCCATTATGCTGAACTGACTCTATATTTTTAGCAACATCCCTAGGTGGTTTTTACATATACAGGATGGATGTAAAAGGAATGGTCATTGCATATTTAATGACAATGTTAGATTAATGTCACAATAATTTTAATCTTTATCATTATTGTTCATTAAATTCCAGTTTGTTTATGGTATTAATCTGATTAAAAAAAAATCCTTAGGTTGTTATTGCTGTAGGTAGGCACCATTAATCAACTATGACTCATAGCAGTAGCAACAGATACGAACCTTGTTGTGACTATGCCATCACCATCTCAGATAAGCTGAGCCCAGTCATTGTACCTTCCTTTCTTTATCTGACCTTCTACGTTTTCCAGCGTGATCTATTTTTTCCAGAGACTAGTTCCTCCTCACTATAAGTCCAAAGTATGTTAGACAAAATTTCATCATCTTTGCCTCTAAGAAGCCACTCTGCTTACATTTCCTCCAAGATAAGTTTGTCTGTCTTTTTGACAGTTCATGGGATATTCAGCACTCAATACCGTAATTCAAAGGCATTAATTCTTCTTCTGTCATCCCTGTCTTTGTTCAACTTTCAAGCACACAAGGAACAATTGAAATTACCATGGCTTGGATCAGGCTCACCATAGTTTTTAAACTATTATCCTTATTCTCCAGCACTTTTGGTGTAAAAAAAAAAAGTCCTTATCTAGAGGTCAGAATCTGGGTGACATACTCAGGAACTTGGTGGCTTCTTGGTTAAGCTGGAAGTGAGTTTTATATGTCCCAATGAAGAAAGCAGAAAGAATGCTATATAAGAAAAAATAACACAAGGTTTTAGAGGGCTGAGGTGAATCTGGGAGATTTTTAAAGTATGGGATCAAACTGACAAGAGTAACTCGAAATATTATATGGGAAAATTTATGGACAGTGAATTTTTCTTAGTGGGAGGAGGAACAATACAGAACAGAAAGCCAAGAATGACTGCCCAACTTGAAGAATATAATCATGTCAGTGGATGCTCCACATAGAAATTGTTGAAATAATGTAAATTTGTCGATGTTGCTTTTTTATCCCGTCAATTTGGAACTGATTTGTATCTCACCTTCCAGTGGGTTTTCAGAGGCAATAAATTGCACAGAATGAGACTGCCTATCTTTCTTCCACGGAGCTACTGGTGGATTTGAACAGTGTGCCTTTGGCTTGGCACTCCAGCTCCTTACCACTAGGTCATCAGAGCTCCCTGGTATATATTCAGCTGTGTGTATTCTCATATCAATGGACAAAATTAAAATATATAAAAAGACATCAGAGGAGAACAGACTTAACTCCATGCACTGTAAAAATATTTTTTCATAATAGTCCAGAAAATAAGAGCAGTTATAAACAGCTCAGGTAACCATTATTAGCTGCTATATTGAGAACTCCAGTGGCTCAGTGGCAGGGAGCTGCACTTCAATCCTAAAGGAAGAGGGTTTGAGTCCACCAGCTGCTCCACAGGAGAAGGATGGGCAATCTCCTCCTGTGTAATTAACTGACTCTGTAAACGCACCAGAAGGTCAGCTATGGGTTGGTTCCAACTCAATGATACGCTACAACAATATTGAAATAGAAAGTTCCAAAAGTACTTTCAGATTTCTTATTTTCTATTAAGTGAATTAGAAGAAGCAAATAGAACCCAATAGATCTATAAAAAGTTAAGAGTTATTCTATATTAATAACAATAGACAGGAGCCTAGAGTGGGAAGAAAGAGCTAGGGGAAATTAGTCACCTTTTGGAGATGAACTAACTCTTCCTTCCAGGCCCCTAGGGTGCAGTTCAGTACATCTAATTTTGCACTAATTAATACCCTTGGGTCCAAATATTAATAGGGTCAAAAGGGGCATGGTTCACTCCCCAGTCATCAGGAGAATGAAGCCCCTTATTATTGTTTATACTAAGATATTGTACTTCCCCCACACCTTTGATCCAAGCTCAAGACTTTTTTCCCTTCCCTTATTCCTACTCCAAAGGCTTTCATTAATCCTAGCACATCACTGAGATTAAGTGGCTGAAATACTGTATCATTATCTCCATTTTGGGGAGGAAAGGACTAGTCCAGGGAAGCAGTAACTTGCTCAGACTGAAGTGAGTTAGGCCTTGGTGGAAAGGGAACATGAAATCAGAATTTCTGGCGCTTTCATTTTTGGGCTAAAAATATCTTAGCTGATGAAAGGATGTCAGGAAATTATTCCAAAAATTAGGGGATGCTTTTATTTCTCTTGTTCATTCTTTTTTGCCCAAGACACTTTCACTTGACCAAAGAGCCATGGAAACTTTCTGAAGTTTTTTTTTTGTCTTCAGGATTTCAGTCATTAGTCCACAAGGTACCAACATGTTTCTTATACAAAGTATTGTGGGCCCAGGCAGTTTGTAGGTTTGGGGTTTGTTTTTAGATTTTTTTTTTTTAATGTTTTAACTTTTTTTAAACTCTGAAATATGTGATGTTAGAGGAAAATCCATTGTGAAAGATTGAGTCTTAGAAAGTAATCTGTTGGCAAAGTGAGGATACCATTGGTCTGGTCATAGAATTATCTTTTTTTCAGGAAGAAGATTTGAATTCAGTTTCTGGATATTGCTCCTCACCTGCCGCCACCACTCACCTGTCAGTGGAGGCATGAACTGAATTGATGCTTTCTATAAAATTCTCTATGCTCAGATATTATTGTTGTTATGTACCATAAAGTCAGAACCAACTCATAGCTGACCCTCCAGCAGGTTTTCAGAGGCAGCTATTTACACAGGAGGAGACTGCCCATCCTTTTTCAGTGGAGCACCTGGTGGCTTTGAACATTGGGTCTTTTCAATTACAATGTAGTTTCTTACCACAGGACCAAGTTGTTGTTGTTGTTGTTGTTTGATGCCATTGAGTCGTAGACGACTCATAGCCACCCTATGAACAAACAGCCTGAGCACTGTTCGTACATAGAGTTTCCGGAGGCAAGCCATTTCAGAAGTGGATGCCGCTCCTGCTTCCAGGCTTGATTTAGTCGGGAAGCTGCAGCCAACACTGTCCACCATGGGTGCCCATTACCACAAGTGGCACATCACTGTCACAGTCTTCAGCATTACAGCAACCACGAGTTCCCTCTGTACAGCAATGCACCGACCAGTGCTATACCACCTAGAAGAATGTTTGACAGGAAGACAGTTTGAACCTGGCCGAGGGCCACAGATTAAAACCACTCACTTTCAGCTTGGTAGCATAGCTTCCTTTCCACTAGGTCAACATAGCTCTCTCTTGGTAGTCGTCATTGTTATTCCACAGGACCATAGACTAAGAAAAAAGACTTGTGACCTGTTAATGAAATATATCAGAAAAAAAACCCCTGGGAATCACAATAATCTCATCTGCCACCAGTAAGTGAGATGGTACAAACCCTGGAAGCATTTAGTTCCATTATACATGGAGTCAGCATGGAGGGCAGAAGTCCCATGACTGATGATAACAACCACCACAACATGAAATAAATTCTCAGAGATTTAATTAGACACGAATCTATTTTAACCACCAAAGTGACTGTGGTGCCATGTAAACACTCAAGAGCTTGGAATTCTATTGGGCAGATAAAGGACCTTCAAGTCATGCCCTTCTGTACTTTGTTGCTTGTTGTTGTGTACCATCGAGTAGGAGGCTATCTGAGACAGTTAACAGTTCAGAATGAGATTCCCCATCCCTCTCCCGCAGAGAAACTGATAGATTCGAACTGCATGCCTTTGGGTTTGCAGCACAGCTTCTTACCAGAGCTCCATGCCTTAGTCTTCCTTTATGAACTCTGAGTGTACCTGCCTAGTTTCCAAAGTCATCATTCCTTCAAGGTACAGAATTTATTTAAAAGCTATTATGTAACTTGTAAAGAGAAGACTGTACTCTCTCTCTGTCCCAGATTGTTCTGCAGCAAGCTCACTGGGGAACTAGAATATACCATTGTTGCTCTTAGGTGCTGTCCAGTTGACTGTAACTTACAGCAATCCTATGAACAATGGATCTGCACCCTGAGCTATCTGTGCCATCCTCATCATCTCTGATAGACTTCAGCCCATTGTTATAGTCACAGTGTCAACCTATCTTGTGGACAGTCTTCCCCTCTTTTCTCTAATCCTCCACCTTTCCAAGAATGATGTGGTGTTATTTCAAGGACTTGTAACAACATACTCAAAATATGTGTGACAAAGTTTCACCATCCTTGCCTCTACGGAGCATTTTGGTTGCTCATTCACTAAAACAGACTTGTTTGTTCTTTTGGCAGTCCATGGGATATTCAGTACTCCTCTCAAATATCACAAAGGCATTCCTTCTTCTTTCGTCATTCTTGCACATTGTTCAATTTTCATATGCATAACAAGTAATAGAAAAGAGTTCACAAGGGTGATGTTTTGTACATTATGAGAAGGAAGAGGTTCTTATTGTAGGAACTCTGTGTCAGTAGTTCTTAATTTGGGCTGTTAGAACTATCTAGGGATGATTCTTAAATATTTTTATGCCTGACCCCCCTCCCCCCCGAAAAGAAATAGAGTCTTTGGAGGTGGGACCACGTTTCATTTGGAACATTTCTTAGGGGTTTTCCTTGGAAAAGGACACCTGGTTTAAAATGGCAGAGGGTCAGTTAAAGAAAGATCCACAATAGAGATGATTGATAGCGTGACTGCAACAATGGGTAATACAGTGGGAACTGTGATAATGGTGCATGATCTAGCAAGGTTTCTATCCGTCATACTTTAACGCATTCTCTAATGTTAGCTGTGACTTAGAGTTGACCCAATGGAACCTAGAACAAACAACAACAGGTGTTCCCATATTCAGCTAGTATTGAGAGTCACAAAGCTTTGGGCCTATGTTTGACTAAGACGCAGAATTATTCAGAAAATGATTGCAGTCTCAACCTATTCAGGAGTACTAAATTAAGACCAAGAGATTTTTCCTTTGAACAGGCACCATCCTCTACCCTGTCCCCACAGATGATTCTAACTAACTTGACTTACTGTCCCAGAACTGCACATTGAGACACACTGGTGCATACTTGTAATCTATATTAATCTATATTGTTGTTGTGTACCATTGAGTTGGAACTGACCCTCTGGTGGATTTATAGAAGTCCCAATTTTAAATTCATAAGGCTCTAATTGAGGGGAAAATCCTCATTGACAGCAAATCTAGTTTGGTTCTCTTTCAAGAACTTGAGCTTGATTCCAGACTTGTAGTAAAATTTTAAATTAACACTTCAAACTGACTTCTGTGGGATTCTTAGGTCTCTGGGTGTCACAAATGGTCAATGAAGTTTCTAACTAACGGTAAGTTTGGAGATTTGAGGCATATTAAAAGAAAGTCCTGGTGATTTATTTCCAAAAAGCCAGTCATTGAAAAGTTTAGGAGCGTAATTCTACTCAGACATGCATCAGGTTGCCCTTAGTGGAAACTGATTTGTTGGCTACTGTTTTTCCTGGTCCTTCTGAGCCACTAGGAATCTGCCTTCAAAGTGATTTCTGAAGACACACCTGCCTGGGGTTTTCTCCTAAGCCCTTGTCTCCTCACATCATTGGATTTTCCTTGCAGGTTCAACCTGAAAATTGTTACAATGAATATTATTAAACATGAAAAACAAGCTTTCATCATAATTATCTTTTCCATTTTCAACTGCCTATAAGAGTTCTCTAGCTTTACCTTCATGTCATCAAATGAAAACCTTTCTGAGTCTCTCTTATGTGATGCTGTTACACTTAATATTGGATTTCCTGTTTGCTTTGTAATAAAATACAACCAAGATTTGCACATGTTTAATTTTCCTCAAGTCCCTTCAGCTTTTTTTTTGGCTTGGCATTCCTTAGAGAGACCCCATGTATTTCCCTCCTTGTGAAATATGATCTGGAATTGGGCTCTGTGTTTAACCGCTGCTCCAGCCTCCAGTATAAATTGCTCTTGGGAAAGGCCAACAGGCTAGGACTTTGTAAAGTGCTTTGTTCACTGAGTTTCAAGCCAACGAAACTAAGTATCCAAAGTAAATAATAAAAATCAACAACAAAAAACATTGTTAGAGCCTTCAGATTAAAGGGCAAAATGAATATAATATTCTCTCAAAGCACTCACTACTTACTGTTGTAAATCAGCTTCCTATACTTAGAGGATTTACCAATTAACATGGCAATGCGATGATATCATGGACTCTTCTGTCATAGCCAGTCTTATAATTTATGGCCTGTGGGACTAAGATTTTGTAATCAAAAAATGATAAGGCCGATTGAGAACAGCCATTTTCAGCTTCTTCGCCTTGATTCTGAGAATAGCTTCAATTAATAACTCATTAGTTAAATAGCTGTCCTCGTCTCCTGTGTTCAAAGATGAGTCTATTTCAAAAACATCACACTCAATGTCCAAAGTAGGAATGTTCTGGTAAGAACTCTGGAAGAAGAATCTTCTTGGTGACCCATAGACCTCAGTCTAAAGAAGAGATATCCCAGTGAACAGAGATTGCCCTTTGTTAGTTTTTCCCAGAATAGATTGAATTATTAAACAGTTACAGTGTCTCACAAGCAGAATAAGACTAACCTTCAGATTCAACTAGTTAGTAGACAAATACTCTTTATGAATTTTGACAAATATTGATAGTTATAGAAAGGCTTCAGGTCTTTGTTCATAGGGTCACTGTGAGTCATGCTCGACTAGAAGGCAATCAACAACAACTCTAGATCACTTACTGTGTGTGTGTGTGTGTGTGTGTGTGTGTGTGTGTGTGTGTGTGAGTAGATATAGATTAGATATATATTTAGACATAGACATAGATGATATAGATAGATATAGAGGTAGAAATAGAGATGGAGACAGATATGTTGCTGTTGCTGTTGTTGTTATGTGTCATCAGACACTTGTAAGTCATAGTGATCCTATTGACAACAGCTCTGAACCCTGCTCTATCTTGAGCCAACCTCATTGTCTATGACCCACCTACCCCCATTACCCCACTCACTGAATCAATCCATCTCATACAGGGTCTTCCTCTCTTGTGCTGTCCCTTCACCCTCCTAAGCATAAGGTCCCTCTCCAAGGATTATCCCTCCTGGCAACATGCCCAAAGAATGTCAGATGGAGCTTCAGAATCTGCCTACAAGGAGCAGCTTGGTTTCCCTCTCTTCAGGACAGACTTGTTTGTTCTCCTACACCACAACTCAAAGGCATCAATTCTTCTTCTATCATCCTTAGTCATTGTCCAGCTTTCTGATGCATAGCAAGCAATTGTGAAGACCATGGTCTGGATCAGACACACCTTAGTCTCCAGACTGATATCGTTGCTCTTCATTACTCTGGTGAGGTATATATATATATGTTGTTGTTGCTGTCAAGTCACTTGCAACTCATAGTGACTCTATGTACAATAGCTCTGAACCCTGCTCTATCCTGAACCAACCTTATCATCTGACTCACCTACCCCCATGACCCCAGTTAGTAAGCCAATTCATTTCATTGAGAGTCTTTCTTGCCCTGTTCCTCTACTCTCCCAATCATAATGTCCATCTCCAAGGACCGGTTCTTCCTTGTAACATTCTTAAAGTGTGTCTAAGATGGATGTCGGACAAGACTCTGAATATTGCATTAAAGCGCTAAGAAACCAAAGCAAAGGCAACAAATAAAGAAATTAGGGAGCTCAAAGAAGATTGCAAAGGGCAGCTTAGAAAGACAAATGAAAATATTATAACAAAATGTGCAAAAGAGCTGGAGTCAAAAAAGCAAAAGGGCTGAACTCGCTCAGCATTTCTTGAGCTGAAGGAACTGCAGAACACATTCAAGCCTTGAGTTGCAATACTGAAGAATGCTTTGGTCAGAATATTAAATGACCTGAGGAGTATTAAAATAAGATGGAAGGACTATACAGAGTCACTGTACCAAAAGGAATGGGCTGACACAGAAGAATTTAATGAAACAACATATGAGAAAGAGCCTGAGATGATGGAGGAAGTTCAAGCTACTCTGAAAGACTTGGCAAAACAACAAGGCCCCAAGAATTGACAGTATACCAGTTGACATATTTCAACAGATGCTGCCCTGGATGTGCTCACCAAGTAGTCTCAAAAAATCTGGAGGAAAAAAAAAAATCTGGAGGACAATCACCTGTCCATCTGACTGGAAGAGATCTATAGAAACACGCATACTAACATTTGCCTCTGCATAATCATTAGGAGTACAGCAGCAAGTGAAAATCTCTAGAATCATAGAGCTTATCTTCTATTAGAAAGTATTAAAAAGAAGCAAAAATAACCCATAAGCTTCTCTACAGAAGAAAGAGATGGCATTCTTTGGACATTTTATTGAGTGGTTGTATTCTATCCTGTAGGGTCACTCTCAGTTGGAATTAGTTTGATGGCACTGGATTATCTAGTATATAATATAATGATAAAATACTTTGGAGGGAAACAAAGCAGCAAAGGAAGAAATTTAGAAAGCAGAAAGTGTGCAATTTTAAAATTTTAAAAATAGAAATCCAAAAAGGTTTCACTAAAATGAGACATTTTAATAAGACAGTAAGAGAGGAGAAAGTGAGTTACCATGATACATGAAAAAGAAAACCAGGCAGAAGGGAGAGCATATGCAAAGATACTGAGACAAGAGAGTGTCTAGCCAACAGAGGCAAGCGTCTTAGGTCCGCCACTGGTTAGTGTTACCCACCTAGACTTCTTGGTCACTAATTAAAATGCTTTTTTCTCTGTTGTTGTTGTTATTGTTAGGTGCTGTCAAATAGAATACAGCTCATGTGATTCTCTGAACAACAGATCTGATCCCAGTTCTGTCCTGTGCCATCCTCACACTTCCTTGCACATTTGAAATATTGAACCTTCATAGATGAGGAGAGTCTCTCATTTCTCCCCACTTTCATCATCTATTGGCCTCTTCTATTTCCTCTCTTAAAGATTTTTCGTGGTTTTTGTTGTTGTGTACCATAGAGTTGTAACTGACCCATAGCTGACCCTCTGGTGGGTTTTCAGAGGAAGTTAATTGCACAGGAGGAGATTGTCCCTCCTTCTCCTGCACAGTAACTGGTGGCCTCGAACCACAGGCCTTCTGGATTACAGCACAGCTTCTTGCCATTAGGCCACCAGAGCTCCCTTTTTTCATGGTGTCATCCCCTTTTTAAAGTTTTCTTCTCCCTACAGATTTCCCAGCAAGACGATAAAGATTCACAATTAAATGGCCAAAGCTTTGCTCCTTTATGGAATGTAATCCTGATAATTACATGAAGATACTTCTAGGCACAGGAGAGATACATGGGAAAATTGTAATTATATTTGGCAGTACAACATCCAAGTCATTTGACTAGAAACTGAAATATTAGTGGTTCAAATTCACTGAGAAGCACCTTGGAAGAAAGGACTGGCAATCAGTCTCCAGAAGGTCACGATCTTGAACAGCCTGTGGAGCAGTTCTCCTCTTTATACATGGAGTCACCATAAGTTAGAATTGATTTGACAGCAACTAATACCAACAAAAGCCCAACTTTATAGTGAACGTTGCAAATGCTGATTTGTGATAGACATTTGATTGATATTCTGACCTGGTGAGAAAAGGACTATCTTTCTAGAGGAACCGTGTGATGTGAGAGACAAACAACTACCCTTGACAAAGTCAGGCATTTCTCTGAATCTCAGTTTTTCATTATTCCAAATTTTAGTGAGGTTTAAATATGTGCCAAAGACTCATTCATAATTGGAGACTAATTTTATGATTGCATAACAAAAAAATTAAACATGAACAATGAAAGGCATCCAGGGAAGGAGGAAAAGAAAGAACTGGAAGAAAGTTAGGTTTTTGGCAGGAAAATGGAGAAAGGAACATATGTGTAGGATGTAGGCAAGAAGTCAGTACAAGTTGGAAAGGTGAAAGGCCACGGCCTTTCACTTTCACACATCTGGCCAGAAAGTACATAGATAAGAAAGGCATTGCTGTATAGCTGCTTTTGGGCAAAACAATCCTGAACAGACAAGAGGTGGAGTCACAGTGGTCACTAGGACCCGGCAGCCTATATTCTTCAATAACTATCTTTTGGGTATAGACACACTTTCTGATAACAGTTACTGGCTTAGCTAATGTGATTTATAGCCTGTGAACACAGTCTGTCATGAGAAAGAATTAATCAAAGCAACTTCAGAGAAGATGTATCTTTGAGTCAGTCTCCTTTGAACTCTGGTGACTCTGGAAATATATCCTTGAATCTCTTAAGAAATTAAAGAACGAATGTAAAACACATGATTTAATATATGAGACCTACGGGTTGTTCAATATATGACCATTATAACATTATTTAAGTTATTCTTGAGTTTTAGTTTATATCTTGTACATAATATTAAGTCATTTAAGAATCAAGCAGTACTGCATGAGGGTAAAATTATCACAGCTAGAAATAGCAAACCAGAAAATAACAATTTGTCTGGATTGTCTCTGGTGTCCTAAATGCAAACCCATCCCACGGATGTCAAGGTGATTCCAACTCATGGTGACCCTCCATTGGGTTTCTGAAGTGGTAAGTCTTCATGGGAGGAGATTGTCTACTTTTTGTCACTAAATTGCCAGTGGATTAAAACTGTTGACCTTGTGATTGGCTGCCTAACATATTGCACATCTCACTACCAGAGCTCCTTTGCTTTAGGTCTGTGAAAATATATAAGTTTAAAAACATTAGTAATGTTTTGCTAAGTGAGAAAAAGGATATTTAAAGTGAAAAGAACTATCTACCAAATAAAAACAAAGCAAAAAATACACATACACAAATTTTAAACTTCCTGTTACTTTATTATCTTAAAATAAAATGTAGCTCTTTAATTCAGCCTCAGGCATTTCCCAAAAAAACCCACCCAAAAGTCCAAACTGTTTTAACTGTAAACCCGTGTGAAATGACAAGCAGTTGATTTTTTTCTAACAGTTGAAATGATCCCCTAATCACGTACACATGGGAATGGAAAGGCAATCCAGAAACAGAAAAAGGACTGACTCCACATGAGACGCGTGTGCCTGGGGAAATCCAGGCAGGATGTGGTGACTTTGCTCTTCATGGTCATCATGAAACTTCTGGACAAAGAAAGAAAATATTTTTTTTTTACAAAATTGTCTTATTGTTTCCTTCAACACTCTAAACTTTATGAGCTTGTGTACAAGAACTATTGTGTTATTTGATATGCTGAGTCTGAAGGTATATTTCTCAAATCAAGCACAACAATCTCATGAAAAGAAAACATCTTCTTCGGTAGTTGAGGAGAGTCTTTGGAGTATATATCTTGCAACAGCACCAAGTTTAGTATCAGTGAGACTTGAACTAAGTGTGACTAAGAAAATGTGATCGCATTCTTCCACTCTACCACTTCAATGGCAAATGCTCAAGATGTTTTCCTTCTCCTTCCATTTTCTCCCTTTGTCCACTTTCCCTTATTATCCTCTGCCCTCTATTCTACTGTAGCTAGCCTACACCTGCCCTCTACTGTCTTGATACTTCATCAATAAATATATGTAAGGCTCAGGGCAATAACTGAACAAGCCCTAACGTGCAAAAAATGTTCTAGAACAATGCTGTTCAGCCTGGCATTACACGGGAACCTGTTGATAAGGCTTTTAATTTAGAATGTAAGTTTGGAAATTAAGATTGTTAAGAAATATTAATGATTAAATGTTTGTCAGGAGAAGCACTTAAAAGCGCCCATACAAGGCTGACACCAATTGAATCTCAGTCCACTTTCATCAAAGGATGCACTGCAAATAGAGTATATTTGCTGCACACACACACACACACACACACACACACACACACACGCTCACATGCGCACATACACACAGACATGTTGTTGTTGCTGTTGTTATGCGCTGTTGAGTCAACTGGGCCTCAAAGAGAACCTATGTGCAATAGCTCTGAAGTCTGCCCTATCCTGAGCCAATCTCACTGACACACTTACCCCTATGCCCCAGTTATTGTGCTAATCCAACTCACCTGGGGTCTTCCTCTCATGCACTGTTCACCCTTTCAAGATTGATGTCCTCCAAGAAGCAGCCACTCCTGGCTATGTGCCCAAAGTATGTGAGTCAGAGCTTCAAAATCCTAGCCTCCAAGGAGAAACTGGGTTTCACCTTTCTAAGACAGAGCTATTTGTTTTCTTGGCAGTCCATGTTATGTTCAAGACTCTTCTTCAGCACCACAACTCAAAGGCATCAATTCTTCTGCTATTATCCTTAGTCATTTTACAGTTCTCTGATGCATAGCAAGTAATTGTGAAGATCATGGTCTGGATCAGGCACATCCTGGTCTCTAGACTGATATGACTGCTTCTCAGTACTCTGAAGAGATCCCTGACAGCAATGTTTCCCAGTAAAACCCATCTTTTGATGTCCTGACTGCTGGTGCCGAGAGAGATGATTGTGGAGCCAAGCAAGCTGTAATTGTTAACAACCTTAATCTTTTCTCCATCTATCATGATGCTGCCTATTGGCCTAGTGGTGAGAATCTTCATTTCCTTGATGTTGATTTTCAATCCATATTGAAGGCTGCAGTCTTTGACCTTCTAGCACTTCAGATCCTCTTCAGTTTCAG
The DNA here is from genome assembly GCF_000299155.1 of Elephantulus edwardii. Classification (NCBI taxonomy): domain Eukaryota; kingdom Metazoa; phylum Chordata; class Mammalia; order Macroscelidea; family Macroscelididae; genus Elephantulus; species Elephantulus edwardii. The sequence goes on from NW_006399803.1 coordinate 4,787,404, forward strand.
CAAGCAGGGCTGTGTTATTTGCATAAACCAGAACTTTAAAAAAATGTTTTATTATTAATAATTTTAATGAAAAGTTACGGATATTTTGAATTTCCATTCATTCATTGTTGCACTTTCCTCCCTGCCCACCTCTCCCCTCCAGTTCGTTCTTTTCTTTAAAAGGTAAAAGAAAAATTCTTTCATTTATATGCAATCCCTCCCCCCAAGTCCACTCCACTATGCAGCCTTCATTCTGGACTCATATCATGACAATAATACCTAATCATATATCTCTTTGAAACAGTTCTCTCTCTCATCTGTTTCAATCCAGTATGCATAATTTATCCCATCTTTCTCAGTCTCCCCCCCAACCCCAATGTCAGCCACATTTTACACCAGTGGCACTATGCAGTATTTGTTCTTTTGTGACTGAGATATTCCACTCAACATAATGTCTTCCAGGATCATCCATTTTGAATAATATTTTGTGAGTTCCTTGTTTTTGAAACCAGAACATTTAAGAAGTCATATAATCAGATTTTAGCTTATTTTAATTTGCTCAATATTCCTAGTTTTTAAATTGACTTAGGTGCTAAATCCAAAGGACCTTGTGTCTAACGGGAGATATGTTAGAACAATTGGGGACCATCCTTATAAATGTTGCAATGCTTGAGAATGAATGTCAGTCCTTCTTGATGAAAGTCACAGTGAATTAAAAGTCTCAAAGGTAAAGAAACTTGTCTTCCAACCATCCAAAGATGAGAATTAGGTCACTGAAGTTACTTCAAAGTTAACCATCATCTTTTAATATCATATTGGGATTTTGCAAGTGTAATTATTTGACATGGTTACTGCAGCTATGGGCAGTTACTGTAGCTGTGTGTCAGAGATGATGAGGATGACACAGGCTATGACAAGGTTCAGGTCATTATGAGTCATATTTGACAACATGGCACCAAATAATAATAACAATGACATGATACAGCATCTTTCCATATGCTTGTTTTCCATCTCTACCCCTCTCTTAAAGAAGTGTGTAATAATGTGTCCTTTACCCATATGTTCAAATGGATGGTTTGTTTATTTCTTATTGTGTTTTAAGAGTTCTTTTTGTATTTAACTTATAATTCCCTTAACAGATGAGTATTTTACAAATATTTTCTGCTAGCTTATGGTTTGTTTTTGTTTTACTAATATTTTTTCCCCAAAATTGCCCATCTTTTTCCTGTGGAGTAGCTGATGGCTTTGGACAGTATGCCTTTGGATTGGCAGTGCAACTGTCTAAGACTAAGCCACCAGAGTTCTTATTTTTTTTGGTTTTTTATAATGTCTTTCACACAACAAATTTTTTCATTTTCATGAAATTTGATAGGATTTTTTTAGATGGATAGTATTTTTAATGTTATGTTTAAAATACTACCAAACCGAAAGCTATCTGATTGTTTTCCTACGTTATCTTCTAAAAGAGATTTAGTCTTATGCTTCATATTTAGACTGAAAATACCCTTCAGGTCACTTGTATTAGGTGTATCTCTATGCTAATTTTTTGCAAATCAATACCTAATTGTCATAGTACCATTTGTTGAAAAGACTTTTATTCATTGAAATGCCTTTGCTTCCTTGTCAAAGATCTGTGGATTAAATTATCATGACCGTAAAAAAAATTATTGTTAAAAATCTTTATGACTCAACATTGTCTATTGATTACATTCATGATGAAGTGCGACCATCACCGAGAGGCTCATAATGATCCTATCAGCAATAGACCTGAACCTTGCCCTATCCTACACCAGCCTCCTGGTCTCCATTATGCCCATTGTTAGAATCACTGTGTCAATCATTTTGCTGAGTCATCTTATTTTTGCTGAGTCTCTATGTTTCCCAACATGATGCCTTTTCCCATGAATTGCACCCTCCTGATAACATGCTCATAGTATGTGAAACAAAATTTCACCATCCTTTTCTCCAAAAAACTCTGGTTGGACCCCCTCCAAGATAAATTTGGCAACACTGATAAATTTTCTATCACCATTGATAAGTAAAAAGTGCTTCCTAATCAATGATTCCCTTCTTTCTCCCTCTCTCCTGCTCTTCGTAACTGCTACTAAAAGATGATGTTTATTTTAAGGAAACATATGGTTTTCATCTATGATTCATTCAAACCATTGCGGAATACTCATTGGAACTAAAACTAAAACTAAAGTATGTTGTCATGACAAACACTTACAGAGGGATTTATTGGTGTGAAATGTGAATCTTTGTTCAAATGGCAGAAAATGGTTTTCTAGCCTAGAGTGAATATCTTTGGGAGTGTTTGAGTTTTTATTTGTTTGATTTTTTTTGGTTTGTTTTTAGTTGACTGGTCACAGAAAGCTGTCTTCTGCAACTCAGCTCAGTGTAGGTCAGTACTTTCTCGTACTAAAGCAAAGTTGTTATTCATTGCTATCAAGTCAGTATTGACTTATAGCTAACCTACTAGTAGGTTTTCAGAGGCTGTAAATCTCTCAGGATGAGACTGCCCATCTTTCTCCTACAGAGTAGCTGGTGGATTCAAACTATCTTCCTTTGGGTTGGTAGCACAACTCCTTAACCACTAGGCCAGCTACTTCTACTAGTCATTTTTTTCTTGTGTGAGTGGAGGGAAAGTTGAATATGGTTATCATGACTTGGTAGTTAACTTGATAGTCATCATCACTTTGAAGTTAAAAGTTTGATGGTTAACTCAGAAGTTAACTTTAGCTACTTAACTCTCATCTGTGATTGATTGGTGGGGAAATTTTTATACCTCTCCAAGACCTGGAATTCATTGTGAATACCTTTGACTTTGTCTCAGCTCATGCAGATAACATAGAGATTTATTTGAGTGTACTTCCTTTCATTTCAGAGTTATTTATTAAAATTAAAAATCTAGTACTTGAAAAAGACATGAAAGGATGTATTAACTTTGATACAACATGACTTTCTGGCTTCTCTTTGTGGAGAAAAGTAAATGAAAAAGCTTTATTTCAATATCCAATGGAGATTTAATTACTCTGGAACCGTCTTCTGTGCTTTTCGCCTATTTGGCAGTCCTCTTTATGAATCACCTGAACAACAAAAAGGCAAGCACTTAGAAATTATTTTGGAAGACAAAGTTGACATTGTGAAATATTTGATCTACATATATATTGACTTCAGCAATGTGGAAATTTTTGATATATGGAGCATTGTCGTAAGACAAAGGGACATACAAAATGTAATGTATTTTTTAATTGTAAATTCTAATTAAATGTGTAACACTTAGTCTTTAAACATTCTAGTTGACACCAAAAATTAATGTTCAGACAATTTTATTTTCTTATTTTCTAGACGTTTTTTCTTTCCTTTTTCCCATTTTGTTCTGCTAAAACATAATTATAAGAAAACGGTACATACAATAGAGCAATAGTCTTACTAAAAAAATTTACTAAATGCATCTTCTCAAGTGCCCACTAATGTGATCTAGTCCAGTGGATGGAAATACACACTGGAACCATTGGTTTTTATGCTTCTTGGATGATAAAATGTCAATTTAGTAGATTTAAAAAAAAAATAAAGACCAGAAAGTCTGCATCTCAGACATTAGACTTGTGAGTCAGTGGATGAACTGGAGTCAGACCACAAATATTTAAATATTGTACATATTTCTTTCCCCCACCCCCAGCTGTTGTCTGTGTGGTCAATTGAAAATCAGATCTTCTATACTTTAGACTTGACTGTGTCTTCACTTTTTATTGTCTAATTTTCAAAGAACTAGATTTGCAATCTAATTCTCCTGAAATTTTGTCTTTCATAACAACTTTACAAATGACAAGTCTGAACCCTGATCTATCCTGTGCCATCTTAATTGTCTCTGATATGCTCAACCTTATTCTTATAGCTGCTGTGTCAATCTGTCTTTTGGGGACTCTTCTTCTCTATCTCTTACCCTCCACCTCTTCCAGTATGATGCCTTTTTCCAAGGATCAGATCAGCCCCTCTTCACAACAAGCCCAAAGTATGTGAGATGAAGTTTTACCAGCCTCCCTCCAAGACAGACTCATTCTTTTGACAGTCCATGGAATATTCACTACTCTTCTCCAACACCACAACTCAAAGATAGTTATTGTTCTTCTGCCATCATTATTCATTGTTCGACTGTCAGATGCACAGGGAATGATTGAAAAAAACATGGCTTGAACCAGGCATACTTCAGTCTTCAAATTCAGATCCTTGCTCTTTAGTACCTTGTAGTGTTCTTTGACAGCAGGTTTTCCTGATGCATCATGTCTTTTGATTTCTTGACTGCTTCTTCCATTGGTGTTGATTGTATATACACGTGAAGTGAAGCCACTGACAACTTCAATCTTTTCTCTATGATGATGTTGCCAATTGGCCCCGTCATGAGGATTTTTGTTTTCTGGATAGCTGTACAAAATAGTTGCACTACACTGCTTATGGTTCTATGTTCTGTGGATTATTTTATTTAATTTTAAATTTGGGTTCTTCCTTCAGTTAATGTTTGATGCATTTTTTTAATCTTTATGTTTGAGCTATAAATTGAAAAATTGTAATTACTATTTGTTATCATTGTTTTTGGGTGTCCAATGAACTCATTGCTGTTGTTGTTGGGTGCCATTGAGTTGCCTGCAACTCGTAGTGATCCTGTGTACAACAGTTCTAAACCCTGTTCTATCCTTGCTCATCTTATTGCCTCTGACACACCTATCCCCATTACCCCAGTTACTGAATCAATCCATCTCATTGAGGGTCTTCCACTCCTGTGCTGTCCCTCACCTTCCCAAGCATGGTGTCCCTCTCCAAAGACTGATCCTGCCTTATAGCATGTCCAAAGTATGTTAGACAAAGTTTCAGAATCCTTGCCTCCAAGAAGTAGCCTGGTTTCAGCCTTTCCAGGATGAACTTGTTTGTTTCTCCTAGCAGTCCATGGTATATTCAATACTCTTCTCCAGAACCACAGCTCAAAGGCATCAACTCACCTTCTATCATCCCTAGTCATTGTCCAGCTCTCTGAAGCATAGCAAGTAATTACAAAGACTATGGCCTGTATCAGATGCACCTTAGTCTTTTGACTGACATTGCTCTTCAGTACTTTGGAGAGGTCTCTGACAGCAGACTTTCCCAATGCAATTTGTCTTTTAATTTCCTGGCTGCTACTACCAAGCATGTTGATTGTAGAGCCAAGCAAACTGAAGCTGTCAACAATTACAGTCTCTTCATCACCTATCATGATGCTGCCAATCAGCCCAGTGGTGAGAATATTTGTTTTCTTGATGTTATGTTTCAATTCATATTGAAGACTGTAATCCTTGACCTTCTGCACCAAGTGTTTTAGGTCCTCCTGTTTCAGCAAGCAGGGTTGTGTCATCTACAAACGCAGATTGTTGATAAGCCTCCTCCAATTCTGATGCCACACTTCTCCTCATAGAGCCCAGCCTCCCAGATAATCTGTGCTGCAAATTGATTGAAAAGAAATGGAGATAGAACATATTCTTGACACACATCCTTCCCAATTTTGAACAATGCAGTGTTTCCTTGCTCTGTTCTGACAACTGCCTCCTGGTCCAAGTAGAGGTTTCACATAAGATTCTCATTCCTCTCAGAGTCATCCACAGTTTGTTGTGATCCACACAGTCAAATGCCTTTGCATAGTCAATGAAACACAGATAGACTTTCCTCTGGTAGTCTCTGCTTTCAGCCAAGATCCATCCATCTGACATTAGTTATAATATCTCTAGTGCCATGGCCTCTTCTAATCCAACCTGCAATTCAGGCAGTTCTCTGTTGATGTACTTTTCCAGTAGCATCTCTTTTTTTATGTTTTGGAATATTAGCCCCCTGATGACCAATGCTCCTTGCCATTCCTCAGATATTTTGATCAAGACCCAATTTTGCCTGCTTGGTTGGTGACTGAATCAGCATTTAGGGATTCATTGGCTACTACTTGTCCAGGCTGCTTTAAATCTATGTTTACATTTGGTATCTAGTGTGGTTGTTGAATTAGTCATATCATTGTTGTTGTTATGTGTTATTAAGACAGAGTTGACTTATACCTGACCTTCCAGTGGGTTTTCAGAGGAAACATGAAAGGAGATTGTCTATCTTTCTCCTGCAGAGCAGTGGGGGTGGATTCTAACTGCCTACCTTCAGAGTAGCAGTGCAACTCCTTACCACTAAGCTACCTAATGAATTATATGTTCTTGTTGTATACCATTGAGTTTGAACTGACCCAAAGCTGACCCTTGGTGGGATTTCAGAGGCAGTAAATCTCATGGAAGGAGATGGCTCATCCTTCTCCAACGGAGCAGCTGGTGGCCTTGAGCCATGAATTTTTTGGATTGTAGCACATCTTCTTGCCACTAGGCCACAAGAGCTACTTCATGAATTATATAGTCATAGTAATTATAAACAGGGAAGTCTGGTGGCTTACTAGTAAGGAATTGTCCTGTCAACACAAAGGTACATGATCTGAATTGACCAGCATAGGAAAAAGATAGACTATCAGCTTCTGTGCAGTTTACTGTGTCTGAAAACCTGCTGGAAGGTCAGCTGTGAGTCGATTCTGATTTTAAGGTACATAATAGCAACAATAACAATTATAACATGTTAGCTCATCTTCTGTTATGAAGAAAATAGTGAAGATTTATAAAAACAAAAAAATGAATATCATGTTATGGCATTGTCTTTGCTTACTGTTGGTAATAAAAATTGAGAAATCTTTATGATTGCTGAGATGTCTAGGAGTGGGAAGGGCAGTGCTGGCATGGATATGACATTGTGTTCCGTATAGTTCAAGAGTGACAGTTGTACAAAGATAGCCTAAGCAATGTTTTATCTGATGACTAACAGCAACCGTAACTTCGGCCAAATTAGTACTATTTCATAAAAGCAGGTATTGGCTGGAAAGCACATTTTCTTTGGGAATATGAAAATACTTGGTGTGACGATAGTGAAAGCCAGTAGTAGAAGCAGCGATGGGAAGAAAGGCTTGAAATAAAAAGCTGTTTCTGAAGAATCCCCCACTTCCACCCCCCTTCAGTATGCCGGAGATTAAGAACAAGAGAAGGTAGCACCTAATGTTCACACGGTGGAAGCAGCAACAGCTGAAGGAAAAGCTAGTGGCTAAGAAAAAGCTTAAGAAAGAAAAAGAGGTTCTTGGTGATAAGGCTCCGACCAAACCTGTGCCCCAAACTATTGACAACCAACGAGTATATGATGAAACCATAGTAAATCCTCAAGATGAAGAGATTACTTATGATGAAGCTACAGATGAATTTGCTTCTTCTATCAACAAGATTCTCATTACGTCAGACGGACTTCATGGGAGAACAGTAAAACTCTTTGTATAGCTTTTGGTTAGCCAAAATTCGCAAATTTATTACAGAACAGGACTGGCTCTGAAAAAAAAATAATTTCCTTAGTGTAGCTCAAGGGATTTCACAGATCTAATTGTTATTAATGAATATCTTAAAAGACCAAATGGAATTTTTTGAGGCACTTGACACATGGTCCAACAGCTCATTTTAAAATGAGCAGTGTTCGTCTATGTAATGAAATAAAGTGAAGAGGGAAGGAAGCCACAGAACACAGACCTGAAATGATGTTGAATGATTTTACAAGGCTGGACCATTCCCTTGGACTTATGTTTGCCTCTATTTCCCTATGACCCTCAATTTATTAGAAGACTGGTTGCCACATTCCATAATCAATGGGATTATATTCTCTTTAGATTTCACAGATACATATTCAAAAGTGAAAAAAAAGGTGGGAATTCAGGAGCTCGGACTACACTTTACCTTAAAATTAAGACCTCTTCACAAAGGAACGTTTGATTCTAAATATGGAGAATATGAATGGGTACATAAGTCCTGGGAAATGGATACATGTAAAAGAAAATTCCATTTATAAAATAAATAAGAAAATAATAATGAATTTTACTGAACCAGGGCTACCTTCACCTTGGTAAATCACTTCTGAAGATACTGTTTTAAAAAGGGCATTTCTTGATTTCATAAACTTTCTTTCTGGACAAATTAAAAGTTCCATGAATTCCCAATTTGTGTATAGCATGTATAAGTATTTACTTATAAGCAAGTATGAGTGTTTATGAGAAGTTACAGCTTAGACTTCTTAAAACTTACTTTCTAGGTAATTTTAATGAAGTAGGAATTAAGAGCCAAATGTTGTTATCATTGTAAGGGTCAAGGGGGGTGCACTGAACTAAAATGCTTGGCAGACACCCTTAGCCCACTGGTTCAACAGTAAACTAAGTTTAGGTCCCAGTGTTTGATGTATATAGGAGCCAGGCTCCTGGGATGTTTTAATATCGTGTGATTTACAGTCTTTGAAAACCTGCTGGAGATCAGCTATGATCTCAGAATAACAGTACACAATAACAATCTTTTTATAAGGATTAATTCTTTCAATTAAAATGAATTACCAAGGACTTAAAGTAACTTTCCTAAATTACTGGTCTTTGGTTCTTTTTTCTTGTCACTTTATATCTTGTTATACTGCACTGTAGTGCTCTATTCAGGCACTGTCACCTGGTATTTTTGTCTTCTTAAGGAATTCTTTTAATTTTTTACTAATTGTGGTGTCATGGTTTTTTTGTGTAAAATGGATTCCTTAGCCATTGATTTTTACTTTGCCACATGAATGAGTGGGATCATCCCACTAGCTTTAAATTGAGCAGATCCAGGAGCAGAAATTGAGAAGTTCAACACTAATAAAGAAGAGGAAACAGCGTGAATCCATCAGCGCTGGAGATTGAGTTCCTGTGCCTGCCAGACTGGGCTCTACATAAGAACAGCAGCCTCAGCAAAGAGTCACAGATCAGAGTGAGAGAGAGCTGACTTGGGAACGAAATTGTCCAATGGGACTAAAGTCAGAGTTCTTCCATCCAGCTTGGTGAGAGCTGAGGGCAGACACCATCACTGGCAGGACTAAGAGAACTTTGTAACAGTGACCTAAGCTGAGACCCTGAAGGTCAAAGGGACTGCACCCATACTTCAGCAGCTGTCTGTCTGGACTAAGAGATCATATTCTGCTGACAACCTAAATTAACCTCTGAATGGTAACCTGTTAATTTCCCTACTAAACTCCATAACCATATGGTTCTGTGATATCTTTGTGGCCACTGCAAGGGAATATAGACCCAAGAGTAAAGCATTGACCACCTAGGGAGGGAAAATTGTTAGGGTGGGAATTTGAGAGACATATATGACCTCATAGGAATGTTTTGTACTGTTACTGGAATAGATGGGGCCTGTTTCTTCTTGTGAAATTAGTGTATGGTGTCCAGATGCCATCATCCCAATGCCACTCCCTCTTTTTATGCTACCATTTTTCAAACATGATTAATACTTATACATTTATTATAAGACATGAAACAGAAAATAATATATAGTGTGCAAAAAGAGCAAGGTCCACGTGGGGACCACCATATCAGACCTTCAGGTACTCCACCCCCACAACATTCACAACATAAAATCAATTCCCAAAGGAATTGTCTTCCATGCTCCTGCCTCTTTTTACAACACAAATCTCACTGTCCTACTGGGTCCAAACTATGCTGCAATAGGTCACAGACCACACAGAGCCATATTAGGAAAATCAAAAGACTGTAATTCAGGCTGGTAGCAGATAAAATCAGTCAGGACAGCTTCCACATGTGCTTACAGATACCTCAGCCTTCAGCCCGTGGCTTTAGACCAGTGTTACAAAGCTCTTAGTCCTATAATTATGGCTTTTCCTGTCCCACTCCCAGTCCTCCCACTTGGAACAAGACTCCTAGCTCTAGCTCCCTGGGGTTGCAGTCCAAAGGTTAGCTCTGTCTCCTGTCAGGTCGCTGGTTCTCTGCTACATCTGCTGCTGCTCTCTGTAGGTCTAGGTGGTACAAGAATCTCTGGCCCCAAAAGATGTTGTACATTTTCTTGCTACTTCTTGGGTTGTGGTGAGAGTAGCAAAATCTCCCACTGAATTTGCTCAGTTTAATGGCAAGACTAGCCAATCCCCTTGCATATTCCCGCCAATTCATATGGCAAAACCAGTCAATAGCTAGGGGGAAAAATTTTTTTGAACAACTAACCCTTCACATCAAAGACTACTTCCTATATTTTCTAGCCATTAACCTTTATTTTTCAAGAACTAACTCTCCCATTACAATATACAATATTTGCGAAAGCATGTAAGCCAGCAACTTGCTGTCTCATGCCCTCATATCCTCATTTTAGATTGCCGATTTCTAATTAACTCATTTCTATCAGACCAGTACTCTGAGAAAGCAAGCGAGTTTCTTTCTCTGAAGAATCTTTTCTTCCAGTTAGAATTTTTTTAGCATCCACAAGAATAGGCAAAGTGCAGTCAAGAACAAGCCATCAAGTTGTAGCAATCACCACTTGCTCACAGCATGAAACATCTTCTTTTCTTCTGGTTGAGTTATAATCAGCTCCTCTCTAGACAACCTTGGCTAGATCTAAACTGGTATAAGCTACACATTCAGGAGTCCACATTTCTTTCTATGTTCCAGACCAGCTGGTCTTTCCACCAGTCTTAGCCCCCACATGAGGTGAAATCAACTAATCAGAAGTCATCATGATGCCCTGCTCCTCAAAGCCAGCAACTTGTGTACTTCTCCATATATCTGTGCCTGCTAGGCAGACAGCTCTGAAGGAACATGACCAGTGTCAGCCTGTGTTCTCATTGTTGCAAGATTTCTGTTTCCACTCACCAGGTGGATCCAGGTGGTCACCATGAACGAGCATGCATGCCATTTTCCTTTAACTTCAATTTCTGGAAAACAGACTCTAATGGGCACCAACTTTGTCTTCTCTCAGTGCATTAGAAGCCAAAAGAATTGTGCCAATTTTTATAAGATAATGTCTCCTTTTGTCTCTTCCTGTTTGCCTTCCAAATGTAAATATCTTCAGTCAAAAATCCAAGGAGGGGCTACAAATCTATTCAAATGCAAATCTTCTCAGAGTAGTTGGTGGGCCTTAATCTTCCCCAAGTTAAGCCCCAGGCCCTCATGTATTCTTTAGGGAAATCAATTGAGTAAGGAGTCAAAGGTGACGTTACAGGCTTTACACAATCTACAACCAAGGGTTAAACAGGGTGGCTCCTTGGAGGCAAGGATTCTGAGGCTCCGTCTAACATACTTTGGATATGTTGTGAGGAGAGACCGGTCCTTGGAGAAGGACATCATGTTTGGGAGGGTGGAGGGACAGCACAGGAGGGGAAGGCCCTCTATGAGGTGGATTGATTCAGTGACTGGGATAATTGGGATGGGAGTGTCAGAGACAGTGCGATTGGCACAGGACAGAGCAGAGTTTAGGGCTGTTGTACATAGGGTCACTATGAGTCGCAAGTGACTCGACAACACATAACAACAACAACAACAACAACATACCCTATCATTATAATGCCCAGTATGCGTTTAAAAAATGTATCTGAACGTTACTACATAGAAGAAACATTAGACACAGCAGTATCCACAAAGTTAAATTAACAAGAACCTTAGAGACTTTAATAACATATCTTAGTATTACCATATGGGGGAATCAAAAGTAGCAATGTTAAAAATTTGAGTCAACAAAATCCTTAACACATTAACCTTTAAAGAAATTCTCAATTCCAACTTAACTTATGTCATTCAGGCCAAAATTAGCTTTTCAACCTTTCTTTCTATCTTCTTCTTGTTGTTGTTGTTATGAGCTTGCAACTCATAGCGACCTATGTACAACAGCCCTAAACTCTGCTCTGTCCTGTGCCAATCTGATTGTCTCCGATACGCTCAACCCGATTACCCCAGTCACCAAATCAATCCGTCTCCTAGAGGGCCTTCCCCTCCTGCGCCTGCCTTCCACCCTCCCAAGCATGATGTCCTTCTCAAAGGACCGGACCCCCCTTACAACATGACCAAAGTGTGTCAGATGAAGCCTCAGAATCCTTGCCTCCAAGGAGCAGCCCAGTTTAACCCTCTCCAGGATGAATCTGTTTCTTTTCTTAGCAGTCCATGGTACCCCTCAATACTCTTCTCCGACACCAAAACTGAAAGGCATCAATTCTCCTTCTGTCCTCCTTAGTCATTGTCCAGCTCTCTGATACATAACAAGTGATTGCAATGACCCTGGCCTGTATCAGACGCACCTTAGTCTCCAGAGAGACACCATTGCTCTTCAGTACTTTGGAGAGGTCCTTAACAGCAGACTTTCCCATCACAATACATCTTTTAATTCCTGGCTGCTGGTACCAAGAGTGTTGATTGTGGAGCCAAGTAGACTAAAGCTGTGAACAATCTCAGTCTCTTCATCATCCATCCTGATGCTGCCAATTAGCCCAGTGGTGAGAATCTTTGTCTTCTTGACATTGAGCCTCAATCTTAGTTTTTGTTGTTGTTGTTGTTGTTATGTGTCGTCGAGTCGTTTGTGACTCATAGGGACCCTATGTACAAC
>NW_006399803.1:4800640-4819331 GCF_000299155.1 Elephantulus edwardii
GGTATGGAGACAGGACACATCCCTGGCGTACACCCTTCCCAATTTTGAACCATGCAGTGTTACCCTGCTCTGTTCTGACTACTGCCTCTTGGTCCAACTATAGGTTTCACATTAGCACGATTAAAATCTTAGTAGGAGCAAAATTAACCATTTTGACTGTACTTTTCAAACCCTTAACTTCTTACTCTTTCTTCCGAAAATGCCACACTTCCGTGGAAAGGCATTGCAATGAATTCCACTCAACACTAGCTGTAAAAGGAACAAGGGCTGTGTGAGGATGGGCATATCTGACCTTCAACTTCACAAGGGGCATCTGTTCCCATCAACAGTATCCAACACGGAATCGATTCCCATGAGGTCTGGCATGTTTCCCATGCTCCTGCGCCTCTTTCTACTAATTTCAACACCAAAATTACTGCTCTACTGGGTTGAAAAATCCATTACAGAATGACGCAAAGAACCAAAACAAGGAAGTCAGAAGGTTGTTAGTCAGGACTGCTTTTGAAATGAGGGGCTCACAACACCTCAGCCTTCAGCCTTCCTCACAGCTTTAAACCAATATTGCAAAACTCTTATTGTTGTTATGCTATTATGTGCCATCAAGTCACCTGCAACTCATAGTGACCCTAGGTTCAGCTCTGAAGCCAGCCCTGTCCTAAGGCAGTGTCACGCCAATACACCTACATCCATTGCCTTAGTTATCAATCCATCTTACTGTTTCAGTCCATCTCATTTGGGATCTTCCTCTCCTGTGCTGTCCCTCCACCCTTCTGAGCATGATGTCCTTCTCCAGGGACGGTCCCTCCTGTCCAGCATGCCCAAAATATGTGAGATGGAGCTTCAAAATCCTAGCTTCCAAGGAGAAACTTGGTTTCACTTTCCCCAAGACAGACCTATTTGTTTTCGTAGCAGTCCAGGGAATGTTCAAGACTCTTTTCCAGCACCACAACACAAAGGCATCAATTCTGCTTCTATTAACCTTAGCCATTATTCAGTTCTCTGATGCATAACAAGTAATTGAAAAGACCATGGACTGGATCAGGAGCACCTTAGTCTCTAGACTGATATTGTTGCTTCTCAGTACTCTGGAAAGGTCTTTGAATGCAGATTTACCTAATATAATTAATCTTTTGTTTTCCTGACTGCTGATGCCGAAAGTGTTGATTGTGGAGCTGAGCAAACTGTAACTGCTAACAACCTTAATCTTCTCTATGCATCACAGTGCTGCCCAGTGGTGAGAATCTTTGTCTTTTTGATGCTGAGGATCAGTTCATATTAAAGACTACAGTCCTTGACCTTCTGCTGCAAGTGCTTCAGGTCTGCCTAAGTTTGAGCAAGCAAGGTTGTGTCATCTTCATAACGTAAGTTGTTGATTAGTCTTTCTCCAATCCTGAATACCTCCTCATAAAGCCCAGCTTTCCAAGTTATCTACTCTGCATGTAGATTGAAATGGTATGGAGACAGAACACATCCCTGGCACACTCCCTTCCTAATTTTGAACCATGCAGTATTTTGATGCTCTGTTCTAAGGACTGATTCCTGGTCCATGTATAAGTTTTACATAAACACTATCAAGTGTTCTGAGATTCCCATTCTCCTCAAGGTTAACCACAATTTGTTGTGATCCACAGTCAAATTACTTTGCATAGTCAATGAAATACAGATAGTTATCCCTCTGGAACTCTTTGCTTTCTGTCAAAATCCATCTGACATTGGTGATAATGTCTCTATTGTCACAGCCTCTTCTAAACCCAGCTTGTATTTCTGGTAGCTCTCTTTCAATATACTGTTCCAAATCATTAATGCTCTTAGTCCTGCCAATTATGATTCTCCCTGCCCCCACCCACTTCTTCAGAAAACTTGGACCAAGACTCCTAATTCTGGTTCCAAGGAGTAGCAGTCCCAAGGTCAACTTTGTCTCATGTCAAGTCTCTACTTCTCTGCTGTAGACACTGCTGCTCTCTGTAGGTCTGCGTGGCACAAGACTCTCTGGCCTCAAAAGATGTTCTGTATTCTCTTGCTTCTTCTTTAGCTGTGTTGAGAGTCTTAAAATCTGCCCTAAACGTGCTCAATTTAGTAGCAAGGCTAGCCAAACCCCTTGTGGCTAGACTAACATACCCTATTCTCATATTCCCACTTATCCACATGGCAAAGGCCAAGTCAAGGGCTGGGAAAGCCACTTTGGACAATAATCCCTTAATATCACAGGTGGCAGAAAAAGGAGAAAATTTTTGTGATTTGAACTGTGCCTGGAATGGAGAGTCAGAAACTGAAATAATCTCAAATGAGGTTATCACATGATCTGTGCTGAGAAAACTAAAATGGGTAGGAAAAAAAGCATGTATTTGATCTTTACTCAGAGGTGTTAAAGATGATTGTGATTACCGTATACAGGCATACCTTGGAGATATTGTCAGTTTGTTTCCAGACCATTTCAGTAAAATGTATCATAATTGAGCTAGTTCTAAGATTATTTTTTTTTACTTAAAAATGTCTGTAAAATTTTATTTACAATATAATGTAGTCCTTTCTAAATTATTTAGGAGCAGTGATGTCTGTTTAAGGACTAAGGTGCCTGTGATTCAGGCCATAGTCTTTCTGATTATTAGTTATGAATCTGAGATCTGGGCAATGAATAAGGATGACAGAAAAAGAATTGATGCCTTTGAGCTGTGGTGTTGGAGAAGAGCAGTGAACATCCCGTGGATGGCCAAGAGAACAAATAGATATGTCTTGGAGAATGTGCAGCCGGAGTGTTCTTTGGAAGCAAGAATGATGGAGCTTTGCCTCACATACTTAGGACATATTGCTAGGAGGTGCTGTTCCCTGGAGAGGGACATGATGTTGGGAAGGGTGGAGGATCGGTGAAGGAAAGGAAGATAATCAGGTGAATTGGCAGGGTGACTGCTGCAATGGGCTCTTGTGGGTCAGGAAGTGTGAGGATGGTGCAGGACAGGACTAGCTTCAGATCTTTTCTTCATATGGTTGCTTTGAGTAGTACTTGGCTCGATAGCACCTCAGAAGAACAAGAAGTATGAAAAAGTTTAAAAATATTTAAAAATTTGTCAAAATATGATTCAGAACAAAATGTGATCCAGAGCAAAATGTGAAATAGAGCTGCTGGACTCGCTCAATGCAAGTTGACATGGAATTTCAATCTGAAGAAACGCCAGAAAATCCCTGTGCTATCTGTGAACCAAGATTAAAAGGAGATATGCCTGTAATTCAAGACATGTAGGAGAGAAAGAGAGAGAAGAGAAAGAGAGAGAGAGAGAGAGGAGAGAGAGCGCGCGTGCGCATTAATAAAAATGACCCAAATATTATACTCTACAATTCATTAGCTTGTGTATAAAAAATAGTCTACTATTTTTATATTTTTTATTTTATGATGTTGTTGTTGTTGTTATGTGCAGTCAAGTCACCTGCAACTCATAGCATCCCTATGTACAACAACCCTAAACTCTTCTCTATCCTGTGTCAATCTTATTGTCTTTGACACATCTGTCCCCATTACCCCAATCACTGAATCAATCTATCTCATAGAGAGTCTTCCTCTCCTGTGCTGTTCCTCCACCATCCCAAGCATGATGTCCCTCTCCAAGGAATGGTACCTCCTTGCAACATGTCCAAAGTATGTCAGACAAATCTTCAGAATCCTTGCCTCCAAGGAGAAGCCTGGTTTAATCCATTCTAGGATGAACCTGCTCATTCTCTTAGTATTCGATACTCTTCTCCAACACCACAGCTCAAAGGCATCAATTCTCCTTTTATCATCCCTAGTCATTGTCCATCTCTCTGATGCACAGCAAGTGATTGTAAAGACCATGGCCTGTATTAAGTGCACTTACTTACAGAGTAACATCATCGCTCTTCAGTACTTTGGAGAGGTCTCTGACAGCAGAATTTCCCAATGCAGCATGTCTTTTGTCTCCTGGCTCCTGGTGCCAGGAGTGTTGATTGACGAGCCAAGCAAACTAAAGCTGTTTACAGTCTCAATTTTTTCACCATTCATCATGATGCTACCAGTTATTCCAGTGGTGAGAATCTTCGCTTTCTTGATGTTGAGCTTCAATCTATATTGAAGGGTCCTTGACCTTCTGCAGCAAGTGCTTCAGGTCCTCCTCAGTTTTAGCAAACAGGGTTGTGTCATCTGCATAACACAGATTGTTGATGAATCTTCCTCTAATTCTGATGGCACATTTCTCCTCATAAAGCCCAGCTTCCTGGATAATCTGTTCTGCATACAGTTTGAAAAGGTATGGAGATAGGACACATCCCTGGTGTACACCCTTCCCGATTTTGAATCATGCAGTGTTCCCTTGCTCTGTTCTGAGGACTGCTTCCTGGTCCAAGTATAGGTTTTGCATAATAAGCAATTTCAAGTGTTCTGGGATTCTCATTATACTCAGATTTAGCCACAATTTATTGTGGTCCACACAGGTACTCAAATAAATTTGTTGCATTAGACAACAATTCATATTGTAACACTACATGCAACAAAATTAAATCTTACCTGATTCTTTGCCATGTTTACAATCACTGAAAATCCATTGTGGCAGCCTCTGTGTCAATCTGTAGTTGAGAGTCTTCTTATTTTTCATCTAGATACTAAATAACCATTCCTAATAACATATCCAAAATATTTGAGATGAAATCTCATCATGTTTGCACCTAAAGAATATTCTGGATGCATTTCTGAGACAAATTTTTTTTGTTCTTTTGGTAGTCTGTGATGTATTCAATATTATTTATCAACATCATAATTCAAAAGTACTCATTCATTTCTTTAGTCTTCCTCATTCATTGCCCAACTTTCAGTTGATACAATTGGAAATAACATGAAGGACCAGGTAAACCTCAGGTCCAAAAGTTATATTCTTTTTCTTTAGTACTTTAAAAAGGCCTTGTGAAGCAGGTTTGCCCAACGAAATAAATCACCTAATTTCTTGCCTACTGCTGCCAAAGAGGCCTGCTTAACTTCAACAGAGGTGATGATAGATGGGTGTATAGATAAACAGAGTCAAGGATACACACACACACACACACACACACACACACACAGAGGAATTCTCAGATTACAAGCGTTCCTTTCCTAAATCTGTTATTAAGTCAAATTTGTACATAAATTGGAATAGCTAGGAGTGGTTCAAACACAACATCATTTAGTCAGTTTGTCTTAATATATAATATATAGCATATCTTTCTATGAGTTAAAAACACTTTCATAGGCATGAAAACATTTTTTAATACAAGAATACAGTAACAACAATTCCTTTGATGTGTGTCACAAATTATCTCTGGTATAAATCTCAATCAATCATATTGCTGTCAAATCAGAAACATTTCGCAGCTTGGCGCTCCCCTGAGGCTATAAATCACACAGGAGGAGACTGCCTATTTTTCTCCCTCAGAGGTGTTGATGAAGGTGGTAAAATATGTGCCAGCTACCTATTTATTGCATAATTAGAAAATATCCATTATGAAACATATGCAAACTGGAGAACTAGAAGAAAGAAAATGCCTCCCTTTGGGTGATCATCTAGAAAAGAAGCACTTTTGGTATTTTGGTACACTTATTCTCCCTGGGGTTTAATTTCATTTCTTTAATGTTTCTCTAGGTTTGGGAGGTTTTCAAGAATCTTTTCTTTGATTATGATTTCAGTCTCATATTCTTTCTTCTCTCTCATGTGACTCTAGTGATAAGAATAATGCCAAATATCAGAAAAGAAGTATGAAGCATGCACTCGCCTATATTCCTCACTCTCTCAAGAGTGTAAAATAAATTCTAAGCCATAGCTAACTTCTATTGTGTATATGAGCCTGGTAATTTTACTACTCATTTATCACCAGAGGAGGCACTGCATATTCGAACTACAGATGAGCAGAACAGCACAATATTGAAATGTGCACCAGAGTACGTTCCTGAGAGTGCATACATTCTTAGAGGAAGTGTACATTTGTCCGACTTTGTTGCAGAAGAGTTTTATTATATGAATTTTACTATATACAGAATTCTTAAAAGTCACACACTCATTAATCTGATGAAGAGATGCATATGAAGATCACCTAATATGGTCATGGTAAAACAATGTTTAGTAACTAAAAAATTGGAAACAATCAAATTCCAACAGTGAGAGACTAGGTATGTAATTCATTGTTTGTCTGATCATGTAAGAGTATATTTGTAGAATTATGTTGTTGTTGTTGTTGTTATGTGCCGTTGAGTCGCCTGCGACTCATAGCGACCCTATGTACAACAGCCTTAAACTCCGCTCTGTTCTGTGCCAATCGCACTGTCTCTGACACTCCCATCCCAATTATCCCAGTCACTGAATCAATATGTATTTTACTTTAATAAATAATATCTATTTCTTTAGAAAATAGTCTGAGGTGACACAAACCAGTAACAGTGATTCTTTCTGAGTATTTTGATTTTTGTTGACATTTGCATAATTTTTTCTCAACTTAGCTTTTTATTTTATAATATTTAGGCTGATAGAAAGTTATAAAGATAACATCTAGAGATTCTGTGTAAATTATAGTTAGCTATTGTATAATAATATAACCACAATCTCTCTGTGCTTACATGTGCATTTTTTACATGCCATTTTTTTCCATATCTGTAGGTTGATGTAACCTTTTCTGCTGAGTATAGGTGAATTTTATTAAAAAAATTAATCTGTATGTTTGTGTCTTCCTTGTTGGTGAAATATCTATTATAAATATCCAATGTAAACATATTATAATATTATAATGATTTTATGTTATTGCTATTACTGTGTGGATAGGCCACCATGACTCATAGTGAACCTACTAAAATTTGATATAAATTTTGCCCTATACTGGGCTAGCCTCACTATTTCTGATATGCTCAAGCCTATTGTTCCAGCCACTGTATCAGTCCATCTTTTAAAAGAAGATCCTCACTTTCCCTAACTCTACCTATCCCAGCATGATGCCTTTCCCCAAGGACTGGCTCTTGAAAATACGTCCAAATCATATGAGATGAAGTTTCACAATCCTTGCCACCAAGAAGCACCCTTGTTGTCTAAGACCTATTTGTGGTTTTTTTTTTGGCAGTTTGTGGAATTTTCAGTTCATTTCACCAACAACACAACCCAAAGTCAACAATTGTTCTGTCACCTTTGTCTTTGTTGAACTTTCAGATGATCAGGAAAAATTGAAAAATGCATGGCTTGGATCAGGTGCACCTTGGTCTTTAATTTGACCTTGTTCTTCTTTAGCACTTTAGAGAGGTCCTTGACAGAACATTTCCCCAATGTAACATGTCTTTCCATTTTTTTGACTGCTACCACCGTGGTTATTGATTGTGGATCCAAGAGAAATGAAATATTTCATAACTTTACCCTTTTCTCTACCTATCATGATGTTGTTCATTGGTCCAGTGATAAGAATTTCTGTTTTCAATCTTTGATCAATCTTTGATCTTCAGCAGTAAACACAAGTCTTCACATTCTGCTAGCAGAAATGTGTTTTCTATATAACACAAGTTGTTAATGAGTCTTCCTACAATCCTAATGCCACATTCTTCTTCACGCAATCCAGCTTCTCAAATTATTTCCTCAGTTACAGATTGAATAGGTATGGAAAAAGGATGTCACTCTGTTGCACAACTTTACTGATTTTAAATTATTCAATGTTCCCTTGTTTAGACCACCACTTTTTGGTGTTTGTATAGATTTTACATAAACGTAGTTAAGTGCTCTGGGATTTCCATTCAATGCTTCCCATAATTTGTTTTGATTTACCCAGTCAATACCTTTGCAAAGTCAATAAAAAACACAACTAAACATCTTCATGATATTCTCTGTTATCAGCCAAGATTCACCTGACATCAGCAATGCTATATATCCCTTGGGCCAAGGCCTCTTCTCAATACAGTTTGTGTTCCAGGCATTTACTAGTCAATGTACTGTTCCAGTCACTCTTTAGCAGTATTTGTCAAGATTTTATTTACATATAATATTGATGATATTGTTACATAATTTCCACATTCTTTTGAATCACCCTTTTTCTGGGAATGAGAACAAATATGGATCTCTTCCAGTCACTTGGTCAGGTAGCTGTCTTCCAAATTTTTTCACATAGGCTAGTGAGCATGTATGGGACTGCATATGTTTGTAGAAACATGTCAGTTTTGTATTCTATCAATTCCTGGAGCCTTCCTTCTTCCTTCAGTGCTGCTCGAGTATCTTCCTTTATTACTATTGGTTCTCAGTCGTATACTACTTTCGGAAATGGTTCCGTGTGAACCAATTCCTTTTGGTACAGTGACTCTGTGTTCTATCTTATTTGATATTTCTTTTCCATTTAATATTTTGTCCACAGAATCTTTCAATATTGAGAGTCAAGGCTTTCATTGATTCTTCAGTTTTTTTTAAGCTTTAGAAGTATTGAATGCCTGCTTTTTTTTGGTTTTTTAACTCCAGGTCTTGGCACCTTTCAATTTAATATTTTTCTTTGTTTTTGCAAGCAATCTTTGACGTCTTCTGTTGCCCTATCTTAGTTCAGCATATTTTTCATCCTCTGTTTGAACAGAATAGAGTGAATTTTCTGATATGCCAATTTGGAGACTGTCACTTCAGAAGTCATAAAAGGCATCATGACTTTCATTCTCTTTCTTGAATTTTGTTGTGAAAAGCCATATGCAAAGACTGGCAAGGTGAGAAACTGGAGCTTCCAGCCAGCAGTGATGTGAGGGATCTGTCTTGGAAGTGAGTCCTCTAGCTTCAGGAAGCCTTCTGCTACAACTCTATTTAATATCTCAACCTCATTAGAGACTTTGAACTGTTATTATCCAGCAAAACTTCTCTCTCTTACTTGTGAAGTATGTAAGGTAATATTTGATGTGTCAAACCACTAAATTTTGTGGTAATCATTTTATAGAAATTAAAATCCAAAATATCTGTAAATGTTCATTAAAATGAATTTTTTAAAAATGTAATAATTTAAAAAAAAAGAAACATGAAGCTCATGTATATTCTCTAAATTGGAAGGCATATGAAATGGATTAGAAAGGCTGGAGACTTTTTTAACTTCATTGAAGAACTCTACAGATTATCTTTATTTTCTTATTAAAATAGTATTGTCGGTAATTAGTATCAAGCTGAGGCAAACTAATTGCAATTGCCTAAACTGTGAAGAATATTTATTCTCACTTTTTCTAATTGGGATAAAGGAGAATCTAGAGTATTAAACATTACAGATTTCTCCATCATGCCCACCCACACATCCATTGGCTTACCCACCCCCTTCAAGGCTGTTTGTTGGCTATATGGTGTCTTTCATAATACTTGTTTTTCATGATTGACCTTGAGCATGCATGGAGGTAACCCAAAAATGTTTTATTATGATAAAATAAAAAAACAATTAGCCAGTGATCAGTATCTGCAAAGATTATTATTAGAATGTGAAGCCTATTGGTATGTTCTTTGAATATATTATTTGCTGACTGTTCCCATTTAGCTGTAGAAAAGAAACAGAAAAGATTTTAAGATTTATCTTGCAAAACAAACTCAGGCATAGTCAACTATCTTATTTGGTTTCATATTGTATGTGATCAAATGCTTTATCCTTATTTCATATTTGTCTTTGGTAATCCTTGTCTGTTTATAAATTATGAATTTATGTTATCAGGTTTTATAAAGCAAAGGCAACATTAGGGCAATCACTGGCAGCTTCAGATTTTTAGAAAATATTTGCTGAGTGTGGAAATGTATTGGGAAATGGGGAACTTATATTGAGGCTGCACTGGTAAAGTAACAATAGATTTAGTCATGAAAAAGTTTGTCTAAGCCTTTCCTTGCTTTAAGCCATTTGTTGGCACTGCCATTGAAAGCCATTTTCTGCTGTGAAGACAATTCTCCTCCAGCTCTTGCAGGCAGTTCTTACTCCACCACATCCTTGACTTATTTCCTGTGCTAGCGGTTGTCACATTTTGCTGTTTCTAGGTGCTGTTTGAGTAACCGAAGATCCTAACAATAACACTGCGTCAGGCCAAATCCTTGTCCGATCCTGTGCGGCCTGCATAATATCCATTCTACTTAAAGAGATTGTTGGAATCACCAAATCGATCCATCTCGTTAAGAGTTGTCTTCTTCTTTGCTGATCCCTTTGCTTTTACAAACATGATTTTTTTCCCCCACGCAAGAAATGGTCCTACCTGACGAAATGCCTAAAATTTGGGAGAAAAAGTTGCATCATCGTTGCCTCTAGCCAGTATTCTTTTAAGATGGATTTGTTTGTTCTTAGGGCACTCCACAGTGCTTTTAATACTCATCACCAACAATACAATTCAGAGGCATTGATTCTTCATTTCTCTTCTCACGTTGTATTTGCAGCAATTAGAAAGACCAAGCTTAAGTCAGGTATACTTTATTCTTGACCCTAGAATCTTTGCTCTTCACCACTTTCAACTAGCACTTTCTAACCTTGCACAGTGCAACAAACACATCTTTTGATTTCCTGATTGCTCCTCCCATGGGTGTTGATTGTAAAGATGAGTAAAAGGAATCATTTGACAGCTTATCTTCCACATGTATCATGATGTTCTGTATTAGTATAGTTGTGAGGGTTTTTGTTTTCTTGATGTTTAGGCAGAATTTAACCTGAAAGGTATAGTTTTTTTAACCTTCTTTAGTAATTTTGTTGTTGTTGGAGAGTTTTGTTTGTTTGTTGGTTTTTAGTAAGTCTTCACTTTTTTTTTAAGTTTTCACTTTTGGAAAGCAAGGTGTATCATATGCATGTATATCACAGGTGGCTAATGGGTCTTTGTTCAATCCTGGTGCCACATTCTTCTTCATACAATCTGGCTTCTTGGATTATTTGCTCAGAATGCAAACTGGATAGGCATGATAAAAGAATATAATCCTGATTGTTAACATCTTTCTTGATTTTGAACCATAAAGCATCCCCTTGTTCTGTTAAGTGACTGCTTCTTGATCTATGTACAGGTTCCACAAAAGCATAATTGAGCATTCTGGAATTCTTATTTTTCTCAATGTCATTCATAGTTGATTGACATCTACAGAGTTAAATATCTTTGTAAAGGTAATAAAACACAAGTCAGTATCTTTGTGTTATTTTCTATTTTCAGTCATAATTTATCTGACTACAGAAATTATATCCTTATATCACAGCCTCTCTTTTCTACAGAGCAGTATTTTTATTTATATATTTTTAATAATTTTTTATTTTATACTGGTTTACTTACAAAGTTAATATACATTGCTTTCACACTAGATCTTTCCCATTTCTCTACCCACTCATCCCTCCACCCATTAAACTGTGAGACCCTATGATTACCATCCCCTATACTCACCCTTCTGCTCCTACTCTTTGCCCCCCCAGCCCCCTCAAGATCCTCATGCACATTCTACAAAAATGGTCCAATATAGTATTGGTCTTTATGGGATGGGTTAGTTAATTTAGTATAATGTTCTCCAGTCCCTCCCAAGTTAGGTAGTGATTTACAAAATCATTGTTCCTGTGTGCTGTGTAGTATTCCATTGTGTGAATGTACCATAATTTCTCAATCTATTCGATTACACCACAGCCTCTTTTGAATCCAGATAGAATTTCTGAGAGTTCATTGTGTTGTTCTGATCCTATAATTTTTAAATACTCTTCAGCAAGATTTTATGTGCATGTGGTATTAATGATATTGTTTGATCATTTCTGCATTCTGTCAGATCATCTTCTTTGAGCACAAATCTGAATCTCTTCCAATCACTTGGCCAAATTATTTTCTTCCAAATTTTTTTGCACAATTGAATGACCACGCCAAGGGCTGAATTTTTTGGTTGAAACACCTCAATTGCTATTCTGTTAATTCCTTGAGCTTCTCCCCCCCCCCCCCGTCCCCCGAAGATTATCTAAAAATTACTGGAACAGTACATCAGCAGAGAACTGCCAGAAGAAGTCCAGGCTGGGTTTAGAAGGGGTCATAGTACTAGGGATATTGTAGCTGGTGTTAAATGGATCTTAGCTGAAAGCAGGGAATACCAGAGGAATGTCTATCTGTGTTTCATTGATTATGCAAAGGTATTTGACTGTGTGGATCATAACAAACTGTAGCTGACTCTGAGAAGAATGGGAATCCCAGAACATTTAATCGTGCTAATGTGAAATCTCTACTTGGACCAAGAGGCAGTCGTCAGAACAGAGGAGGGTAACACTGAATGGTTCAAAATAGGGAAGGGTGTACGCCAGGGATGCATCCTGTCTCCATACCTTTTCAACATGTATGCAGAGCAGATTATCCGAGAGGCTGGGCTCTATCAGGAGAATTGTGGCATCAGGATTGGTGGAAGGTCTATTAACAATCTCCGTTATGCAGATGACACAACCTTGCTTGCTGAAACTGAGGAGGACCTCATGCACTTGCTGCGAAGGGTCAAGGACGGCAACCTTCAGTATGGAGTATGGCTCAACGTCAAGAAGACAAAGATTCTCGCCACTGGACCAATTGGCAGCGTCAGGATGGATGACAAAGAGATTGAGAGTGTTCACAGCTTCACTTTGCTCGGCTCCACAGTCAACACTCTTGGTACCAGCAGTCAGGAAATCAAAAAGCGTATCGCGATGGGAAAGTCTGCCGTTAGGGACCTCTCAAAGGTACTCAGGAGCAAAAGTGTCTCTCTGGAGACTAAGGTGCGCCTGATACAGGTCATGGTATTTGCAATCACTTGTTATGCATCAGGGAGTTGGACAATGACTAGGGAGGACAGAGGGAGAGTGGATGCTTTTGATCTGTGGTGCTGTTCCTTGGAGGCAAGGATTCTGGGGCTTTGCCTGACATACTTTGCACATGTTGTAAGGAGAGACAGGTCTTTAGATAGGGACATCATGCTGGGTAGAGTAGAGGGACAGCACAGGCGGGGAAGTCCCTCTATGAGGTGGATTGATTCAGTGACTGGGGTAATCGGGATGGGTGTGTCAGAGGCAATGCAATTGGCACAGGATAGAGCAGGGTTTAGGGCTATTGTACATAGGATCGCTATGAGTCGCAAATGACTCGATGGCACATAACAACAACAACAACAACCCCCCCATGCCTTCAGTGGAGCTTCAATTTTTTCCTTTAGTATCCTTAATCTTTGATCTTGTGTTACATACTGAAGTATTTTATTGTTGACAGATTCTTTTTGTACAGTGACTGTATTTCTGCCATCTTCCTTTCTAAATCCTGTGCTTGTAATATATTCCTTATTGAATCCTTCAGTATGGCACCCAAAGGCTTGAATGAATATTTTTCTCCCAGTTTGTTCAGCTTGAGAAATGTTGAGTGTGTTCTTTCTGGTTGTCTAACACCAGATCTTTGCAAATTTTTTCTTAGTACTTTGTCTTCTCAAGCTGCCCTTTGAAACGTCACTTATCCTATTTATTCACGTACCCTATTTTATAATAATTTCCTCCTTTCACTTTAAGTTCTGTACAGAGCCCCTTGTGCCATCCATTTTGGTCTTCTCTTTCTTCCTTGTAATTTGCTTTCTTCATGGAAAATGCTTTTGTTTGTCATCCCACAACTCCTCCTGTCTACAGTGGTTAGTGTTCAATGCATCAAATATATTCTTGAGCTGGGTTTTACATTTACATAAACACAGAATTCTTACGAATTTGTTCTGATCTTCTTCAGTCTCAATTTGACCTTTCTTATAAGTGAGTGAAAGCTCGCTCCACAGTTGGCCCCTAGCCTTGTTTTGACTGCTGATACTAAGCTTTCCTATCACTTTCCCACAAATGTAGTGAATATGACTCCAAGGTATGCCATCAGGTGAAGGCCATGAGCATAGCAGCAGTTCATATTTTTCTATAAAAAGTATTTGCAATGAATAAACCACTGATTGCCCAAAACTCTGCCATGCTATCTCTATCTTCATGTCTTTCCACAAAGTCGTATTTTCCACCTGCCAATCTCTCATTATTTCCAACTTTTACATTCCAGTCACCAATTATTACTAATGCAACCTGATTGCATGTTCAGGCCACTTCAGACTGCAAAATCGGACAGGAATCTTCATTTTTTTCCATCTTTGCCTTTATTCATTGGTGCAAAAATTTGAATAGTAGTAGTTTTAACATATCTTCCTCCTCCCTGTATGCACATGGATATTATCTTATCACTGATATTATTGTACTTTACTAGAGATGGTGAACTAGTCTTTTTTTTCACTGTGAAAGAGACTCAATTTTTCTCACTTTGCCATTTCCAGCATAGTAGGTTACAAATGATTCAAAATGGTCAATACCAGGCCATTACAGTTCATTAATGCCTGGAATATCAATCTTTAGGCAATTCATTTAATTTTTGATAACTTCCAACTTTCCCAGATTTTCTTTGTACATTTCATTTTAAAATTACTAATGAATGTTTTCAACTTTTCCTCCTTATTTTGGGTTTTGTCATATCAGCAAATTAAGGTACTTCACTGGGTAAAACATTTATTCCGTTCACTTCATTTAGATAGACTCTAAAAGATTTTAAGAAATACCTTTGAGGGAGTATTTCTTTCCTAGATGCATTTTTAGTGTGTTCTAATCCAAGAAGCTCCTCTTCCAGCAGTATATCAGATCATGTTCTGCTGCTTTCCATAGGTGGTCTTTTGTTAGACATGGATGTCCAGTTCTGATTGTTTGACTATCTTAGTTTGGAAGGACCACTGAACCAAGCCCACCTGGGTGGGTCTGCTGGCATAGGTTCCAGCATCACATACCAGCTACCACAGAATGGCAAACTGACAGACAAGTGGTGATCTCAAACTTTAGTATGCTTCAAAATCCTCAGAAGACTTGCTATAATTTAATTTCTAATACAGTTGTTTTGGGGTACGATATGAAAATTGCACTGTTCTGTGAGGCTGCTATTCTAGAGACCACACTTCAGAATCCCTCTCTTCCAGTTTTGTGTCTCAGTAGTGCTGAGATTCTGAGGACATGGTGGAGATGGGAGTAAAGCAACAAAGGACATTGTCCAACAGCTCCACATGAGACAATGGAAATAACATAATTTTCATTTAAAGAAAGAGTAAATAGAAAAAAAGAAGAAGGTCCAGCAGCACAGTGAACAAGATGGCCTAAGGCTGAGGAGTTAGAGGACAAAACCATTACTAAAATACACCTGGTAGAGAGATCTTTGTTGTTATTGTTGTTAGGTGCCTTTGAATCAGCTTTGATTCATAGTGACCTTGTATACATACAGTAGAACATAACCCCTGTTTACTCTCCAGACTCTAACAATACAATCTCCACTGTGCTTAACGCCACTGATGCAGCCACTGTGTCATCCTGACTCATTGAAGATCTTCCTTTGTTTTTGCTGACTCTCAATTTTACCAAGAATGTTATCCCTCTTCAGGACTGATGCCTGCATGTGAAACAAAGTCTCGCAATCCTAACTTCTAAAGGGCATTCTGGCAGCATTTCTTTCAAGGCAGATATGTGTAGTCTTTTGGCAGTCCGTAATGTATTCAATATTGTTCACTAACATCTCAATTCAAAGGCATTGCTCCTTCTTTGATCCTCTTTATTCATTGTCCAACTTTCATATGCTCAAGAGACAATTTAAAACACTCTGCACTGAGTCAGGCATACCTTAGTCTTCAGGGTGACATCTCTACAGAATTTTAAAGAAGTCCCTTACAGAGGATGTTATCACTACATTATTCACTACATAGTTTTGGGAGAAGTTATTTAAAATTTCTTCTCTACAGTCAAAGTAATCTTGTTGCTGTTAAGTGCTGTCAGTTGAATAGAACACACAGATCCTATGAGCAACAGATCTAAACCCTGTCCTATCCTGCATCATTTTTATCATTCCCAACACACTTGCACATTGCTGCACACATTATATGCGTCTATCTCATTGAGGGTCTTCCTCTTTCTCACCAACCTTCTACCTTCCAAGTCTGATATCCCTCTGCTAGGAATAGCCTCTTCTAACAACATCCCCAAAGTATGCTACATGAATCTCTTCCATCTTTGCCTCTAAGGAGCATATTGGTTGCCCTTTTTTCCAAGACGTATCTATTTGTTCTTTTAGTAGTAGTCCATAAATATGAATTGAAGCTTAGCATCAAGAAACCAAAGATTCTCACCACTGGGCTGATTGGCAGCATCATGATAGATGGTGAAGCTATTGAGATTGCTAACAGTTTTATTTTGCTTGGCTCCACAATCAACATTGTTAATATCAGCAGCCAGGAAATCAAAAGACGATTTGTATTGGGAAAATCTGTTTTCAGGAACCTCTCCAAATTACTGAAGAGCAATGGTGTCACTTTGGAGACTAAGGTGTGCCTGATCCAGGCCATGGTCTTCACAATTACATGCTATGTTTCAGAAAACTGGGCAATGGCTAGGTATGTGAGAAGGGAAATTAATGTCTTTGAGTTGTGGTGCTGAAAAGGGTATTGACTATATCCTGGATTGCTAGGAGAACAAATAGGTTCATCATGGATAGAATGAAACCATGCTGCTCCTTGGAGGAAAAAAATTTGAAGCGCTGTCTGACATACTTAGGGCATGTTTCAAGGAGGGACCAGTCCTTGGAAAGGGACATCATGCTTGGAAGAGTGGAGGGATAGCACAAGAGAAGAAGACCCTTGATGAGATGGATTGATTCAATGACTGGGGTATGGTTTTCAGAGACAATAAGTTTGGCTCAGAATAGAGCAGGATTCAGATCTGTTGTACATAGGGTCACTGTGAGTTGTAAGAGACTCAATGGCACTTAGCAACAACAACAACATCATGGGATACTAGTATTCTTCTCCAATACCACAACTTATAGTTATTGAATCTTCTCCTGCTATCTTTATTTATTGTCCAGTTCTCACATACATAGCAGGTGATTGGAAATGCTATGGCTTGAGCCAGGTTGAATTTTTGACAATTTCAACTTTTTCTCCATTTATCATGATGTGGCCCTATTGGCCCAATGATGAGGATTTTTGCTTTCTTGATGTTCAGATGTGATACATATTGAAGGCTGTAGTACTTGATCTTCTGCAGTAATCACCTCAAGTCTTCCTCCTTTTAAGCAAAAAAGGTTGTGCCATCTGCATCATGAAGATTGCTGATGAGTCTTCCTCCAATCCTGAGACAACGTACTGCTTCTGAAAACCTTCAGGAAGGTCAGTTATGGTTTCGTACCAGCTCAACAGAACAAACAAAACAACAAAACATTCAATTTATATCAAGAAGAATGTAAGATCAGGATTGGAGAAAGACTCATTAACAACCTGTATTATGCAGATGATGCAGCCTTGCTTGCTTAGAATGAAGAGGATATGAAGCACTTGCAGAAAAACTATAGTCTTCAATATGGATTACATCTGTACATCAAGAAAATGAAAGTCCCTACTACTAGGCCAATGATAGATTAGAAAAAAGTGATATTGTTAGCAATTTCATCTTCTGCAGTATTTGCCCTTTTGCACCTGAGATCGTTCACTCATCATGATGTCTACCAGACTCATCCATGTTGTGTAGTGTTTAACAAGCTCATTCTTTTTCAGTGTTGCATAATATCCTATTGTGTGAATGGATCATAATTTTTCTATTGATTTGTTTCTTGATGGGCATTTGGGCTGCTTCCATCTCTTTGCTATTGTCAATAATGTTGCAATAAACATGAGTGAATGTACCTTTGTTATTGTAACATCTGTGGATTCTTTTGGGCATATTCTTAGTAGTGAGATGTTGTTGTTGTTGTTATATGATGTCAAGTTGCCTGTGACTCATAGTGATCCCATGCACAAGAGCTCTGAAGCCTTTACTATCCTGAGTCAGTTTCTTTGTCTCTGATATGCCTATTGCCATTATCCCAATCACTGTATCAATCTAAGTCATCTAGAGTCTTCCTCTCCTGCACTCTCCTTCTATCTTTCTGAGCATGATGTCCTTCAAGGACCAATCTCTCCTGGTCACATGCCCAAAGTATGTGAGACAGAGTTTCAAAATCCTTGGCTCCAATGAGAAACTTGGTTGCACCCACTCTAAGACAGACCTGGTTGTTCCCTTGTTGATCCATGATATGTTCAATACTCTTCTTCAGCACCACAATTCAAAGGCATTATTAGTTCTTTTTCTGTCATCCTCATTCATTGTCCAGCTCTATGATGCATAGTAATTGCAAAAACCATGCCGTGGATCTGGTGCACCTTAGTCTCTAGACTAACACTAGTGCTTCTTAACATTCTGGAGATGTCCCTGACCACAGATTTTTCCATTGAAAATAATCTTTTTCTTTCCTGACTGCTAGAGCCAAAAATTTTCATTGTGGAGCTGAGAAAGCTGAAATTGTTAACAATCTCAATCTCTTCTCCATCTGCAATGATGCTGCTAATTGATCCAATGGTGAAAATCGTTGTCTTCTTAATGTTGAACTTCAATCCATATTGAAGATAATAGTTCTTGACTTTAAGCAGCAGGAGCTATAGTGGCATAGCTGGGTCAAGTGATATTTCTTTTTCTTTCTTTTTTTTTAGTTTATATCATTTATTCCAATCATGTGTGAGTCTAGCTGTTAAAGCATTTTAATTTTTTTCCTCAGAAATAATTTTTATTTTAATGAAAGTTTACAGTGACTTTGGATTTCCATTCATTCATTGTTGCACAATTTACTCCCTGCCCACCCCTTACCCCAGGTCACTTTTCTCTTTGAAAAGTT
>NW_006399803.1:4819431-4879727 GCF_000299155.1 Elephantulus edwardii
CTATCAAGCTTTTATTCTGGATTTCAACTGGTATTTTTATTTTTAATTTTCTGAGAAAGCACTAGCCTGTCATCCATGGTAGCTTACCATTTTATATTTCCACCAGCATTGAATGAGTGTTTTAATCTCTCCAAATTTTCACCAGCATTTTCTGTTTGCTGCTACCTAACACCTAAGGGCAGGAGAATAAGAAAAGAATTGTTAGATAAAGACTAGTATGCTGGGATAGGTGAAGCAAAGAATTATCTGAAAGGAACAATTGATTAGACGTCTTGGCTGAGCGAGGGAGTAGCAGAAGAATGTCTATCTGTGTTTCATTGATTATGCAAAGACATCTGACTGTGTGGATCACAACAAACTGTGGCTGACTTTGAGAAGAATGGGAATCCCAGAACACTTGATCATGCTTATGTGAAACTTATACTTGGGCCAAAATAGAGCAAGGAAACACTGTGTGTTTCAAAACTGGGAAGGGTGAATGCCAGGAATGTGTCCTATCTCCATATCTTTTCAATCAAAATGCAGAACAGATTATCCGGTAGGCTAGAGACTATGAGGAGAAATGTGGCATCAGGATTGGAGGAAGATTCATCAATAACCTGTATTATGCAGATGTCACAACCCTGCTTGCTGAAACTGAGGAGGACCTAAAGTGTTTGCTGCAGAAGGTCAAGAGCTGCAGCCTTCAATATGGATTGAAGCTCACCATTAAGAAAACAAAACTGCACCAGTAGGCATCATCATGATAGATGGTGAAGAGGTTGAGTGTGTTAACAGCTTTAGTTTGTTTGGCTCCACAATCAACACTCTTTGTACCTAAAGCCAGGAAATTAAAAGATGAATGACATTGAGAAAGTCTGCTGTCAGGGACCTTTTCAGAGTACTGAAGAACAATGACATCAGTCTGGAGAGTAAGGTGTGCCTGATCCAGGACATAATATTTGCAATTGCTTGCTATGTGTCAAAGAGCTGGACAATGCCTAGGGATGATAGAAAAAGAATTGATGCCTTTGAGCTGTGGTGCTGGAGAAGAGCATTGAGTATGTCATGGACTGCTAGGAGAACAAATGGGCTCATCCTGAAGAGGATGAAACCAGGCTGCTCCTTGGAGGCAAGGACACTGAGGCTTTGTCTGACATACTTTGGGCACGTTTAAGAAGGGTCAAGTCCTTGGAGAGGGACATCATGCTTGGAAGGGTGGAAGGACAGAAAAAAGAGAAAGGCCATCAATGAAATGGATTTATTCAGTGATTGGGATAACAAGGATAAGTGTGTCAGACAGTTAAATTGTCACTGGATAGAGCAGTTTTTAGGATTATTGTACATGGCATTGCTATGAATTGCAAGCTACTTAACAGCACATAACAATAACAACATGGCAATAACAATCTGGAACACGATATGCATTACAAAGTGACTCGGAGGGAGGAGAGAGTAGAAGGAAGAAAATGTATATCAATGAATGAATGAAAACCCAAGTGGTCTGTAAACTTTCTTCCTTAGATCCATAAGCAACGTTCTTGGTGCCAGTAGTGAAGAAGTCAAGAGATGTATCACACTGGGAAAATGTACTCTCAGGGATCTCTCCAAAGTGCTAAAGAACATGACATCCCTGATCAAGCTATGGTCTTCTAAATTTCTTGCAATACATCAAAGTAATCTCAATAGACATTCATTCCTAAATAAGATATGTGAATGTACATGGAAGAGTAGAGAGGGAGGGTTAGGCAGAAAATGTACATATTCATTATTGAAATAGCTAAAACAATACTGATGTTTAGCATAGGTTGGTGTAATTGAGGACAATGACTATATATTTGTGATGGTGATGTGATCAGCAAAGTAAAGAAGTGGGAGGGTGTAGCCAGAGGCAATCCATACATGTTAATCCTCTACATATGTACCATGTTTATTTTGAAAAAGTATTTGGGCTTGCACGGAACATGAAAATGAGGGCTTTGATCAATTATATCTAATTCTCTAGGGGACAAAAACTTCAGCTAACATCTGTGCTACTTTTTAAAAAAGTATGGTTCTAATCTACTCTGTGTTTATTCCTAAATCTTTCCTTTTGGTAAACAGTATGCAAAACATCTCAAATCACAAATCGAGGATTCTCGCCCTTCTCTCCTCATGAATTCAATACCTTATTGAATTCATGGTTGTATGTAAGTTAAGTTAAGCACTAGAAATCTAGGGTCAACTTTTAATTCAGAACGTATTAAAGCCTCTGAATAAGGAACAGCATGATAAAGTTTCTCATTTTAGGGTAATGATATGTACTTCAATGTGTTACCAATTAGAGACATAGAGTTGCTTCTCAACATTTATTCATTTAGATGACATGTTATGAAAAATTCAAGAAAAATCCATCATTGTCTTTTGTGATGGTAAAACAGTAGTGGAAGAAATCATATCATCCTTGCCTACAGGCACCTTCTGTAGAAAATCACTTAGAGATTAGTTCAACTGCTAGTGTATTTATATATATGTTGAGTGTCTGCTTTGTCTGACATACTTTGGAAATGTTGCAAGGAGTGCTTGGAGAGGGACATCATGCTTGGAAAGGTAGAGGGACAACACTAGAGAGGAAGACCCTTGATGAGATGGATCGATTCAGTGACTGGGGTAAGGGGGTAGGTGTGTCAGAGACGATTATGTAGCCACAAAAGAGAGCAGGGCTTAGGGCTGTTGTGCATAGGATTGCTATGAGCCACAGCAACTCGACGGCACATAATAACAACAACCAGGGATAAAAGGTCTTTTCCAAGCACCAAAAATGAAAAGTTGAAGACAGTCTTGGCATGTTCCACAAAGTGGAAAATGCCTCATTAAAACTGGTAAAGCAACCCATTCTTTTCCCTGCTCTTTGGCCTGTCTCATCCTTCCCTTTCTCTGCTTGTGTTAAACTACTTTCCCCCCCTTTTACAGAGGACGTTTTCAGCATCTCCATCCACAAAAAGGAAGATGTGTGAGAAGTCGGCTCCACAGTTACTGTCAGTGCTAGGCTTTGTACCAACACCAACAGTGTACCCATCTCATCTCTTCCCAGAGGGCATGCAGTCTTCATTCAACAGACAATAAACAATAGGGAACAGGGATGATGGCTATTTAGGTTGCATAAGAGGTGCCTGTTCTCATTATTCTTTATATACTCTGGCACTAACTCATGGCTTCTTTGTTCAAGATTTGATAGAACAAAAAAAGAGTTCAACATAGAAAATAGTTTTTTATAAAACCCCAAATTAAAGACTAAAATATTTATAAACTTGATT
Source organism: Elephantulus edwardii (assembly GCF_000299155.1). Lineage (NCBI taxonomy): Eukaryota > Metazoa > Chordata > Mammalia > Macroscelidea > Macroscelididae > Elephantulus > Elephantulus edwardii. The sequence goes on from NW_006399803.1 coordinate 4,822,707, forward strand.
GCAGAGTGTAGACACAAAATCTGTTAACACAAGAAAAGAAGAAATCTTTGGATGAATGATTAAAATATTGGAAGAATTATTGGCAGTTTATAGGATTGGTGAAAGAACTAGACAACCTAGGTGGGGAATTCCAAAAATAGTTTTTTGGTTTTTTTCTTTCAGGATTCCAGATTCCTAGATGAGAAAAATTGATTGAGTTAGACAGGTAGTGTTGTTTATTGGACAACATGCTAGAGAATAATCTAGAAAACACAGTTTATGTGACTGGAGAAAATCCTGGTCAACAGGACAGTCTACCTCCTCTTCAATATACTATAGTGGGCAAATATAATTTTAATAAATTGCATTAGTGACGTTTTAAAGAGAGGAATTTATACCTCAACTCCTACTGTTTGTTATATTGCTTGGAATATGAATAATTTGGTATATAAATGAAAAAGGCACCAAGCTTTCTCTAGTCAAGACTAGTGTTTAGAAAAGTGTGGTCTGTAGACCATTTGTGTGAATGCTCTGTGGACTTGCTAACAATTTTATTTTCTGTCCGCCCTCCCCAAATCTAGACCTATGAAACATGTGGTTTGAATTCACAGCTGTTTCTCAGGAAAATATGGGCAATCTCCTCCTGTGTGATTTACTGCCTGTGAAAATCCCCTGGAGGGTCATCTCTGAGTTGATTCTGTCTTGAGAGTACTCAACAAAAACAACCAGACCTATGGGACAAAAATCACTGCAGGTGGAACTCAGAAATACGGTTTTTAAACAAATCCCCTCAATGATCCTGGTAGGTGCTATAACATAATATGTATATGAATCACTGAATCCCTTTTGGGTCTTGTTAACAAGAAGATTCTGATTAGGAAAATCTCAAAAACAATAGAATAATTGAGAGAGCTCTATTGGCAAAATCTGTGATAAATAGCACTGTTATCTCAAAGTCATGTGTCTGGGGTTCAAATTATTTGGAAAGAAAGATGGACAGTCTCCTTCTGTTAGAATTTGCAACCTTGGAAACCTAATAGTTGGTCACAGTATTGACTGGAGAGCACTGAGAGAAAGTAAGTTTAAAATTCTGCATTTCTTGATCCCTATTCAAGGTTAGGAAGAGTCAATATCGTGAAAATGACAATCCTACCAAAAGCAATCTACATGTTCAATGCAATACCAATACAGATACCAGAAATACAGTCAGATATGCACAATCTAGAGAGAACAAAATTGATGACTGGGACCTTTGAAAGATTAAATCACTGTGCACACCAAAACCTTTCCAATAAGGTGAAAAGAAAACCTACCAACTGGGAAAAAGACCCCAACAATTTTGCAATACCATCTCATACAAGGGTCTCATAACAAAAATTTACAGAATACTCCTGGGCCTCCAGAAGAAAAAGACTAATAACTAATTACAAAATGGGCAAAAGACATGGAAAGACTTTTCACAGAGGAAGACATTAGGATGACCAAAAGACATATGAAGAAATGCTCAAAATCATTGGAAATAAGAGAGATACAAATCAAAACCATGATAAGTGGGAATATATCCCCAAAGAAACTATACCTGCCACCCAAGCAGATATATGCACACCCATGTTTATTACAGCTTTGTTCACAATAAGAGCTGGAAACTACCTAAGTGCCCATCAACAAACGAATGGATAGAGAAGCTGTGGTATATTCACACAATGGAGTATTATGCTGCATTGAAAAGCAAGGAACTCATGAAATATACAAAATGGGTGACCCTGGAGGACATTATGCTGAGTGAAATATCTCAGTCAAAAAAAAAGACAAATACTGCATGGTGCCACTTTTGTAGAATGGGACTGACATCAAGGTTAGGGTAAGACTGAGAAAAATTGAATAAATTATGTATACTGCATTAGAACAGATCAGGGAGAGAACAGTTTAAAAGTGATATATGATTGGGTATTATGGTTATGACAAGAGTCCAGAATGAAGGTTACATAGTGGAGTGTACTCGGAGTGAGGGATTGTATACCAATGAAGGAATTTTTCTTTTACTTTTCAAAGAGAAGAGCTTACTGGGGAAGGGGGAGGGGTGGGTAGGGAGAAGGATGCAACAATGAATGAATGGAAATCCAAAGTCTCTGTGGATGTTCATTAAAATTAATAAAATAATTTTTTAAAGGAGATATAGGATTAGGTATTGTCATGATAGGAGTCCAGAATGAAGACTACATAGTGGAGTGGACTTGGGGGAGAGGGATTGTATAACAATGAAATAATTTTTATTTTACTTTTCAAAGAGAAGAGCAAACTGGAAGGGAGGGGTGGGCAGAGGGAAAAGTGCAACAATGAATGAATGGAAATCCAAAGTCTCTGTAAACTTTCATTAAAATAATTAACAATAATAATAATAATAATAATAATAATAATAATAACCGCAATGAGAACCCATCTCACCCCAGTAGCAGTGGCAAAGTTTAACAGGACTGTGAGCAATACATGTTGGAGAGGATGTAGAGAGGTGGGAACACTCATCACTGTTGGTGGAATTGTAAAATGGTACAACCACTGTGGAAGGCAGTTTTTCTTTTTCTCAAAAAGCTGAACAGAGAAATTGCTCATAACCCAGTTATTCCACTACTAGAGTATACCCCATGGAAATTAGAACTAAGACATAAATGAAGATTTATACAGCAGTGTTCACAGAAATGCTATTCACCATCATAAGAATATAGGAACAACCCAAAAGTCCAAACACAACTGAATGGATTGAGAAATTGTGGCATATTCACACAATGGAATACTATGCAACACTCAGGAGAAATTATGTTGAAAAATACTACATAACTTGGGAGAGACTGGAGAGTATTATGCTGAGTGAACTCAGTCTCATAAGGACAAATACTGCATAAAACAATTACAGTAAAAATAGAAGGATAACTAGTAAAATATGTGTGGGGATCCACGGAAAGATGGAGTGGAAGCAGAGAGGTGAAGATGGACAGCAGTGAAATCACAGGGTTGTTCAATTTGGTGAGTGGGAGGAGGGAGTAAATGAAATGGGAACGATCTGGTGGGGACCTCAAAAGACAGGGTAGTGATTCATTTTATAAACCATACTCTATGAAACAAAGGGTGAATGAAGGATAGTGTGAAACACATTGTATACAAATTTTGTAAGCAAAGCAATATAAAATAGAAACGTAAAAAAAAATTCTTCATTTCTAACAAGTTTCTAGGAGATAACATTGTTACTAATGGAGAACCAAATTTTGATCAGCACAGACTCCAGATAATGTGTTGGAAGAGAATATTTTTATACCACTGTGAAAAAATGCTGAAATATTTTTATACAATAAGCCTATGCAAATCAGAAAGTTGGACAAAAATTGACTCATTCTCATAGCAGACTATGGCAGTTTGTGTAAGTCTTCAGAAGGTTCTGTTTTTGGGGAAGAAGATTTCTTATTTTTACCTGGCTAGTCTAGATAGTGTTGGTTGTGTAATTTATCTAACAAGTCACCTTAAAGCCATGTGTATAAATGCCCCATTGAGTCTTTATCTTGATGCTTGTCATAAGAATAGAATCTATGTCTCCTTCTAGTCTTTATTTTGTCTTGTTCATGACAGAAATACTATGTTCCACATGATTTAACAATTATAACTCAAAGTTTAATGTTAATTGAGTTGCCAAGCTGTGACCTAAGGGAGGTGGAGAGGCTGGCCAAATGGCTTCAGTTACTGATTGCAATTTGTGGCTCTTTCCTCCTTGGCCCAAATTAGTCATATCTAGTGTGTTGGTTTGTTTTTTTTTTCTTTTCTTTTTTTCTTTCTGACTAGTAGAGGCTAGTTTGGAAAACCTTTAAGACTCTAGTCCAATCTCTAGCAGTCATATAAAATCTAATTTCATTTGCTTGACAATGGCTTAATGAGAATGGGTGAGTGGGTCTAACTGGTTTTGGGAACTTTCTTTATCAGAGTTATTTTAGATGATGTTAACCATCAATACTTTCAAGTCTAACTTTATTGCTTATTTAAAGCAATAATTGATGACTATACTATTTTGAGTCTTTACTTTTTAACAGATTGAAGATGGTTTCACTTAATAAAAGACTTAGAACTTCACTTAACTTGTTTTTTAAGATGCTTTCAGAAAAATGGTTTCCTTTAATGTGAAATATCATGATTATTATAAAGACTTTTTTTATTATACAACTTACAAATGTTTATTACAGAAAATTTCAAACATATGAGACGATTAAAAAGTTAAAAATAAGACACTTTGTCTCAATCCCACCTTTGTTAACATGTCAGTGTTCTCCCCCACCCCCACTGATTTACTATTTGCACATATGGTGAAACTTATTAACTTTGCCAACAAAATGGAATTTTTGGACCCATTTACCTAAATTTTTCTCATTACAGGGTATCATTAACTAAAAAATGTTGGCTAGAAATTGAGAAGAAAAACAGTATTACATTACAATTGGTATTTATTTGACCTCTGAAGAGGTTGTATTTTAATCAAGTGTTTGTTAGACATTTGTGTTAATTAAACTGTTGTTTTTTAGATGCTATCGAGTTGCTTATGACTCATCTGTTAAACTATTGTTCCTTATTCATACGTTTACTGTGTCTAATACAATACTTGGTAGGTTAGTAACTACTTATTATTTTTACAAAAATATTACCATGAGATTAAGACTATACATTTAGGAAGATTTACTGTTTACTAAGGCAGCAAATTATCACTCTTAAGAGAATGTGTGAAGTTTAGTGGAGAGTGATGTGGAGAAAATAAGATAAAGTTTAAGATAATATCTGAAAAAAAGGAGTCAAATTTAGCTAAGGAAAAAGAGGATTCAACAAAGGATGATCCAACAGAATGCATAAATTATCAAACAATATCAATAATACATGCATGTTGATGTACGTACATCAAAATAAAATCTTGATGAAGATAATTAAGAAATGGCTTGAGGAGTAGGACATTCACAGGAAACAGCTAAAAACTTGGGCTTGATTTAGAAGAGGCAGTGGACTATGGGACATCACTACTGACACCAGATGACCTTTGGCTGAAAGCAAAGAATATTAGAAAGATGTTTACTTGTGTTTTATTGACTATGAAAAGATATTCATGTAAATGACTTCTAATAAAATTTGGCTAACATTGAAGAGAATGAGAATTCTAGATCTTGATTGTCATGTAGACTCTGTACATAAACCAAGAGACTGTGATTCAAACAGAACAAGGGTGCTATTGCAAGATTTTAAATCATGATGGGTATGCAGCAGTGTTGGAGCCTTCCACCATACTTAATTAGTCTGTATGCTGAGAAAATAATCTGAGAACTAGACTTTGTGAGAACAATGTGGTATCAGAATTGGAGAATGGTTCATTAACAAACTGTGAAATGCAGATGATACATCTTTGTTTGTAGAAAGTCAAGAAGACTTGAAACCCTAATTGACTCTAAATTTCAGTATGAATTACAACTCCACCCTCAAAAAAATAGCCAATTCTTTTGATTCTATTTTGATTCATAGCTCTTCTTTATCGGATGCTATTTTTTACCAAAAAGATCATCCATCACTCCTTTGCAGAGCAGCTGGTGAATTTGAACTGCTGAACTTTGGGTTAGTAGATCAACACGCAATTTGCTACACTCAGACTTCCTTTCTCAAGGAGAACAATGCCCTTCTCAAAGACTGGCTCTGTAATGGATTAAACATCAACACCAAGAAAATAAAATTTCACAGTTGGACCAATAAATATTTTTTAAAAAATAAAAGATTTAAGTTGTCAAGGGTTTCATTTATAGCTCTCTACAATCAATGTCAATGGATGCAGCAGTCAAAGAATCAAATGACTAATTTGCTGGAAAATTTGATGCAAATGACCTCTTTAAAGTGATGAATGATGAACAAAGAAGACTGTACAGGAATTGATTTTACTAAATTGTGGTATTGGTAAATAATACATGGACTATCAACAATCTCTCTTAAAATAAGTCTTTCTTAGAAGCAAGTGTAGTGAGACTTCACGTCGTTTATTTTGGGCATGTTATCAGGAGGACATCAAGCTTCAAAAAGCAGAGGGTCAGTGGAACTGAGGAAAACCTTAAGTAGATGGCTTGACACAACTGCTGCTGCAAATAGGCATAGCATTAATTGTGAAGATGGCACAGGATTCAGCAGGGCTTTGTTCTGTTGCCCATAGGGTTGTTGTGTGTTGGAGACTACTAAAAGAATCTAAGAGAAACACTAAGTGGCATCATTCTCTTAAGTAAAAATACAAACAACCAACCACCCAAAAAACCCAACCAAAAAAACAAAACAAAACAACCCAACCTAAAACGTATTTTTTTTCCTACTCGTTTATTTACAAAATTCAAATACATTGTTTTTAAGAACAAATTCTTTCAGTTTCCTTCACCCTTCCCCCATCAAATTGTACAACCACATGTTAATCTCCCCCTCCCCCTGCACATCCACACCCCTCTGCTTCCACCCTCTCTCACTCCTCTTGGATCCTTATACTCATTCTACAATACTAATTTTATACAATATTTATCCTCGTGGGACTGAGTTCACTCAGCATAATGCTCTTCAGTCCTTCCCAAGTTTGGTAATAGTTTACAAAATCATTGCTTCTGCATGCTGCATAGTATTCCATCGTGTGAATGTACCATGATTCCTCTCCTTTCTTTCTTTCATATCTAACAAAAATAAGTCCTATTTGCTGTATCTCTAAAATATATTCATCAATTTCTCTTTATCATTATTATCTAAATCTAAAATACTATTATCTTCTCACTGAATTACTATATTATCCTCTTTATGTAGCTTCCTCTTCATAGCTTCTTTCTCTTAGAAGAGCTGAAACAATCTTTTAAAATGGATTTATTTGTGTACAGTCATTCATTTATATTCTGTTTTATATAATCTTTTCCATTGTGTTTCATTTATGTGTATTGTGGGTTTTTTTCTTCTTACAATCATCTTACTAATAACTACGGTTGTGAAAGCACTTAAGCCAGCTATTTCGTGCCTCATGCCTTAATATCTTCATTTTAGATAGCTAATTTCTAAGTAACCCATCCTATCAAACCAGCTCTCTGAGAAAGCCAGCATGTTCTTTCTCCGAAGAATCTTCTGTTCCAGTTAGAACTTTTAGCATCTGCATGCATAAGCAAAGTCCAGTCAAAAGCAAGCCATCAGGTTGCAGCCATAACACTAGTTCACAACATGGATAATCTTCTCTTCTTCTGGTTTGTCGCCTCATCCACAGCCAACTTTGGCTAGGTCCAAATGCCACCAGCCTCAAAACTCAGGAGTTCATATTTCTTTCCACAGTCCAGACCAGCTGGTCCCTTCACTCAACGTTAGTCCCACTTGGGTGAAGTCAACAAATCAGGATCCTCCTGACCCCTGCTCTTCAAGACAGCAATAATCCTGGGCTTACCCATACATCTGTGCATGCTAGGTATATAGTGCTGAAGAAACACATCCATTCTCAGCCTGTTGCTTTATTGTTACATGTCTCTTACTTCCACTCCAATGTGTCCAAGTTATTGCTACAAGTGAGCATACTAGTCGGCTCCCTTTAAGTCCTGGCAGTAGACTGTGATGGGTACCAACTTTACCCTGCCTCAGAAGCCAAACAGCTAGCTCCAGTTTGAAAAAGTCACTCTCTCTCTCTCTCTTTTTTTGTTCTCCTTACTTTTTCTTCCTGCTTGTTTTTCTTTCAAATGTGAATCTCTTCAAACCAAAATCCAAGGTGAGTCTACAAATCCATTCAAATGGATTCAAATCTCCTCAGAGTATTGGGTGGGACTTAATCTTTTCCCTAGGCTAAGCTTTAGTACCTATTACCAAAATTTACTTTTAACAAGCTTGTCTCTAGGGCAAACCTTCCTTTTTAGTACTTCAATCAAGTACTGGCCAAAAATGGAATTACAATTTTACTAAATCTACACTACCCAATATTCATTTATAAACTCTGTTTTTTTATTAATATAATTGTATTGTGTTTCATATACTCTTTCATATACATTGTATCTTATATGTAGTTAATTGATATTTAACTTTGTCTATTATTACTCATCTTTCCAAATCCTCATTGAGTCTTTCCTATTCCCTCTCTCCCTTTTCTACCCACTAACCTCTGCTATCCTAACATTTATCTCCTATTCCCCTTTATATCCCACTTTACTCCTCCTCCTTTTGACCTTTTACACCTATCTTGCTCAGTTATCCTCTTATTTTCACAACAGTGGTCTTATGCAGTATTTGCCTTTATGTGATTGATTTATATCACTCAGTATCATGCTTTTTTGGTTTTCCCATGTTATGTGGTATTTTGATGAACTAATTTTTCCTTAGTGCAATATAGTATTCCTTTGTGTGAATGTACCACAATTTATTAATCCATTCATTTGTTGATGGGCATTTAGGTTGTTTCCATTTTCTTACTATTATGAACCACACTATGAACATGGGTGTACATATCTCTATTTGTATCTCAGTTCTAATTTCTTTGGGAGATTTTCCTTTCATCAGCATGCTAAGTTCTATGAGATTTGCACGTTCAGCTATTTGAGGCAAAACCACACTTCCTTCTGTAACAGTTGAACCATTTTACGATCCCACCAACAGTGCATAAGAGGTTCAATCTCTTCAAGTCTTCTTCTTTTTTTTTTTTGTTTGTTTGTTTTCTGTGTTGTTAAACTTTGCTACTGCTGTAAGGTGGTATCTCATTGCTATTTTGATTTACATCTCTCTAATTGCTAGGGATTTTGAACATTTCTTTATGTGTTTGTTAGCCATCCAAAGGTCCTCTTTGTTGAAGAGTGTTTTTGTGTCTTTTTCTCATTTTCTTATTGGGTTATCAGACTTTGTGTGTGTGTCCCCTACAATATTCTGTAAACTTTCATTATGAGACCCTTGTCTGAAATGTTGCCGAATGTTTTTCTCCTGGTCTGTGGACTTTGTTTTCACCCTATGTGAGAGTTTTTGATGTCCACAGGGATTTGATTCTTTTTTAAATTTTATTTTATTATTACTTTGTGTGTCTGTGTACCGTCAAATCAGATCTGACTGGTACAGGAGGAGATTGTCCCTCCTTTCCCGGCAGAGCATCTGGTGGATTCGAACCATGTGCCTCCGGGATTGCAGTGCAGCTTCTTGCCACTAGGCCACCAGAGCTCCCTGGGATTCGATTTTAAGAAGGTCCAATTTGTCAACTTTATCCTCTCCTGATTGCACAATTTTTTGCTATATTTGCAAACTTATTTATGCCATAGGCTAGGACTTTGAAATTAGTTCCCATTTAGTCTCATAGGGTCTTTATGGTTTGAGTATTAACCCCAGGTCTGTGATACACTTTGAGTTGTTTTTTTGTGTATTGTGTAAGATGTGGATTATGTTTCAATTTTCTGCATGTAGATGTCCAGTTGTGCCAACACATTTGTTGAAAAGGCTTTAAACAACTTATAATATCATAAATCAGATTATTACTTCTTTTTTTAGAACTTCCAATAAAATGTCAATAAATATAATTTTCCAACAGAAAAATAAAGCCAACTATTTTTCCATCCTAATAATTTTCTGTGAGACCAGATCCCAAGATGAACTTCAACTTCACCATATACCTCTACTCTATCTTTTCACTACTCTCTACCTACAGTGGTCGGTCTCATTTTTATGCTAAATAAGTGGTTAATAAATTAGAAAAAAATATAGAAGTAAAAGCCTTGTGATTTCAAAGAAGTAAACGAGAAAAAAAAGTAACTCTACAGAATAAAAGACCATGAGCATTAAGGTCAGAAGGGATGTTTATAATTAAGATTTATGTCAGTAGGAAGCTGTGGGTGAAACATTTCAGGGTGTTCCCTGCATGTGGGTGGCTCATGTGGAATGTTACTGGAAGGCCATTGGAACTAGAGTTTGAATATGGGATGGTTTAACAACACAGAAATTGCTTTTGACCAGTATAATGAAGAATATAAAGTAATAGGAAAATAGTAATGAATATAAATTAAAATTAGCTTATTTCACTATATCTGTTTATAGATTATTTTGTCTGAAAAATCAAGAGGTGTTGATAGCATTATTAAACCTTCTCCAGGTATAATGATTAACTCTGAATTTATAGCTTATTTTAAAAAAAATCTGTTACAGAACAAGGTTTACTATAAGTATGTCCTTAAGATTCTTTTTTTATAATTTTACCTAAAGCTTACAGAAAGTATGGGTTTCCCCTCATTCATTGATGTACATTTTCCTCCCTCTCTTCCACTTCCCCAATGAACTTTGCATGTCTTATTCCAGATTGTTGATTTGTCATACAGAGAAGTATGAGTTCATTCCAACTTGATGACATGTAGATCTGGCACCCATCAAGAAACAAAATTTTAGGAAGGAGATAATTCCAGTTTGTATTTCTGAGGTAGGAATGATCCTTTCCTTCTTCCTTTCAATTCCTCCCCACACTTCATACCTCCCTTACACCTCTCCATTAGTTTTTCCTCTGTTGTCCTTCTCTTCCTGTCTTCCTTTCTGTCTTTCTACTATTCATTTGCATATGCTATTTAGTACTTTACATCAGGTGGTATGTTGTTGTTGTTATGTGCCGTCGAGTCGCCTCATAGCGACCCTATGTACAACAGCCCTAAACTACACTCTGTCCTGTGCCAATCGCACTGTCTCTGACAAGGCAGCAGGTGTTTATTATAACTACTGTGTTATTGTTTGTGGTGGTGCTATGTAGTGCAGAATTAGAAACGACCCATAACTTACACTCCAGTGTGTTTTCAGAGGCAATTAATGGCATAAGATTACCCATCCTTTTGCCACCAGGAAACTGGCGGCCTCTAACAGCATGCCTTCAGGATTGCAGTGCAGATTCTTCCCACTAGCCACAAGAGCTCCCTAAAACCATGATGCTTTGTGGTGTACCGTAGAGTCAGAAATGATGCATAGCTGACCCTTCAGTGAGTTTTCAGAGACAGTTAATTTCACAGGAGGAGATTGTCCATCATTTTCCTGTAGAGCAGCACGTGGCCTCGAATAGTGTGCTTTTGGGATTTCAGTACAGCTTCTTGCTGCTAGGCCACCAAAGCTTCCTACTACTACAGTAAGTGTTAAGTGTTCAAAGGAAAGAATCTAAGCTCATTTGTGGAGAGAAAGAGTGATATTGATAAAAAAAGTTGTTTAAGGTCAAGCTTACTTGTGATGACATTTAATTTCTACAACTTCTCAGCTTTGAACAAGTTATCACCAAATCCTATTTATTTGTAAATTTGGACAGACAAAGAAGAAAAGACCAAAATGGATGTCAGGAGAGATTCTGAATATTGCATTAGAGCTTCAAAAAGCCAAAGCAAAGGGAAGAAATCAAGATGTTTAGGAACTGAACAAAAGATTTCAAAGAGCAGCATTGTAAGACAAAGTAAAGTATTATAATGAAAAGTGTAAAGGGCTAGAGTTGGAAAACCAAAAGTGATGAACTTGCTCTGCATTTCTTCAGCTGAAGGAACTGAAGAACAAATTCAATCTCAAGTTGCAATACGTAAGGATTTGGTGGGAATAATGTTGTGTGATCCAGGAAGTATCAACAGAAGATGGAAGGAGTACACGGAGTCATTATACCAAAAAATAATGTTCTAATAAAGAAGAATGTAATAAAACAAAGTATGATCGAGAAACATTGGTGATGAATGAGGAAGTTTAAGCTGCTCCGAAGGAATGGCAAAAAACAAGACCCCAGGAATTGACAGCACACCAATTTACATATTTCAACAAATAGATGCTGCCCTGGACATGCTCATCAAGTAATGCCAAGAAATCTGGAGGACAACTACCTGGCTAACTGACTGGAAGAGATCCATATTTATTCTTGTTTCAAAAAAAGATGACCAGACAATTGTTGTTGTCGAGTCACCCGCAACGCGTAGCGATCTTATGGACAATAACCCTAAACCCTGCTCTATCCTGCATCAATCTTATTGTCTCAGATACACCTGTCACTGAGTCAATCCATCTAATTGAGGGTCTTCCTCTCGTGCCCTGTCCCTCCACCTTCCCAAGCATGATGTCCCTCTCCAAGAACTGCTCCTGTCCAACAAAGTGTGGAAATGATTAAACAATATCATTAATATGGCATGCAAGCAAGTCCTGCTGAAAAATATTAAAAAATCACTGGAACATCACATCAAAAGAGAACCGACAGAATTGCAAGCTGAGTTTGGAAGAGGCCATTGCACCAGGTATATTTTAGCCTATGTTAGATGGATCTTAGCTGAAAGCAGAGAGTACCAGAGGAATGTCTATCTATGTTTCATTGACTATGCAAAAGCATTTGACTTTGTGGATCACAACAAACGTTAGCTAACTCTGAGAAGAATGGGAATTTCAGAACTATTGACTGTGCTTATGCAAAACCTATACTTGGACCAGGAGGCAGTCATCAGAATAGAGCAAGGAAACACTGCATGGTTCAAAATGCAAGGGGATGCATCCTATCTCCATACCTTTTGATCAATATATCTAACAGATTATCCAGAATTGGGCTTTATGAAGAGGAATGTGGCATCAAACTTGGAGGAAAACTCATCAACAACTTGCCTTATGCAGATCACACCAGCTTGCTTGCTGAAACTGAGGAGGACTGAGGCATTTGCTGCAGGAGATCAAGGACTGCAGCTTTCAATATGGATTGAAGCTCAACATCAAGAAAACAAAGATCTCACCACTGGGCCAATTGGCAACATTAGGATAGATGGTGAAGAGACTGAGATTGTTAACATCTTTAATGTGCTTGCCTCCACAATCAACGCTCTTGGTAGTAGCAGCCAGGAAATCAAAAGATTAATTGCATTGGAAAATCGGCTGTCAGGGAACTCTCCAAAGTTTTGAAAAGCACTAATGTCAGTCTGGAGACTAAGGTGCACTTGGTCCAGGCAATGGTCTTTGCAATTACTTGCTATGCATCAGAGAGCTGGACAATGAATAGGGATGATAGAAAAAGAATTGATGCTTTTGAATTGTGGTGCTGAAAAAAAAAATTGAGTGTTGAATATACCAAGGACTGCTAGGAGAACAAACAGGTTCATCCTGGAGAGGGTGAAAACAGGCTACTCCTTGGAGACAAGGAGTTTGAAGTTGTGTCTACCATGCTTTGGGTATGTTGAAAAGAGGGACCAGTCTTTAGAATGGGACATCATGCTTGGAAGTGCGTAGGGACAGTATAAGAGAGGAAGACCCAGGATGAGATGGATTGACTTAATGACCTGGCTAATGTGGGTAGGTGTGTCAGAGAAAATGAGGTTGGCTCAAGATAGAGCAGGGTTCAACACTGTTGTACATAGGGTTGCTATGGGGAGCAAGTGGCAAGACAGCACACAACAACAACATATTTATTGAGAGCTTACTGTATGCTAAGTACATGATATACATTCTTTAGCTGATTCACAAGAGCTCTATTGTTGTTGTTATGTGCCATCGAGTCACCTGCGACACATAGCAACCCTATGTACAACAGCCCTAAACCCTGTTCTATCCTGTGCCAATCTTATTATTTCTGACACACCCATCCCGATTACCCCAGTTCCTGAATCAAAGAAGACAAAAATTATACCTTTTCCAGGGTCATATAACTTGAAAATAAGTGATTAATTAGAAGTTTGACACTCAGTTTGTAACAGTAAGACCAATTTTGAGTGCTGTGACAAATGAGGAGAACGGAGTAATATTATATGTGATGAGTAGGAGAACTAGGACTAGAAGCCCATTTGCAAGAAGGTCACTTACAGTCTGATTTCTTTGAGTCAGTTGAAATGGTTTTACTAAATGACACAGTGGTACTACTTCTTATGCCATTGCATGCCAAAATCTTCGTTACTCTGACATAAACAATGTCCCTGCCAGCTGACAAATTATGTGCAGCGCTGCTGTGAGATTAGCAGAAAAAGTAGCACAGATTTTCCTTTCTTCAGAAAAAAAAAGGTCATGGTCACTACGACCTGGTCTCATAGAGACAGCATATCTTTCTCTCTCACAAGGAATGTCTAGATTCCTCCGTATTGGTTACATATTGTGACTGGGCTCTTTTCCCTCAATGTTCTTTAAAAGGAGTAGAAGACTCTGGCCTTTATTGCTTCCTCTGAGGTTATGTCAAGCTTTGTATGGGTGAACTCAATTTGGAAAGGGAAGTTAAGTCAAGAAAACAAAGGATGTACTCCATGGAAATGTGGGTTTTCTGTTTCAGTAATTCACTTAGTGAGTCAGAACAGGTTCATAGCTGACTCTGCAGTAGATTTTCAGAGGTAATAAATAAATGGGAGGAAATTGCTCACTTTTCCCTGCAGACGTGGTGGTGGTTTTGAATCACCAGAGACATGTTTTCTTTTGGTTTAGACTTTGCCACCAGAACTCCCTATTATTCTACTTGAACTTCGCATTCTTTCCTTTCACACCACAGCTGAACAGTCTAACAGTCTAGGTTTGTTGTTAGATTCCTTTGCTTAGCCAGATGTTCGAAAAATGAGCAGAGCCAAGAATAAAGGAGTAGGACCACATTCAGAATTATACCTTTGGGAATAAACTGCTAATGCTTCTCTGAATTTTGAGAAAGATCACCCTGGAGTTAAACAATTTGTGGAGAAATATAATTGTATGAGAACCTGTTTTTCATTTATTCTCCAAGTTAATTGCCCTTTTACACATGTAGTTTTGAATTGTTTACCAATATGTGACATTCCTGAAATTTCATAATTCTCTTCTTAAATAGGATTTTTTATTTTAAGGAATAGTTGAAGTACTTAGTAAAAATAAACTTTTGCTTTAGGAGATGTTATGTGCTGTTGAGTCTCCTGTGACTCATGGTGACCCTTAGTATAATGGCCCTAAACCCTGCTCTATCCTGTGCCAATCTCACTGTCTACAACACACCTAACCCATTTTCCCAGTTACTGAATCAGTCAGTCTCATTGAGGGTCTTCCTCTTCTATGCTGTCCCTCTACTCTCTTAAGCTTGACATCCAAGGACTGATCTTGCCTTGCAACATATCCAAAGTATGTCAGACGAAGCTTCAGAATCCTTTCCTCCAGGAAGCAAGCCTGGCTTCACCCTCTTCAGGGCAAACTAGTTTGTTTTCCCAGCAGTCCATAGTGTATTCAATACTCTTCTCCAGAACCAAAGCTCAAAGGCATCAACTCTCCTTCTTTCATCCTTAATCATTGTCCAGCTCTCTGATACATAATGAGTGATTGCAAAGACATTTTGGACATATTATTTAATTGCCATAAACCCATGATTTTCTATATGTATGAAGACCTTGAATATTCTGTTGACATTCAGTGTCACTGAGTCGAGTAGAACTCACAGTGACCCTGGGAACAACGTATCTGAAACCTGTCCTATTCTACATCATTTCACCATCTCCGACACACCTGAGTCTATTACTGCAGTCATTGTATCAATCCATCTCCACTTTCCCAAGCATTAAGTCTCTTTCCAATGAATAAATCTCCTAACACCATCTTTACCTCTAAAGAGCACTCTGACTTCACTTGATTGTACTATCTGTTTGTTCTTTTGGCAATCCAAATTCAGGACTGTTCTCCAACACCAAAACCCAAAGGCATCTATTCCTCTTCCATTACCTTTATTCATTGTTTGATTCTCAGATTCACAGCAAGTGATTGAAAAGATCATGACCTGAATCAGGTGCACCTTAGTCTTCGAACTAACATGCTCCTCACTTATAATTTGAAGAGATCCCTGACAGCAGACTTGCCCAATCCAAAACATTTTGTGATCTCCTATGTGATAATACCAAGGGTTCTGATTGTGGATCCAAGTAAAATGAAGTCTTTGACAATTTCATTCTTTTCTCCGTCATGATGTTTCTTCATTAGTTCAGTGGCTTAGTGGCAAGAAGCTTCACTGCGAAGCTGAAGGCATGTGGTTTGAGGCCACTAGCTGCTCCAGAGGAGAAGGATGGGCAATCTTCTCCTGTGTGATTAAATGCCCCTAAAAACCTACTGGAGGGTCAGTTATGTGTGGTTCCAACTCCATGGTTTACAACAACAACAATATTGGGATGTCATTACCAAATATTTTTTCCCAATCTGTGGCTTCCCTTTTTACCCTGTTGGAGAAGTTTTTGGATGTGCATGGAGACTTGATTCTTAGAAGGTCCCATTCATCTATTTTATCCTCTCCTGGTTGTAGATTTTCCAGGATGCTTGGAAAACTGTTTATGTTGTGAATGAGGACTTCTAGAGTTCTTCCAAGCTTTTATTTAATGAAGTTTATAGTCCTTGGTTTTAGTTGTAGGTCCATAATCCACTTTGAATTTGTTTTTGTATGTGGAGTGATGTGTGGATCTTGCTTGAGTTTTCTGCAGATAGATTTCCAATTTTGTCAGCACCAATTGTTAAAAAATCTGTAGTTTCCCTACTTAACTGATTTCATCTCCTTGTCAAAAATCAGTTGACCATAGGTAGATGGGCTGATTTCTGGATTCTCAATTCTGTTCCATTGATCTACGGGTCTGTCATTGTACCAGTACCATACTGTCTTGACCACTACGGCAGTGTAGTAGGATTTGAAATCAGGGAGTGATATGCCTCCTACCTTGTTTCTCTTTTTAAAAAATGCTTTGCTTATTCTGGGCTTCTTTTCATTCCAAATGAAATTGGAGATTGCTTTTTCCATCTCATTGAAGAATGGAATTGGTATTTGTATTAGGATTGCATTCAAAGTGTAAATTGGCTTTGGTAGTATTGTCATTTTCACAATACTGAGTCTTCCTATCCATTAATAAGGGATATTCTTCCATTTCTCCAAGTCTCTTTTTGTTTCTTGTAATCAAGTTTTAAAATTTTCTTTGAATAGATCCTTTATACTTCTGGTTAGGTTTACTCCTAAGTACTTAATCTTGTGATTAGCTATTGTGAAGGGTGTTGTTTTTATAGAATTTATAAAGTATTCAAGTACCACAACAAGATATAGGCACGCAACCCAGTCATAAAATGGGCACGGGATATGAACATACACTTCACCAAAGAAACCATTCAGATGGCCAACAACCACATGAAGAAATGTTCAAAATCCCTTACTCTAATAGAGATGCAAATCAAAACAACTGTGAGATATCATCTCACCCCGTAAGAGTGTAAACTTAATCAGAACACCAAATATCAAATGCTGATGAGGTTGTGGAGAAACTGGAACGCTTATTCACTGCTCGTGGGAGTGCAAAATTGTGTAACCACTGTGGAAGGCTGTATGGTGCTTTCTCAGAAAGTTGCATATAGAAAGGCCATTTGACCCAGCAATTCCACTACTGGGAATTTGCCCTAAAGAAACCACATCTGCCACTCAAGCAGATATATGCAAACCCATGTTTATTGTGGCTTTGTTCATAGTAGCAAAGAGCTGGAAACAACTCATGTGTCCATCAACAAACAAATGCATAGAGAAGCTCTGGTATATTCACACATGGAATACTATGCAGCATTGAAAAACTATGAAATATTATTCAAAATGGGTGACCCTGGAGGACATTCTGCTGAGTGAAATATCTCAGTCACAAAAGGACAAATATTGCATAGGGCCACTGCTGTAAAACAGGACTGACATCGGGGTTAAGGGAAGACAGAGAAGGAGGGGATGAATGATGTATAATACATTAGAACGGATGAGGGAGAGAAATGTTTAAAAGGGATATATGATTGGGTATTATTGTCATGACTGGATTCCAGAATGAAGGCTGCACAGTGGAGTGGACTTGAGGGGAGGGATTGTAGAACAATGAAATAGTTTTTCTTTTACTTTTCAAGGAGAAGAGTAAATTGGGAGGGAGAGGATGGGCATGGAGAAAAGTGCAATAATGAATGAATGGAAAACCTAAGTCTCTGTAAATGTTCATTAAAATTAATAATAATAAAAAAGAACATGGGGAAAACAATGTTGGGCTATAATTCATATTTAAGACTGTAGTCTTTGATCTTTTGTAGCAAGCATTTTCTCTTCACACTCAGTGAGCCAGGTTGTGTTATCTTCATAACATTGGTTTTTGATGATTCTTCCTCAGATCCTGGTGCCATATTCTTCTTCATAGAGTACTTCACGAATGATTTGCTCAGCATATAGCACAAATATTGACATATTAGGCATTGGTGAGATGAAATGGACCGGCATGGGGCATTTTGAATCAAATGATCATATGATACACTACTTGGGAGATGAAAAGGTGAGGAAAAATGGGGTTGCTTTCATACTTAGAAAAGCCATTTCTAGATCCATCTTGAAGTACAATATTGTGTGAGTGACAGGATAATATCCATACCCATACAAGGAAGTCCAGTGAACACCACTATTATTCAGATATATGCACCAACAACCAGAGCCAAAGAAGAGGAAATAGAAGATTTCTACCAACATTTACAAAGAGGCTAGAAGGAGAATTGATGCTTTTTGAGCTTTGGTGTTTGAGAAGAGTGCTGAAGGTGCCATGGACTACTAAGAGAACAAACTGATTCATCCTGGAGAGGGTTAAACCGGGCTGCTCCTTGGAGGCAAAGATTCTGAGGCTTCGTCTGACATACTTTGGTCATGTTGTATGGAGAGACTGGTCCTTGGAGAGGGACATCATGCTTGGGAGTGTGGAGGGCAGGCGCAGGAGCGGAAGGCCCTCTAGGAGGTGGATTGATTCGGTGACTGGGGCAATTAGGATGAATGAGTCAGAGGGAATGAGATTGGCACAGGACAGAGCAGAGTTTAGAACTATTGTACATAGGGTCCCTATGAGTCACAAGCGACTCAACGGCACATAAAAACAACAACATAGATTGAATACGTATGGAGAAAGGCTACACACTTTTCCTGATTTTAAACCAAGTAATATTTCCTTGCTTTGTTCAGACAATAATTTCTTGTTCTAGGTATAGTTTTCAGATAAGCATAATTATTTTTTCTTGAATCCTCATTCTCCTCAATGTTAGTCACAGTTTGTTATGCTACAAACAATTGAATTCCTTTACATAGTTAATAAAACACAAACATTCTTCTGGTATCCTCTGCTCTCAGTAAGGATCTATCTGACATCAACAATAAATACAGAGTTAGTTAAAAAGAGTTTATTCATTCTCTCTCTCTACCCCCCTCTTTCTGTCCTTCTCTCCCTCCCTTCCTCTCTTTCTCTTTCCTTGCCCTCAAGTTAGAACCCTCTCTGGTGAATACTAACCATCCGAGAGGTTCAATCTTCGGGTTAACTCCCTACATACTATGACACCAGAGTTCCCTGCTTTCATTGTATACTCTAATGTTGACTGTGCCTAGTTTTATTCCATGCAATTATAAGTTTACACCATTTTTATGAGGATGAAAATTCTCTTAAGATTCTTAAAAGTACTCTTTGGTTTCTTTTTTTTTGTTCCTAATCACATATAGCTTTTATTTTTTTTATTAAATTTTATTAGTTTTAATGAACATTTACAGAGATGTTGGGTTTTCATTCATTCATTGTTGCACTGTTTTCACCACCCTCATCTCCATTTCTTTCTTCTCCCCCCCATGTCTGTTTTAATTGTCCAATTGCCACAGTGCTTGTCAAAGCCAGTTCTGATTATTCTCCCTTGTCAGTGTGTCCCTTGCCATTCCCTATCACTCCTCCCTGAGAGAGACTTCACCCTGATTCATAAGGAAAAGGGGATGGCGTATTCTCTTAGCTACATCCTGCTGAAAAGGGACACTGTGGGTTTCAGGGTGAAGGTCTTCTCTCACTACTCTAAAGGGCCCCTTTGGCAGTAGGAAACATAGACTATTATGGAGATTGATTTTGGAATTTAGATGCACTGTTATCAATTGTGCTTAGCCGTACATGTTCATATCCTTGAAGATGTATCATGGAAGTGTTGCAGCCTAGAAGATACAAATTTAACTAACAAGTTAAAAGTGCATGAGTCAAAAGTTGAAAAGCAATAATATTCTGAGTAGAGGTTCTGATAGAGGCACAAATCAAGTTACAGAGGTAAGGTGGTTCCATTGCCATCCTTACTCTAACTTAATTCTTTTTTTTTAATTTAAATTTGTTATTAATTTCAGTGAAAATTTACAGAGGCTTTGGATTTCCATTCATTCATTGTTGTAGGTTTGTCCCCTCCCAAGGCTCCCCTCCCCCACTACTGGGAATATACCCAGAAGAGACCATAACTGACACCCAAGCAGATATATGCACAACCATGTTTATTGCAGCTTTGTTCACAATAGCAAGGAGTTGGAAACAACCTAAGTGTCCATCAACAAACGAATGGCTAGAGAAGCTGTGGTATATTTGCACAATGGAATACTATGCTGCATTAAAAGACAAGGAACTCATGCAATATTACTTAAAATGGTTGACTCTGGAGAACATTATGCTGAGTGAAATGTCCCAGTCACAAAGGGACAAATATTGCATGGTGTCACTGTTGTAGAATGGGACTGTCCTTGGGGTTGGGGAGAGACTGAGTAAGATGGGTTCAATAATGTATGCTGCTCTGAAACAGAGAAGGGAGAAAACTGTTTAAAAGAGATATGTGATTATGTATTTCGGTCATGACAGGAGTCTAGAGCGATGGCTACATGGTGGAGTGGACCTGGGGGAGGGTTTGTAAAATAATGAAAGAATCTTTTCTTTTTTTACTCTTTGGTTTCTGTGAAGAGGATGTGGTTGTTGTTTGCCGTCCAGTCAGGACCTCCCCATAACTCAGATGTTTTGAACTGGTAAATAGTATGGGAGTTAGTTTACCCATTCTTCTCTATGGAACATCTGGTGAATTGGAGGCATGTGCTTCTGGGATTGCAATGCAGATTCTTACCACTAGGCCACAATGTTATGTGCCGGCGAGTCGCTTGCGACTCATAGCGACTCTATATACAACAGCCCTAAACTGCGCTCTGTCCTGTGCCAATCGCACTGTCTCTGACACTCCCATCCCAATTATTCCAGTCACTGAATCAATCCACATCATAGAGGGCCTTCTTCTCCTGCGCTGTCCCTCCACCCTCCCAAGCATGATATCCCTCTCCAGGGACCGGTCCCTCCTCACAACATGTCCAAAGTATGTTAGAAGAAGCCTCAGAATCTTTGCCTCCAAGGAGCCACCCGGTTTAACCCTTTCGAGGACAAATCTGTTTGTTTTCCTAGCAGTCCATGGTATTCTCAATACTCTTCTCCAGCACCACAGCTCAAAGGCATCAATTCTCCTTCTATCCTCCCTGGTCATTGTCCAACTCTCTGATAGATCACTGCAAATTTAAAAATTTTAAGAAATGAAACCTAAGGGAAAATGAACATATTTCCCCAAAACGGAAGTAGTAGATTGCCTCTTCCCTTGTAATTAACCTGCTTCTGAAAACACATTAGAGGGACAGCTGTAAGTCTGTTCTGACTTTATGGTACATAACAAATAACATACAGAAGATATACAATTGACACAAGTGAAAAACAATTAAATGCACATGTTAGAGGCAACACAACATGTTCTTCAGATGACCTAAAGCTGTTGGCAGAGAGATTTGTGTGATAAGCTAGGAAGTGACAGCCATTGCAGTATGAATTATTGTTTATTCTTTTAGATTTCAATATCTGATTTTAATTAAAAATAGCGGTTGTTTAGAATATATTGTTTTTCTCAGATCAGTTCTTCAACAATTAATCAAAAGAAAGTTGGGGAAAAATTTACTTCTTTGAAATGTTGTAATATAGGAAGCACTTTAAAAGAAAGTAAACAACATATTCTGTCATAACCACTTGTAGGAGATAAGATTGTAAACTGGAAAAATCCATTTGTTTAGACTGGAGTTTCTGTATATAAAATACATTTTTAATCACATTTTTCTTTCAATAATTTACCTGGAGTCAAGGTACAGTATGTTAAAGAATCTCTTTTGGAGAATTTTCCTGTTTGGAAATAATTAACCCACCATTACACATTACTTTAATAATTTACTTACATTGTAAACCCAATTTAAGACTTTTGTGAGATTTGGGTCATTGGATTTAGTTTGGGTAAAGGCTTCCTCACATCTGTTGTTTTGCTGGTGGGGTAGAGACTACAGATGGATTTCTATCTGGAAAGAAAATTTTAGCTTTGAGTTAAAGGATTGAGCTAACTAAGAGAGTTAAGGGAAAAGAGAAAAAAGAAGAGAAAGAAGGAAAAAGATTTTTCAGACATTTGCCAGCATCAAGGGTTTCTTCCTTTTTATTACTCATACATTGAAAGTCAGAAATAGGCTTTTCTATTGTCTTCGGATTTAGACCACTATGGTCTTTATAAATTCAAGACACATGTGGCAATTCTTTGTAGTGTTTCAGAAATATCCAACTACAAGGTTTTAATCAACTCCCAGAAGTTTTAGAAAAGTTATTATGTAGTTTTCATGTTATACGAGCAAAACAACTCATTTTGAGAATTTTTGTTCATGGCAAGAAGCCCTAAAACTAATCTGAATGTTTTGATTATCCTTTGGAATGACTTTGATTCAGTAAGAACATCCCATATTTATATTCTGACTGATAAAAGGTACTGACAAGTCTTTGTTCATTGAAGTCACAAGTCCATGGCCCATCCATATGACTCTGTAACTCAGAAAATGATTCTGAGGTGTCATCTAGGGGCAATATTGATCACTTGAATAATAAGAAAAAGAATATAAACAACTGTGCTCTACAGGTTAACGTTTAACTTTGAGGAGGACTGAAAAGGGAATAGCTTTCCCTCTCCTTCAGCAACCTTAGTTCCACCTGATCATATTCCTAAGGGGCCCAGGGAACAAGACAACAATAACTGAAGGATACTTCGGATCAGGAATTTCATCCATGGAAAGTTGCATACTCTTCTTTGTTGGGCAAAATGGAAAGATTGCACTGAGATGGCTTTGGCTTTACTCCTACTTAAATAAGAGAAAAGAAAAGAAATTTCCTTTTCTGTTGTTAACTCTCCAAAGTCCTCTTCTCTGACTGTCATCTTGGCACTCAGGAGCCCTGATGCTTCTTGGCACACAAAAGCATTACTCTTACAGACATCAGTGTTTGAAATTCTTCTGACTGGTGAACCTGTTTTTTTCTTCCCTTTAGATCTTACCCTGTCTGGATTGATTAAGTATATCATACATACATGCTGTAACAAATGCAGAATTTGTTAATGCCTCTGTCTTGTCAGATCTTTTACGTTCCTTGGAATGGTGCAAATAATGAGGTTTTAAAACTCAGCAGGTCAGTGATACAATAAAGTTGAACAGCAAAACTCCTTATGCTTCCTTCAGATATAAAGAAGTAGATATGTGGTCAGTGATGCTTTCCTGCCTTGTAAGATGCAGTAATTTAAAATTATTATTATAGTTACTCTCTTTGGGTGCTTGAGAGTACATAAATAATTTGCAAATAGGTTGATGTTTCAGCATTTATAATATCTTTTCCTCATAGCTAACATTTTGTTTTAAGACAAAGAGAAGAGTAGTAGGATTATTTTGAAAAGCAATTATCTTCACAAACATTGACAGTAATTGTAAATAGGTACAAAATTTACCAAGATTAATTCAGCAATATATTAATTAAAAATGCATACTATTTGAACTCGCCACTGTTTTAAATTTATTCTAAGGAGAAAGAAATCAGAAATCTGCAAAAAGATTTATATTCTAGGATTTTCTTAGTGGAGCTAAGAATGCTGAGAAATTTTCATCCTTTCTGTATCTAACAATTGAAAATTATTAATTATGAGGCACACATGTGGTAAAATATACTCAAGCATTTATATATGAGGCAAAAAAAGAAAAGCAACTCTCACCAATAACTCTTTGTAGTATGTATGAGAATTTTATTACTTTTCTTTATAACCTTTTTATACTTTGTTTTTTAACAAGAAAAAGAATTTAAAATTAAAATTAATGCATATTTTTCTTTTGATTATTCTTAATAAGAACCATAAATACATAATTAACTAAAAAATTTAAAAACTACATTTTCATTTTCTGAATTACCTAGAATCTTCTGTTTCTTTTTATTTCATTCCTGTAGCCCAAATTTTGTCTTTCATACCATTTATTCATAGTACTATTCAAAGTGAATGAATAGAAGGGAGAGAAAATAAGGTTCATACAATCTTCTTATAGACTGAATTTGAACATAACATACTATCTATTTTTTTAAAAAAACTTTACTATCTCTTTTAAAAAAATATCTTTTTTTTAAAAAAAAAACAACAGCAACACAATCGTCTTTTCTAAGATTGTATGTGAACTAGGGCAAAATTTCCAGAAGATTTCTGTATTTTTTGTCTCTTCTACAACAAAATGCAGGAGTAGAGTAAGTGTGGGCAGTACCTCAGAATACTTTTAGGTAAGTATAGTGACAGGAAGCCTACTTACTGACAAGAACTTTGAAAATACGAGAGACAGTGGCTAAACAAAAAAGACGTCTTATTTTATCCCCTCCACCCCCCACGTAGCCTTCTTTCGTTCTATGCACATCTCTTCGTGAAAATTCTCAGTTACATACTAACACATTTTGGTTAGTGAGTCCTGCCCAAGAAATTATTTCAGCAATGTTTGCTTTATATAATGATGATGATGATGATGATGTTATATAAAATCAAATCCATGCTTTACTTAAAGAAGTATGCCCCTTAAATTCATTTGTTCTTTTTAGTAGATTTTAAACCTTTCTGTTGTCATCATGACATTTTTAATAGCATTGACTTTTTAAGGTTTTGTTCCGAGTTGGAACAATAGACAATGTCAGGAACAACTCAAAGGTGCAGGTTTCGCAACTTTTACATTTTACCTTTGTAAATGTCTGATGATTAAGCTATTTCCTTTTATTAACCCAGTTGATGACTGAAATGAGTTGAAGTGTGTCTAGAGGATTAACCAAAAAGAAATTATTCTAAATTGTTTGCACTACTTGAAGACTATAACTGTTTTACCAGTTGATTGAAGCCTTGAATTCTCCTTTCCATGCTCTAGTAAATCATTATGGAAGACAATTTATGTAGATGAATAAATTTATAGGCATTTATTATTAAAGAAAACAATCTAAAAAATACCATGCTCTATCAAGGCCAATTTAGCTACATTTTCTCAAAAATTAATCACTTTATATACCAGATCAATAATGAGACAAGTGGACACACTCAGATCGGTACTAAGTACTGCTATGGCATTGTAAATTAGATTGTTTAGCCTTGAGTAGCCTATGTTGAGAGAACTGGCATGATATCTATGCAATGTAGAAGTCTCTTAAAAATACTTTTCCTTAGGAACTTCAATACTTTGTTTCCTTTTTCTAAATAGAGAAGAAGGCCATACTTATTAAAGAACATTTGGAAAATCATAACTTATAAAAATATGATATTATTTGTAATCCTGAAATATAGAAGCAAATAGTGTTAGCTATTTGTTGTATTTTTATGAATATTTATTAGGTATTATATTTTTATTTTTTAACAAAAATGGAACCATAATTTTTTCTTTCCCTTTTGCTTAAAAAATAATTTTATATGTTTTAAAATATATATATTTTATATTTACAATGTATAATTATTGAATCTCCACAAGAATTTCTTCTTTTAGGTGTTCACAGTTGTTAATTATTATAAATAATGATACATTGAACATCTTGGGTATACAAGATTTTTTACACATACACTTGACTAATTTTCTTTTTTAACTGGAACAAGTCTATATTCTTTTTATATAACATCCAATGAGGTGAAAAGGTTCTTTTTTCCCTTTTGTTTAGTTAGTTCCTCAAAAATGCCACTAAGCACTTAACTAATTCTTAAGGACAGATGCCTTGAAGTGGAATTTCTGGGTCAGATGGCAAGTTTTAAAACTTTAATATTCGTGTTGTCTGAGTCACATTTAAGACCAGATTTGATTTATAGAAAATCAGATAGATACTTTTACTGAGAAATGGTAAGGGTGAAAAGTAGGGCTCTGGTCCTAATGTAAGAATTCAAACTCTGTTCTGAGCACCTGCTTAACAGTAGTGGTCCAGATTCTTGATGCCACTTCAACTTTCTGTGCCTTAATTTTCTCCTGCTATGGAAAAGTTAATAATACTACTCGTTTTCTATTTTCCTTATTGCCATTTGAAAAAAGAAATAAATTGATTGACATGAGTTTTTTTAAGTCTTTTGAAAAATTTTAGCATGCTATGGAAGAATAAGCAATGACAATCTGGTTGTTAATTTTGTGTGAGGCAGCCAATATCAGATGTTTGGACCTCTGGTGGTCAGAGGTTTGGCTGGAAAAGCAGGAGACAATGAGACTGGCCAAAGTAGTATTTATGGTTCAGTATAATTTCAAAGGTATGCTAAGAGAAAGAAAGCTCAGCCAAGAATTTATGACTCGGTCAGAGACGAAGTTGAGAGCTATCACCTGCTTCAAGGAGGACAGCTTTGGATGAGTTCATATATATGCATGGCACACTGCTGCAGTCTAACTTTATGACTTTTAATGACTCCGACCACCTAATCACTTGTGAAAGGATGTGCTGGAGTTTGCCTTCACTCAGCTTGACAAGGTGATGGGAGGCATATATCTTCCTTACATGAAAACACTTGTCAGTTGCATCATATTTGGTAAGACAAGCACCAATGTCACCTTGGGGGGAAAGAAAAGTAACTCAGCTGACATCCAATGCATATGAGTTTCCAATATGCTGCAACATAGCCTAATTTCAAGTGAAATATGCAAATACACTCTATTTTGTCTGTAGTTTTTATTTTCCTGATGCTTTCTCTAAGTGCCACATCTTCTCCTGATGGAAACATTGTGTAACTTCTTCTGAGCTGATGCATATTTAAATACACAAGGCGAAGAATTCTCAGTCTTTGAGTAGAAGCAACATGGCAAGGCAAATGCAAATCTCTCAGTCACCTTTTTTTTGTTGGTTTTTTTTTCATTTTGTTTTTGTTTTTGATGCGTGATGCGTAAGTTTCACTTATATAACCAATTAATATTAATTCAAATGACACTTTTTATGAGTCGTAGGTCATTAGAGTAAGAGTGAGCTTTATTAAGGTTTATGTGGTCAGAAGAAGGTAACCTTAAGTGAGTGCTTTGTGAAAATGTGGAAGAGATGAGTTAGATTACAAATTCACACCTCTTTTGTTATTCTTTTCATAAAAACTTAAAAAAGAAGGATGTTAAAGAATATTTATTTCATAATCGCTAATGTTGGTATGTAAGTTTATTTGATTTTTATTTCTAGAGAGCTTCTATTTTTGAGCAGCTTATCCATAGAAGTCACGTATAACTTTATCCAAGATTTAAAGATTATGGATTTGGTGAATATCTTGAATGAGAACAATGAGGTGGATGGTGTTCAGAGCTTTCTTTCATAGGCAAAGGAAATGGGAAGTTGTAAATGGGCTTCTGTTTCAAAACCTTTGTCTTTAGAGCAAATTTTTACACTATAAAAGATGAAAGACGTAGAGGTATTTCAGTATAACTGTAATGAAGAAATATTTGATTAGGTATTGTTTGCATGACAACAATCCTGATTAAGAGGTGCATAGCAAAGTGGACTGGGGAGCGGGCAGGAGGTAGGAAATTGTGCAACAATCTTTTTAAAGAGAGAAGTGAATTGTGGGGGGCAGGGCAGGGAGGAAAATGTGCAATAATGAATGAATGGAAATCCAACTTTTCTGTAAACTTTCATTAAAATATCAATAAAAAATAAAAAAAGACTTTTAGTGTGTTTGTGTTAGTGTTCCATGTTACACACACACACACACACACACACACACACACACCCCTTTGCTGACTATCACATTTTCCTTAAGGTAATGTTCCTACAGAAAGAAATGAGAGCTTTCTCTTTGCAAACTTCAGAAGACTGTGAGAATTTTATTTGAATTTTCCAGATTATTGCAGATGCATTAAATAAAGTCCAAGTCCCTACGATATACTTTTTTGGGGTTTGTTTTTATTATTTATACACTTAGTGTAAGCCATTCTATTGTCACAAGTAAATAAAGTTGAAAACTCCATTTTATTCCACATATAGATTCTCTTCAACTGCTCTCAGCCAGGTACTTTCCAAGAGTCTACTATAGGGGCCCTTTATCCAAAGAAACTGTGTAGGAGGATTCCTATTTTGGTAGCAAAAATTGTTGATCATTTGCTCATATATACTGAACAAAAACCATTTTGGTTTCAACTTGATATTTTAACTTTATTTAGATTTGACTGTTTTCGTATCCTGGAGGAACGAGGCCAGTGGATGCGTCAGGCCAATTTGTGTTCCCACCCAAAAAAGAGTCCCAGGATCAGAATCTAATTCTTAATCTGCTAGATTTATTCACTATTAATGGAAGCAGTTGATTGATACTTTATGTAAAATAAATATCCAGCTTCCTGTAACTGTGCCTTAAAATAAACACACAGTTTCAGCTAAGCATACATGTGATGTATTTTTATTTATAATGCCACTCTTAGAAGAACTAAAATCCTTCCACATTCAGCACGCTCATGGAAGCACACACACGTTAGAACTAGAAGGCCTGCTCTGTAAACACAGTGTTATTTAACATTTGGTTAAATAACATTTAGGTTTTCACCATAAGCCCACAATAAATGGACAAAATAATATCAAATTTATTTTTTTGGAAAACCATTTAATAAATGTTTTCTTGACATTTGATCAGGAAATATGAGGGATAGTCATGTAGTTTACTATTTTAATGAGAAACATCGCTCTTTGAGGTTGGCAAAAAACAAGTTGATTTTACATATTAAGCCTTTGTTTCATCCTCAAACCCAATATTCATGACTACATGGTGCTCTTTTCTCTCTGATTATTTCTTTTCTAAAAGTTGATGAAAGTTGCATTACAATGACTATTCAATTTTGTGTTTATTATTTATTATTATCATGATAATTCTTTTTAATTAGAAAATTTCCAGACAGAAGTAAACATAACTAATTATCTGAAATGAATATATATATATGGAAGCAAATTTTCACTCATCATCTGATTTTCTCCAATGGGATAACTAGGAAAAAATTATCTCCTATAGTTTTTTATTGCATCGCTCTTTCTATTTTTGGTCCATTGGTTAAATGTTTCTGCTCTTGCTATTGTTCGGTGATGGAAGAGGCAAACAAAGGAAATGCAGTGAATTGTCATGTGACTGTTTGGGGTAGTCATGAGCCACATTTTCTTCTTGTATGAAACAATAACATTTAAATTTTGTGGTTATGTATCATGAGTGTCTGACAGCAGAAACCATTGTGATTGGCAGGCAGTAGATTAAATTTATGGGTTTTAGGCTTTTTTTTTTCTTAATAAGGATACCTTGAGAAAGTCCAAGGGAAATGAAAGTCAGTTTTGTCATCTTGCAGAGATTTCAAAGGCAGGGGGCTACACCAGGGCTTGAAAGGTCTATATTACACTGCGGCTGTCTAGCCATACTTGACAATGAGACATACTGTATTTGCTCACGGTGCTGGAGTTTATCATGCAAGAAGAGTAATTATATTTGAATTGTGTCAGCCAGCTACCCTAAAATGAAGGAACGTCAACGAATGTTGCTCCAAGGAGAAGGAGATGATTAGTTATAATTATACTCAGTGTCCAAGAAAAATGTTTCATTCTCTCATTCTGTTGCAAAGGGGAAAGGGAAAAAAAAACCCAACAAGATTTTTTTTTTCCAGTACTTCTCAGTATTTTTTAAAACTTTTAAGGTGGCCATTTATTGTAGAAATTTCAGATGAGCTTTCTAGTATGACTGTTTAACTATCTGGGGACTGACTTGGACTGTGCACAATTTTATAATCTTAAAAGAGAGCTACCTGGTAATACATCTTCTGGATTTTTCTTCCTCAATCTTTGTAGTTGGTGTCCTAAGAGAGAAATAGTTTTAAACAATAGGGAGCACATTTCTTAATTCATCTAACAGGGATTTCTTCTACATAGTATCATGGCATACACTGTGGCTTTACTCATAAATATGGTGATTTGATTTATAATTCTTCTCAAATAAACCGTTTATGTGGGATGAGGTGAATACTCTGGAGTATTACTACTGTTTTTGTATGTATGTGTGTGGTCAGTGAATAGTTTCCTAAACTTCACTTCTGGTTTCTTAAAAATGCACATTTTGAAGTTTATGTGTCTTTGAGATTTTTTTTTTAGTTGATCTATTTTGCTGGATATCATTTCTTGTTATGTAGCCTCCATAACTCATGTTAGACTCAGAGATTTTGGGATATTTGTTAGAAAATTTGTCAAATGGTTCATTTACATACATGGTTCATATACTTTCATAGTGATATGAGAGCTAAAGTTAATGTTAGATGGATCTTGGCTGAAAGCAGAGAGTACCAGAGGAATGTCTATCTGTGTTTCATGGACTATGTAAATGTATTTGAATGTGTTGATCACAACAAACTGTGGCCAACTCTGAGAAGAATGGGAATCCCAGAACATTTGATTGTGCTTATGAGAAAGCTATACTTGGACTGGAAGGCAGTCATCAGAACAGAGCGAAGAGACATTGCATGGTTCAAAATCAGGAGGGGTGTATGCCAGAGATGTATTCTGTCTTCATACCTTTTCAATCAATATGCAAAAGCGATCATCCAGGAATTTGGGCTGTTTGAGGAGGAATATGGCATCAGGATTGGAGGAAGATTCATCAACAGCCTGCATTATGCAGATGACACAACCCTGCTTGCTGGAACTGAGGAGAACCTGAAGCATTTGTAGGTCAAGGATTGCAGCCTTCAGAATAGATGAACATCAAGAAAACAAAGATTCTCACCACTAGGCCAATTGGTAGCATCATGATAGGTGGTGAAGAAATTGAGATCGTTAACAGTTTTAGTTTGCTTGGCTCTACAATCAACACTCTTGGTACTAGTAACCAGGAAATCAAGAGACAGATTGTATTGGGAATGTCTGCTGTCAGAGACCTCTCCAGAGTACTTAAGAGCAATGACATCAGTCTGGAGACTAGGCGTGCCTGATCCAGGTTATAGTCTTTGCAATTGCTATGCGTCAGAGAGCAGGACAATGACCAGGGATGAGAGAAAGAGAATTAATGCCTTTGAGCTGTGGTGCTGGAGAAGAGTATTGAATATACCATGTACTGCCAGGAGAACAAACATGTTTTCCCTAGAGAGGGTGAAGCCAGGCTGCTCCTTGGGGCAAGGATTCTGAGGCTTTTTCTGACATAATTTGGGCATGCCGTAAGGAGGAACTGGTCCTTGGAGTGGGATATCATGTTTGGAAGGGTGGAGGGAAAGAGAAAGAGAGGGAGACCATCGATGAGATGGATTGATACAGTGGCTGGGGTAATGAGGGTAGGTGTGTGAGAGACAGTAAAATCAGCACAAAATAGAGCAGGTTTCAGGGCTGTTGAACATAGGGTCGCTATGAGTTGCAAGCAATTCGATGACACATATCAGCATTAACAATCTGCTTCTGTATAAATGTGCTACAATATGTTATCATTTTAAACTTAAGAATAAACTTGATATTTGTTGTTGCTGTTATGTGCCATTGAGTCACATGTGACTCCTAGAGAACCTTTCACAATAGCTCTAAATCCTACTCTATCCTGAGCCAATCTCACTGCCTCTGACATACTCACCCCCATTACCTTAGTTACTGTGTCTATCCATCTCATCTGGGGTCTTTCCCTTCTGCATCTGTCCTCCATCCTTCCAAGTATGATGTCCTTCTCCAAGGACTGGTCCCTCCTGGCAACATGCCCAAAGAGTGTGAGATTGAGTTTCAAAATGCTTGTCTCCAAAGAACACTTGGTTTTACCCTCTCTAGGGTAGACCTGTTTTTTTCTCTTGGCAGTCCATGGTATGTTCAATACTCATCTCCAGCACCACAACTCAAAGACTACTATCATCTTCTTCTATCATCCTTAGTTATTGTCCAGCTCTCTGATGCATAGCAAGTCATTGCAAAGACCATGGCCTGGATCTGGTGGGCTGGCCTTCATATTTAAATTTTGGTCTAATCCTGCCCGTGAGTGAGCCTTTAGCTTGGCAAAATTGGATCCTTGTGGGTGTTTGTGATTTACTTGAAAACCGGGATAAACTGTGAAGACATTTCTAAATTGTGGTAGCAATCTAATGTAAGCTGATTAACTGTATCAGATCTCCTTTACAATCAGCTTGGGTGGAAGGCTTTGTGTGAGGAAACAGGATCTGGTGGGTAGGCCTTCATATTTAAATTTTGGTTGAGCCACAGGCCGGTGTTTAGAAAGAATATTGTTATAAGTGGTGCAGCATTTGTGTGTCAGTTTACTGTACTGCGATTACTTGGGATTACTCTAATACTGAAATCTTTGCCACCAGTATGTCAAATTCCAAAAGGGTTTCCCATCATGGATGGGTTTTGGTGGAGCTCCCTGATTAGGACAGACTAGGAATCAGGATGGGCCATCTACTTCCTAAATTAAAGACTTTACAGGATAGGTATAGTAGTGTAGTGGTAGAGTCCAGATGGGAAGTTAGTTGAAATGAGGAAAATCAATAACAAACATTGTTTAACAATTGGTAAATGGATTGTTCAGCATTTAAATGTGGGAAAACTAGATATTGTTAAAAATTAAATAGAACTCATGAATATCGACATACTAGGCATTAGTGAGATGCAATGGACCAGCTATGGACACTTAGAATCAGATAATCATATGACATATTATGCAGGGAATGAAAAACAAGAAGGAAAGTGTTGCATTTATAGTAAATAAGTCAATTTCAAGTTCTATCCTGAAATATAGTATTGTGAGTGATAGAATAATATATATACACACATAGGGAAGACTTGTTAACACAACTGTTGTTCAAGTACATGCTCCTATATCTCATGCCAAAGAGGAAGAAACTGAGAATTTTTAACAAATTTTGCAGTCTGAAATTGACAGAACATGCAATCAAGATATGTTAATGATAATTGGTGACTGGAATACAAAAGGAAAAAAATGAATATGGAACAGCAGTTGGAAAATATGGGCTTGGTGATAGAAATGAGGCTGGAAATGGAATGATTGAATTTTGTATTTACAATGATTTACTCATTGCAAATACTTTTTCTAAAAGACATTAAAGATGACTTTACACATAGGGCAAACTGTGGGTCAGATCATAAATTACTCATATGAAAGTGCAAGTTGAAGCTGAGGAAAATTAAAATAAATCCACAGAACTAAGATACGATCTTGAATCAATTCAACCAGAACTTCATGCTCATCCTAAAAATAGGTTTGAGGCACTGAAAAACCATGATAGAAGACCAAATGAGTTGTTATCAAGGACATCATCCCTAAAGAAAGCAAAAGTTCATTACAAAAACAGCAGAGAAAAAAACCCTGAAATGATGTTGGAAGAGCCTCTAAAGATTCCACTGGAACATCAAGAAGCCAAATCTAAAGTAAAACATGTTGAAGTAAAAGAGCTGACCAGACGGTTTCAAAGGGTAGCCTGGGAGGACAAAGTGAAGTATTACAATGGAATGTGCAGAGAGCTGGAATTAGAGAATAAAAAGGGAAGATCTCGCCCCGCTCTTCTCAAGCTGAAGGAACTGAAAAACAAATTTAGGCCTCATGTTGCAATGTTGAAAGATGCGATGGGCAATGTATTGAATGACCAAGAAAGCATCCAAAGAAGATTGGGGGAATACACAGAAACACCATACCAGAAAGAACTGATTGGTACTGAAAAAAATTCAGGAAGTACCATATAAACAGGAGCCAATGGTAACTAAAGAGGAAGTGGAAGCTACATTGAAGGCATTGGCAAAAATTAAAGCCCCACGAATGGATGGAAAACCAATTGACTTGTTTCCATTAACACATGCAGCCTTGGATGCACTCACCAGACTATGCTAGAAAAATTAGACAACAGGTGTCTGGCCAATGGATTGGAAGAGGTCTGTGTTTGTTCCTATTCCCAAAAAGGATGATCCAACTGAGTGTAGAAATTATCAAACAATATCATTGATATCACATGTTAACAAAATACTGCTGAAGATCATTCAAAAATGGCTGGAGCAGTATATAGTTAGGGAATTGTCAGAAGTTCAAGCAGGATTTGGAAGAGGCCATGGCATCAGGACATCATTGCTGATGTTACATGGATCCTGGCTGAAAGTAAGGAATACCAGAAGAAGGTCTATTTGTGTTTTATGGACTATTCAAAGGCATTTGACTATGTGGATCATAACAAGCTGTGGCTGACATTGAGAAGAATGGGAATCCCAGTGCACTTGATTGTGCTCATGAGGAACCTATACCCAGACCAGGAGGTTGTAGTGCAAACAGAGCAGGGAAACACTACACAGTTTGAAATTGGGAAGGGATTGTGTCAGGGATGTATTCTATCTACATATCTGTTCAATCTATAAGCTGAGCAAATTATCTGAGATGCTGGACTCTATGAAGAGGAGTGTGGCATCAGGATTGGAGGGAGGCTCATCAATAACCTGCATTATGCAGATGACACAAACTTTATTGCTGAAAGTGAGGAGGATTTGGAGCACTTGTTGCAGAAGATGTAGCCTTCAGGATGGATTGTGTCTCAATATCAAGAAAACAAAGATTCTTACCACTGGTTCAAAAGGCAGTGTCATGATGGATGGAGAGGAGATTGAAACTGTCAATAGCTTCATCTTTCTTGGATTCACAATTAACACCCTTGGTGTGAGCAGTCAGGAAATAAAGAGACACATTGCACAGGGAAAATCTGCAGTTAGAGACCTTTCCAAATTATTGAGGAGTAGTGATATCAGTTTGAGGACTAAGGTACGCCTAATTCAGTCCATGGTCTTTCTGATCACTAGGTCTGAATCTAAGACCTGGATAATAAATAAAGATGACGGGAAAAGGATTTATGCCTTTGAGCTGTGGTGTTAGAGAAGAGTACTGAACACTTCATGGACAGCCAAGAAATGAATAGATATGTCTTGGAGAGGGTGCAGATGGAGTGCTCTTTGGAGGCAAGAATGATGAGACCTCGCCTAACATATTTTGGACATGTTGCTAGGAGGCACTATTGCTTGGAGAGGGATATGATTTTGGGAAGTGTGGAGGGTTAGCGAAGGAGAGGAAGACCTTCAATCAGATAGATTGACAGGGTGGCTGCTGCTATGAGCTTTTGTGTGTGAGGAAGTGTGAGGATGGCTCAGAACAGGACTGATTTCAGATCTTTTATTCATAGAGTCACTAAAAGTCTTATTAGACTCGATGGCACCTAACAACAACAACAACAACAGTCTTCTGATTGATATTATTGCTCTTTAACACTCTGAAGAGGTCCCTGACAGTAAATTTTCCTAATGCAATTCATCTTTCGATTTCCTGACTGCTGGTATCAAGTGTGTGGAACCAAGCAAGTTGATATTGTTAACAATCTCAATCTCTTCTTCATCTATTGTGGTGCTGCCAACTGGCCCAGTGCTAAAAATCTTTGTTTTTCTTGATGTTGAGCTTCAATTCATATTGCAGAGTACAATGTTTGGTCCTTTGCAACAAATGCCTCAGGTCCTCCTCAATTTCAGCAAGGAAGGTTGTGTCATCTGCATAATGTAAGTTGTTGATGAGTCTACCTCCAATGCTGATGCCACAAGTCCAACTTCCTGAATGATCTGTTTCACATATAGATTGAGATGGTATGGAGATAAGATGCATTCCTGGCACACTTCTTTCCTGAATTTGAACCATTTTCTTGCTCTGGTCTAATGACTACGTCTTGGTCCAAATATAGGTTTTACATGAACTAAATCAAGTGTTCTAGGATTGCCCTTATTCTCAAGGTTAGCCTCAATTTGTTGTGATCTATACAGTCATATGTCTTTGCATAGTCAATGGAACATAGACATGCCTCTGATATTTTCTTCTCTCAGCCAAGATCGTATATAATATTATCTCCTACTTTTATAATCAAAACATGTATTTTTATGAATAGATTGTTGATATTTGTTTGTTGTTGTTGTTTGTGCCATCGAGTCACTTGTGACTCATAGCAACCCTATGTACAACAACACTAAACCCTGTTCTGTCCCGTGCCCATCTCACTGTCTCCAACACACCTACTGTCATTGGCCCAGTCATTGAATCAATCCACCTCATAGAAGGTCTTCCCTTCCTGCACTGTCCCTCCACCCTCCAAAGCATGACATCCCTCTCCAAGGACTAGTCCCTCCTTGCAACATGTCCAAAGTATGTCAGACAAAGCTTCAGAATCCTTGTCTCCAAGGAGCAGCCTGGTTCCACCCTCTTTAGTATGAACCTGTTCATTTTCTTGGCAGTCCATGATATATTAAATGCTCTTCTCCAGCACCACAACTCAAAGGCATCAATTCTTCTATCCTCCCTAGTCATTATACAGCTCTCTGATGCAAAGCAATTGATTGCAAAGACCATGGCCTATATCAGGTGTACCTTAGTCTCCAGAGTGACACTATTGCTCTTCCGTACTTTGGAGCGGTCCCTAACAGCAGACTTTGTCATCGCGATACATCTTTTTAATTTCCTGGCTGCTGGTGCCAAAAGTGTTGACTGTGAAGCCAAGCAAACTAAAGCTGTGAACAATCAGTCTCTTCACCATCCATCCTGATGCTCCAATTGGCCCAATGGCAATATTTGTTTAGCAATTGCAAATTTACCTAAACCCTCAGTTATATTATTTACCATCTCAACATCTTTCTTTATCACACTGGTAAAGAAGTAATAAACAACTAAGTAAATGCCAATGATAAACAATGGACATAAATGGTGTCCAGAGTGCACTCTTCTGCCTCTTTGTCTGTATCTATATGGACCAGAATTTCTCATGATGTGGTTCTCAATTTTATATATTTTATATCAGAATTTTTCTTTACATTAATTGTAATTTCTAACATGTGGATTCTCTGAGCATTCCAAAACAAGACCTTACACAGGAAATGGCAGTGTTTGATGAAAAATAGGCTTTGGTAAAGATTGTGTAAGCTCTATTCGCTTCCTGAGTCTCATTTTCAGGGGCTTTTAAGCTTCTGTTAAACAGCACACTTTTTTCTTGAGGAAAGTGGAGCTTTGATGCTCAAGTGTTAAGAAGCTGGGGTACCAAACCAAAGGCATGTGGCTCAAACCCACCAGATATTCCACGAGATTAAGATGGACAATCAAGTCACATACAATTGTTTGAATCCCTGTTGGAGGGTGAACTTGCTACTTAATGCTACACAACAACATTAACAATAACAACTTGGTGTATTGGACATGCAGACCAGGCACAGGTTAGTGTTCCTCCAGTTGGAAGGGTGTGCTTATGCAGAACTAGAAAAGTCAGCTGAGAATTTCGTATTAGAAAAAGTGTATAAACTTTTATATCCAGAGTCCTATCTTTTCTTTCATTTATTGCTTCTCCATTTTTCCTAGTATTTCTGTCTTCTAACTAGTAAGAACTGCAATAAATATATTTTTCTATACATTTACATATAGGTAAATTTATAGATATATATGCAAGTTTGTGTGTGTGTGTGTGTAAGGAAATATGTTATTTTGCTTGGTCCTGAGAAAATTGTGATATGTTTACTTTTAAAAAGTGTTTTTATCTTTTTTTTTTTAAAGTGTTTTTATCTTAAGGGATTTTATTGTAATTTCCAAAAATATCCATTGCTTTCTTTTCTCTATAACAGGGAATAGAAATAGATTTTGGGCATGCAGATATATCAGGATTATACTAATTACCTGGCTCCCTAATTTGAAGTATTGCACAGGAAAACCCCTCACAGTGATTTATCTTTCTATTTTTACTGTAACTTAGAATATTCTTAAAAATTAGCTGACATTAATACTGATTTATGTAACAGTTATTAAAACCCTCCTCTTTTTTCCTTCCAAGGGTGAAAAAATAGTTTAACAGATTTCATAGCAATAACAACAGTAAAAATAAAATTCTTTGATTTCTAATATGCCTTTTTAACAATTTCTAACACTCTCTTTGGAACTGAAGAGTCCTTGTATTGGGCTGGGCATTATTATTAATTCATTGGGGAGTAGTGGATCTACTCTTAGGTTCTTCTGTCTGTCTTTGGTCCTGGGGAGTCATAGAGAGAGAGAGAGAAGGAGGGGTGGAGGATGGGGGAGGAGAGACAGGGAAGGGAAGAAGGAGACTGGGAGACAAAGCCTGAGAGAGAGAAGATGACATTAGAGGTGACACATAGTTATCATGAGCTTCCTCAGTCTGAGGGGAAGAATAATGAAGGGTTTTCCCTGCCTTCTACAGCCTGGGGACAACCCTATGGCCACAGCACCTTTTCTAATCCCATTTTCTGTGTGCTGCATGTCATAATCTGTAAGGCGCTGGTTCCAAGCAAAACCACTGAATCCAAACAGTGACTGGGTCTTGTATTTATTTGCACTTTAAAACTACCATATGTGTGTGTGAAAAAGTAATTCTTTTAAAAAAGAAAATAGGGACAGCAGCAAAATAGTACCTCAGACATATTGATGTTAAAGCAAATTTACTGGACTTCAAATTTGAGTTCTCTGATTCACAGTAACATTTTACTAATGAGAAAAACTAGGTGGCATTTTTAAAGAACTTTTAATCAAAATCTCTCCCATTTGGGATATCTTTGTCCATTTCAGGTTAAGATCCTATGTAACTGATGAGAAATAAGCAATTGCCAGAGCCTGCCTGACCTTAAAGATCCCAGTGTAATTCTGAGGCATAGGGATCAGGGTGATTTTTCTAGATAGAAAGAGCTGGGAGGTTGCATGTAACAAACTGTAGGACTATATTCTGTGCGTTGTTCACAAAGATGAAAGGTAAAACCCAATAAGAACATTGTCTCTGATAATCCGTAAGAACCAGTATACTACTGATGAAAGATAAGAAGAACCTTCATTTTCTTGCAAGGTGTTGAAATCAGTCATTTACTAATTTTCTTATATCAGCCTGTTGAGTAGAAAAGTCATTGGATCACACCATTTTGTACTTTTTTTGAGGACAGAACTAGTGGTTTAAGAGTGTGGAAAGTCTAGAAAATTGTTACAAAGATTTATGTAGTATCTATAAACTTCCTGGAAATTAATAGGCAAGGAGGGTCCAGATACCAAAATGTGATTCATTAATGTGACAGTAGGGAGGGAGGGACAAAGCAGCAAAACTAAAAAACAAGCAAACTTCTGGGGAGAACATGCTGGGATATAATAAGCTTGCCTGCCTGTGTGTTAAGGAGCAAATATTCTAACTAGATCCTAAGAAAGAGAAACTATAGAGCAGTGTCTACTCTGGCTGTTGAACAAAGATTATGTAAAGTTGATATGTAACTAACCCAACGATTCAAAAAATGGTGCAGTTGAGGTTGGGAAAACAAATCATAAAAGCCTTTAGTTAATGTCACTCTGTTTCATGGGTAATAGGTTCATCTTCTCTTCGCTTAGAAGTTTCACAATGCAGAGATAAGTACTAAAAATTTATTATAGGATTGCATGTTTTCTTTGTTAATATATAATAAAGATTACTTTCAGAATACTTTATGAAACTATATATCAGTAGTTACAAAGTATTATCCAGGAATATTAACTAGTTTTAAATACAACAGTTAAAAATAATTGAATAATATTTAAAAAATTATTAGAGAAAATACATTAGTTTGAAACAATTTTTACTTTCTTTTGTGTTAGTATGTAAAATTCTCCTTATCCTATTTACTCTCATTTGCTTGTCAAGTAGGTGGTGCTATTGTCTTTGACTGTTAAATTTTTAGATGCAATTTTAGTACATAATTTTTTTCCTTATTCACTTTATAGGGGAAATGCCTTGTTCTTATTTTGGCCTTATAAAATTTCTTCACTGTACACTAGAGAATTTATTTAAAATTCAAAACATTCATATTTTTTTAAAATTTTTTTAATTATTATTTTTGTGTGCGTGTACCGTCAAATCAGATCTGACTGGTACAGGAGGAGATTGCCCCTCCTTCCCCGGCAGAGCATCTGGTGGATTCGAACCGTGCACCTCTGGGATTATAGTTGCAGCTTCTTGCCACTAGGCCACCAGAGCTCCCCTTATTAAACATTTTATAACCAATTGTGTGAAGTGAATCAGCAATAGAAGTCCCACACTCTCTTATTTCCCCATAAAGAAGAGGTGACTAAATATAAGACTTGTGATTAGAATCCCCAGACAATTTTTGGGAGAAAAATGAGCAATCTCCATCAATAAAGATTTACAAACCCCTCCAATAAAAATTTGCAGGCTGTGAAACCTAATGGAAAGGTACTATGAATGGAAATCTATTCAATTGTAGAGGGTTAATTTTCAAAATCTTGCAAAAACGAATAGAGAAAAAATGATGTTGATCCAATCAGTGGGCCAGCAATGAACTCGGTCAAGAAGGTCGTTGGATTACATATTTTGCTTTGCTCCAGGAATTTTATATCTATCTTATCAACTATCAGAAAAATGATGAAATATTCTAATGCAGATAACTTTTTCCTCAGTATTTTTAATTCATATTTTGATTAGAAGTTCATATCCACTAGAATTTTCTAGTTAACGCTAAATTAACATTATTTTTTTCTTTAAAATATAATTCCTAAAGAAACAAAAAAGGATTACAAAAAGACCATTTGAGGTAATTTGTCATTGTATATTTGAAAGAATTCTGGCTCATTAAGTACATCCTCATTTCAGAAGAATTAATGACTATACTAATGGTAGAATAATTAGAATCACGTGTGCTTATTAAGCTGATTTCCTGTTTAAAAAAATTACAATATTATGTAAGTATGTCTATACTTCATCTTGGAACCATGTAAGCATACTAATGGATATAATTTCTACAGTTTCTTGTAAATTATAGCTGAAGTTTTTATTTCATTTCAGCATTGTCACTAACTAGCTATATGATTTTGAACAATTCGCTTGGTATCATCAGACTTCAGAATCTTTATTGCTAAAACAAGAGAAAAAGAAGAAGCACTCTAAATTTTTTATTCATCCTAAAATTTCAAAATATAGAAATAATTTGCATGAACTTACTAAGTATCTATGTAGGAAAGAGTGTGAATAAGTTAAATTGAACAATGGTTTATTTTAAGGCTCTCATAGATGTTGGCAAAAAGACATTTCAAGTAACTTCAGCAATTCTGATGATTTTATTCTATTTATTACATGTTATCTGATAGTAGCTTGATGGTGTATAACAACAAATAACAACATGCATATGTACACACACACACATAGTGCTGAAATATATTTTTGCTTTGCACATTTCCTAAATGATAATAATCTATGCCTTTGAGTTATGGTGTTGGACAAGAGTACAGGATATCCCATGGTCAGCCAGAATAACAAACAGGCCTTGGAGAAGGTGCAGCCAGGGAAGAATGATAATGGCCAGATTCACTGGTCATATAGAAACTGGTGGAAGCCCCAAAACTGTGGTTCTTGGTCATCCTTTAAGACTAGATCTGAATTATCCTCATAGTTTAATTTTAAGGTAAAGATAGAAGAAGTATACAGAGTCACTGTACCAAAAGAAATTAGGTGACACGGAAGAATTTGATGAAAAAATTTATGAACACGAGTCTGTGGTGATGAAGGCAGAACTTCAACTTACTCTGAAGAAACTGGCAAAAACAAGGCCCCAGGAATTGATGGTATATCAATTGACATATTTCAACAGACACTGACCTGGATACACTCACCAAATTGTGTCAACAAATCTGAAGGGACAACGGCCTAGCCAACTGGCTGGAAGAGATCTAATCCAAAGAAATGTTACCCAAAAGCGTGCAAGCATTATCAAACAATATCATTAATATCACATGTAAGCAAGATGCAGAAGGTCATTCAAAAAATGATTGGAACAGCACATCAACAGAGAACTTCCAGACGTGCAGACTGGGTTTAAAAGAAGCCATGGTACTAGGGATATTATATAGCTAATGTCAGATGGGTAAAACTTGGTGTCACATTCTTTGGGCATGTCAGTAGGAGAAG
The DNA here is from genome assembly GCF_000299155.1 of Elephantulus edwardii. Lineage (NCBI taxonomy): Eukaryota > Metazoa > Chordata > Mammalia > Macroscelidea > Macroscelididae > Elephantulus > Elephantulus edwardii. Next base: position 4,864,699 of record NW_006399803.1, read on the forward strand.
CCCCTGGAGAAGGACATCATGCATGGAACAGTGAGGGTAAGCAAAAGAGAGAAAGACCCTTAACAGGATGGCTTGACACAGTGGCTGGAATAGTGGGCTCGAGTATAGCAGGGATGCTCAACATGGGACAGGGTTCAAGTCAGCGGTTCATACATAGGTTACTATGAGTTGCAGTTGGTGGCACTGAACAAGAACTGTGTAGTTGTTATGTGCCGTGGAGTCACTTGTGACTCACAGAGACCCTATGTACAACAGCCTAAACTCTGCTTTGTCCTGTGCCAATCTCACTGTCTCTGACACTCCCATCCTGATTATCCCAGTCACTGAATCAATCCACCTCATAGAGGGCCTTCCACTTTTGCACCTGCCCTCCACCCTCCCAAGCATGATGTCTTTCTCCAAGGACCAGTCTCTCCTTACAACATGTCCAAAGTATGTTAGACAGAGCCTCAGAATCCTTGCCTCCAAGGAGCCATCCACTTTAACCCTTTCCAGGATGAATCTGTTTGTTTTCCTAGTGGTCCATGGTACTCTCAATACTCTTCTCCAGCACCACAGCTCAAAGGCATCATTTCTCCTTCTAGCCTCCTTGGTCACTGTCCAACTCTCTGATGCATAAAAAGTGATAGCAAAGACTATGACCTGTATCAGAGGCAACTTAGTCATCTGCCTAATGCAGATTGTTGATAGATCTTCCTTGCTCTGTTCTGACAAATGCCTCCTGGTCCAAGTATATGTTTCTCATTAGGGGAGCTCTGGTGGCCTAGTGGTAAGGAGCTGCAACTACAATCCCAGAGGCACATGGTTCGAATCCACCAGATGCTCTGCCGGGGAAGGAGGGACAATCTCCTCCTGTACCAGTCAGATCTGATTTGATGGTACACTCGCACAAAAATAATAAAATAAAAATTTAAAAAAAAGAATTTTAAATTTTATCCTTATCACTTTGTTTCTCTCACATCTCTATTTGTTCTATTTGTGAAATTCTCAAGCTGAAAAATTCTCCATATGTCAGGAAAGGCAGCCCAAGAATAAATCTTTTTGACTATTGCACAAAAAAAGCAGTCCCCATCCCCTCAAACAAATTCATTTTGAGGTACAGGCTTTTGCCTTATTTGGTGGCTTAGACAAAAAGTTGAAGTTATTCAAATTGTACACTTACATGTTGGCAAGTTATTCTTTTCTATAATCACTCAACTATAAAAACAATCTTCCTTTTATATCAATTCTTCTGTGTGCTAGTATCTCTTGAGACACCATAGAACCCGTAACTAACCAATAAGAATACAATATCTCCATCTCAACCACAATGATTACATGATTATATAAAAGAATCAAAGCCAATAAGAGTGTTTGATTTGATTTCATATAAGCTTCCTGTGAGAGAAAGAATGTTCATTTTGAGCAATATTCCAAAAAGTGGGTTTAAACTACTGGTGAGGTGTGGCTTTTGGGTTAGCAGCTCAATTCTTTATGAACTACAACACCAGATCTCCCAGGGAACAAGATTACCTACAAGAGGAGTCTGCCTGCTATATTCAACTGAAGCTCTTTTGCCTTCTTCTAATTAATGATTTATTTGATCAAGATCCAGGGGAAGAACTCAGTATGGATAAAATGTTTAAGTGAATTCAGAAGGATCATTAGGGTGCCAATTTCTCTTACATGGACATGCTCATTCATGCTGTTGTTGTGGAGTACCTTTGAATTGCAAAGGACCCTTAGCTGACCTTCTACCTGGTTTTCAGAGGCATTTATTTGCATGAGGGGAGATCCTTCTCCCATAGGGCAGCTGATGATCTGAACTGCAGTACCTTAGGGACTGCAGTGCAGCTTCTTACCATTAGGCAGGCCGTCAGAGTGCCATCATGTAGTACGGATGAAAAAAATTACACGTTCTCTAGTTTTGGAAGCTTCAGTGGGGAATATTCTAACTATGGCTCTGGTGCCCTAGTGGTAAGGGTCTGTGCTTCTAACCCTGTGTTGAATCTACCATCTGCTCTGCAAAGAAAGATGAACAGTCTCCTCTCCTATAATTTTTTAATCTCTGAAAACTCTCTCTAGGGTCAACTCTGAGTTGATTCTGACTGGTCAACGCATAAAAAAAAACCCAAAACAACAACAACAACAAAAAAACACCCCACAATGGGATATCTGTGATGTATTTCCCCAGTTACTTCAAATAATGTGTCACATATTCTTAATAATACATAGTTAGTGGCTCACTGAAATAATAGAGCTAGTGGCCAATAAAATGGAATATATCTATTGACTAATAGAGGTAGCTGTGTAAATATTTACACGTGCACCTGGGTTTTCAATTATAGTGTGGCCCTGATGTATGTGCACGCTGCGACTTCTGGCTCGAGATGGTGCAGAAACGTGAAAGCAAGCAGATGCGTGGCTTCTGAGAAGGAGCCTCACTGCTAGGATTCTGGCCAGTTAAGCGCATGATGGGTCATGTCTTGACCCCTCGATTTCAGTTCCAGCTCGTAATTATTATTTTTTTTCTGAAAGCTTTAAGAATTTGTGTTGCTTCTCTCCTTGAGTTCTTTTCTTCCCAGAACTAGCTGCTGAATAAGGTTCTATCCTCCAGTCTCCTTCTATTCTCGTGGGTGCCAAAAATAAACACATAAGCTCTTTTTATTTAAGGAGTTTATTTCTGATAATGTCTTGTCTTGGGATCTGTCTTCTCAGCCATTCCTTGACTGTATAAAAGATTGAGAGGCTCAAATTACAATTTGTAATAAACTCAGTGGTTCATTTCTAGTTCTAAGATAAATAAGCAAAATGTGGGTGAGTGTTGGCTAAATGAATAAGAGTATTTGTAATACATCTAATTGTTACATGATCCCTAAAGATTTTTTCCCACAGGCTTCTTGTCCCTTGATTTTCTTTGAAATCCTTCGAGCCTAGGTGAGTTTAGGAGTAATATTCTCAAAACGAATCGCTGGCAACACAGAATTGACTCATAGCTGACCCTCTGGTGGGCTTTCCAAGGCTGAAAATTGCATCTGAAGAGACTGCTATCTTTCTCAAGATGAGACACTATAAACCTACCCCACCCCCGTGCCCCTTGGAGAGTCCATTTATGTGGACTAACCTGAATATGATTACGTGGTGATCATAGAACCCGTGTGTATTTATCTCATTCTCTTAATAATAATTTGTAGTGCTAAACCTTTATGTTTTTCAGTACTTTAGTTTTCTTAGTTGTTAGCATTTTCCCTCTCCAATGTTTCTTCTAGGTGGTATAGTGCTGGTCTGTACAGAGGAAACTCATGTTGCTGTGATGCTGAAGGCTGTGACAGTGATGTGCCAATCGTGGTAATAGGTACCCATGGTGGACAGTGTTGGCTGGAGCTTCCCGACTAAATGAAGCCTGGAAGCAGTCGGATTGTTAGTTCATAGGGTTGCTACGGTCTACGAATCTACGGCACCAAACAACAACAACAACAACACAATGTTTCTTCTCCATTCCTATTACCACACAATAGAAAGAGAGTAAAATTTGAAACGATTATCAACATATTTAAAATATTTTTCAAAGGCAAAAGACATGTTGGTTTTATCTCTACCTATTGTTTACTTGTGTGACAAATAGCATTTATACTTTCCAATTGGTATCTATTTGATAGTGATTGAACTGTACTGTGTATAACTTGGGATATTTCGAGTCATTTGTTGTTTAAAAATCAATACAACATAGTGGTCCACAAAGACTACTCTCCATCCTACTTTGATGACTTTTGGCGGGGTCTTAGAGCTTGCCCACAGCTGCAGAAGGTACTTGATTTTTTTTCTTTGTGGAACAAAGAAGAGGGTAGAAAAACAAAGATGCATATAAACAAGTATTCAAGAACTAAAGGATCATGTGAACTTTAGCCTCCATGATCTGATAACAGAAGAACTAGTAGTGCTCATTATCTTTGATGACCTCTCAAATTACTACCAAAATTGGGAGGGACTTGAGAGCATTATGCTGAGTGAATTCACTCAGTCCCACAAAGACAAATACTTTATCATACCATCATCGTAGAATGAATACTAGGATTCAAGGTGGGGGGTGGGGAGGTAGGAAATAGAGAGATGAAGATGGCTAGGGGGTAGGGTGTTAATCACAGGGCTGCACAATTCGATGGGTGGGTGGGGTGAAGGAAATGGGAAGGATCTTTTGTGAAAAACAATGTCTTCAAACTTTATGAAGAAATCAGAGTAAAAGAAAAAAGTGTATCACAGAAAACCATCTTGCTTGGGTACAGTGGACAAAAATATGAAACAAAATTTAAAAATAATTTTACACCACAACAAGATAAAGGTAAACAATCCAATAGAAAATGGGCACAGGATATGAATAGACACTTCACCATAGAAGACATTCAGATGGCCAACAAGCATATGAAGAAATGTTCAAAATCCCTAGCTCTAAGAGAGAAGCAAATCAAAACAACTATGAGATACCATCTCACCCCAATCAGAATAGCAAAATTTAGCAGAACAGCAAGCAACAAATGCTGGCGAGGTTGTGGAGAAACTGGAACCCTTATTCACTGTTGGTGGAAGTGTAAAATGATGCAACCACTTGTGGAAGGCAGTGTGATGCTTTCTCAAAAAGTTGAAAATAGAAATACCGTTTGACCCACCAATTCCACTACTGGGAATATACACCAAAGAGACCATAACTGCCACTCAAGAAGACATATGCACACCCATGTTTGCCACAGCTTTGTCATGATAGCAAAGAGTTGGAAATTACCTAAGTGTCCATCCACAATGAATGGATAGAGAAGCTGTGGTATATTCACACAATGGAATACTACGCTGCATTGAAAACCAAGGAACTCATGAAATATTATTCAAAATGGGTGACTCTGGAGGACACTATGTTGAGTGAAATACCTCAGTCACAAAGGAAAAAATTCTGCATAGTGCCACTGTTGTAAAATAGGACTGACATGGGGGTTGGGAGGAGACCCAGAAAGATGGGATAGATAATGTATAGTGCATTGAAACAGATGAGGGAGAAAACTTTAAAAGGGATATGTGACTAGGTATTATTCTCATGACAGGAGTCCAGAATGAAGGCTGCATAGTGGAGTGGACCTTGGAGGAGGGGGGGAAAGGGTGGGCAGGGAGAAAAGTGCAACAATGAATGAATGGAAATCCAAAGTCTCTGTAAATTTTCATTAAAATTAATAAAAAAATGATTGTTGTTGTTGTTAAGTGCCATAGAATTGCAGGTGACTCATAGCTACACTATGAAGGAGAGTCCTCAACACTTGTATGGTCTCTCATCCTCTCTCCAGGTTCATAGCGTTTCCGGAGGCAAGCTATTATGGAAGTGGATACTGCTTCTGCTTCCAAGCTAGTTTTAATCAGGGAGTTTCACCCAACACTGTCCACCATGGGTAACCAACCATTAACCCATTTGACACATCAGCATCACCATGTTCAGCCTTACAACAACCACAAGTTACCACTGTATGGCAAGTGAACACACCAGGGCATAAATAATGATTAATAAAAAATAATTTTAAAAAATGATCAGTCTTACTGATCTATTTACAAACTGGTTGAATTCCCAAAGTCTGTGGCCCTTAGTCACCTGAAAATCTGAAACAAACTAATGCCTGTGGTTCAACTTTTAGGCAAACAATAGACAGACCTGTTCATTAACACTGTATCATCTCTTAAGGGCAGTAGACAGTAAGAAGTAGAACAGATTAATGGAATTGAGAATCTCACTGAAAGACTGGAAAGAATATAGTGCACTGTGAGTAATGTGACCAAAATTACAAAACAAAATATGTATGAATGGTTGGATGGAAAGCTTAATTCCTTTATAAACTTTCATTCAAGTCAAAATTTTCAAAAAGTCAACTCAATGTATACTTTTATATTTTATAAGAAAAGCACGGAGTGTGACTGGTAATTGCTACTCAGTTTAACTCACTTCACCTATTTATTGTGATTCCATAGGAACTGACTCATTACGTCTTTTGATAAGCAGGCTTTTAGAGGCTGTAAATCATATGAGAAGAGAGTTTCCATTTTTTCTCCCTTGGAGCTCTTGTGAACTGGAATGCCAGGATTAGCAGCAAACCTCTCCACAGACTACAACATGAGAACTCCCAGGAGTACTGGGTGTTAGCAATAAGGACTACTTGCTATTAGGTGTCACTGAGTCAGGTGTGACTTAGAGTGACTCTGAGTACAACAGTGTTGACAAAATTGGAAAACTGCGAAAAAAGTCAAGCAAGACCCATACCTCACACCATACACCAAACCCAACTCAAAGTGGACCAAGGACCTAGGACTAAAACCTAGGACTATAAACTTCAGCAACGAAAAGCTTGGAAGAACTCTAAAAGCCCTAATCCACAACATGAACAGTCTTCCATGCATCCAGAAAAACCTACAACCAGGTAAGAATAAAATAGATAAATGGGACATAAATAACCTTATGACACTAAAAAGTCAAGGTTGACGGTCATAGGAAGATCTGCAGAGAGAGGTATTATCAGTCAATGTTTTTTAGCATTTAAGAATGGGAATCCCAGAACACTTGATCGTTCTAATGCAAAACCTATACTTGGACAAGGAGGCAGTCGTCAGAACAGAGCAAGGGAACACTGCATGGTTCAAAATTGGGAAGGGTGTATGCCAGGGATGCATACTATCTCCATACCTTTTCAACCTATATGCAGAACAGATTATCCAGGAGGCTCGACTCTATGAGGAGACATGTGGGGTCAAGATTGGTGGACGATTTATCAACAATCTGCGTTAAGCGGATGACACAACCCTGCTTGCTGAAACTGAGGAGGACCTGAAGCGCCTGCTGCAGAGTGTCAAGGACTGCAGCCTACACTATGGATTGAGGCTCAATGTCAAGAAGACAAAGATTCTCACCACTGGACCAATTGGCAGCATCAGGATGGATGGTGAAGAGATTGAGATTGTACACAGCTTTAGTTTGCTTGGCTCCATAGTCAACAGTCCTGGCACCAGAAGCCAGGAAATTAAAAGGCACATTGCCATGGGAAAGTCCGCTGTTAGGGACCTCTCCAAAGTACTGAAGAGCAATGGTGTCTCTCTGGAGACTAAGGTACGTCTGATACAGGCCATGGTCTTCACAGTCACTTGTATCGGAGAGTTGGACAATGACCAAGGAGGATAGAAGGAGAACTGATGCCTCTGAGCTGTGGTGCTGGAGAAGAGTACTGAGAATACCATGGACTGCTAGGAAAACAAATAGATTTGTCCTGGACAGGGTTAAACCGGGTGGCTCCTTGGAGGCAAGGATTCTGAGGCTCCGTCTAACTTACTTTGGACATGTTGTGAGTAGAGACCGGTCCTTGGAGAAGGACATCATGCTTGGGAGGGTGGAGGGACGGTGCAGGAGAGGAAGGCCCTCTATGAGGTGGATTGATTCAGTGACTGGGTCATCGGAATGGGTATGTCAGAGGCAGTGTGATTGGTACAGGATAGAGCATAGGGTTGCTATGAATCACAAGAGACTTGACAGCACATAACAACAACAAGAAGCTTTTTTAATTTTTTACAGAGAAATTATCTATTTTCATTTGTGGGTTTCACATTTGGGAATAGGCATGCCGACTCTCTGGTTGCTTCATACTGAACAGGGGCATTGAGATGAAGGAGAAGGGAGCCCACTTTTACATTTTATGGGTGGTCTTGAGTTGAAACTGCATGCCTTCTTATTCAGTTAGAAGATATTTTCCATGATATTTTCTGCCATCTGGACTGCAAAGTGTTTGTGTGTGTGAGTCCTGTGCAAGTGGTTCACTGAACTTTGAGGCTCCACCCACCTTCACTTCCTTAACTGGCAGTTATATTTCCCTTTTGTCTCTGGAATTGGATTCAGGGTTTAGGTTCTGGAACAAGACTCAGTGTTAAAGTTACCTGTAGGAAAGACAGCAAACCTAGAGAGAACAAACTTGTGAGTTACAAGGAAATAGGGTTTTGGAGGCGTTACTCCAAAAAAGGTTTACTGGAGGAGGAGATGGAGGAAAGTGGGTTAGATAAAGTTCCTCATACATACCAGGGAGCTCTCCCCAAGGGCCAGGCAGCTCTATCCTGCCAGATGGTTCTCCCCAGGGGCCAGGTGGCTCCTCCCCTGCTAGGAGGTTCCTCCCAGAGGCAAAGTGGCTCCCCCAGGGGCCAGGTGGTTCTCCTCCCAGCCCCAAAACTCTTTTGAGGTCCAGACCTTGTGCCTTACTGGGGACCACCATAGCCGGAGACAGCCCTAATGGTTTCAGCCTCACCATCACTGCCCTCTTCCTTTCTGTCAACAAATTGATATTATTACTTCTCCTCTTCTCACAGATGGAGAATGGGTTTCCAGAGTGGTGAGCAGATCTGTTCAAGGTTGAAAAATTAATAGAGGCAGTAGAACAAGGACCAGTTGTGAGGTCGCGAGGTCCAAGTGACACTCAGGCTTGCAATCTTCCCCCCCCCCCCCAAGATTTTGGATTTAAAAGCAAACAACTTTCTTCATATCATTTTTACTATTATGGGAAGTAAAGACTTTCCTGCTTTTTTTTTCTATTACAAAAAGAAAACAGAAATTTCCCACTCAGGAAAAAATAATAAAATTTCTAATGATATCAGTTTACTTTTCTCAGATTGCAAATAGTTATTAACTAGATCAAAGATAATTATTGTTATTATTTTCTATGGAACAACAACAATAGCTTTCTAGACAATGGCATCAAAAGTCAGGCTTTCATCTGGGACATTTAAGCCCAACAATTGAATGTTACGGTACAATGGTTAAGAACTGTTCATGGGGGTTTAATTGCTATTTTGCTCTAGGTCATGCCTTGCTGTTTCAATTAAATGTCTTGTTTGAAAAATCCCTTACACCCTTTCCCCTTGTATTTGATCATCTGATGGAAAGAAGTCTATGTTCCTTAGGGAAATAACTTTGAGCAGCACGAATCAATCTCTCTTTCAGTCTCTGCTTTGTAAAATCTCTCCAACTTTAGTGTCTTGCAGGAAAAAAATGCAAAAAAATATGAATAAATTAAGTGTTCAATTTTCTGCTCTTTAATATTGATTTCAATACCAGATTTTTAATCAGCAAGGGGGAAAGCTGACTTAATCATAATTTTAAAAATTCACGTTGTTGTTGTTGTTATTTGCCATCGAGTCTTTTGAGACTCATAGTGACCCTATGTACAAGAGCCCTAAACGCCGTTCTATCCTGTGCCAATCTCGCTGTCTCAAACACACTCATTCCCACCACACTACTCACAGGATCGATCCATCTCATCAAGGGTCTTCCTCTCCTGTGCCGTCCCTCCACTCTCCCAAACATGATGTCCCTCTCCAAGGACCAGTCCCTCCTTGCAACATGTCCAAAGTATGTCAGATGAAGCTTCAGAATCCTTGACTCCAGGAAACATTCTGGCTTCACCCTCTCCAGTACGAACCTGTTTGTTCTCCTAGCAGTCCATGGTATATTCAACACTCTTCTCCAAGACCACAACTCAAAGGCATCAGTTCTCTTTCTATTCACGTAGATGAAGAAAAAAAAAAAATAAAGTAGAAATATAAGACAAGAAAGTACCAGGATGCAATTCACCCTATCTCTACAAGTGAGTAAGAATTTGAAAAAGTCTCAAATTTTAAAATTTATCAATACTTGAGTTTAATTTTATTATTTTAATTACATAGATTTCCAATGGACATGGATTGCAGTCTGATACAGAAGATATTGTTGTTGTGTATCATCACATTGGAATGGACCCATAGCTGACCCTCGGCAGATTTTCAGAAGCAGTTAATTTCATGGGAGGAGATTGTGCATCCTTGTCCCACAGAGCAGCTAATGGATTTGAACCACTTGCCTTCAGGATTGCAGCACAGCTTCTTGACATTAGGCTACAGAAGATGAACCTGTAAATAAATACCTTTAATGTTAGGGAGCTCTGGTGGCCTAATGGCAAGAAGCAGCACTGCAATTCCAAAGGCATGCGGTTTGAGGCCACCAGCTGCTCTATGGCAGAAAGATGGATAATCTCCTTCAGTGTGATTAACTGCCTCTGAAAACTGGTCAGAGGGTCAGCTATGGTTCGGTTCCAATTGTATGGTACAAAACAATAACAACATTAGATAGTTGGATTATCATAAAAAGTTACATTGGCATGCTTTTGGAGTTCAGGGAACGAAAGCATTATTTCTGTTGGCGTGAGAGTTGAGAGTCGTGAAATATTACTTAGAAAGACAAAATGAAATACATTTAAGAAGATGATTTTCAGTAAAAACTTGAAGGTTTTTAGGACTTTTAATGTATAGCAAAATTTTTAAATTAACATTTCAGAGATGTTGGAAAGTGAGGAAAGTTCAGATGTTGGAATGTGAGAAAAGTTCACTCATTTTTACACAATTATTAATCTTGTTAAATTAGTTAAAATTGTTTCCAAGCATTTTCATGGAGGTTGTGTGTATGTTTATGTTTTTAGTGAGTGAAACGAAAACTTTCTGTGTGTATATATCTTTATGTGATTGGTTTTAGAAGCCAGTATATGAGTCTTAAACATCAGGTATGCAAGCATCCCAGTCACTGTACAAAAGAAAGATGTGACACTTTGCTTTCAAAATGACTTATAGCATTGAAAACCCTATAGGGCAGTTAGATCTCTTGTCCATAGATTTGCTATGGGTTGGAATCAACTTGACAGCAATCAGTTTTTGGTGTATAGGTCTAATTATCAGAGTCTGTTAATCTATTTTTATGTATGTATGTATGTATATTTATCTATTTATGTATCTATCTATCTATCTATTTATTTATTTATAAGAGAGCACTAGGGAGCTCCAGTGGTCTCGTTGCAAGAAGCTGCACTGTAATTCCTCAGGCTCATGTTTTAAGTTCACGGTTGAGGGAGAAGGATGGGCAATCTCCTTCTGTGTGATAAACTGCCTTTGAAAACCCACCAGAGGGTCAGCTATGGGGTTGCTTCTGACTCGATGGTAAACAACAACAGTGACCTAGTTGCTAAAAGAACAAATTCAAGCCTCGAATTGCAATACTTAGAGATAGCATGAATAGAATATTGAATGATTCAGAAAGGATAAAAATAGAATGGAAAGAGTATGCAGAGTCACTGTACCAAAAAGAATTGACTGACACAGAAGAATGTCATGAAACAATGTATGATAACTAAGTAAGGGTGATGAAGGATGGAATTTAAGTTGATCTGAAGGATTTGGCAAAAAACAAGACCTCAGCCATTTATGGAATACCAATTAATATATTTAAAAAAATAGATAAAGCCCCAGGCATGGTCACCAGGTTGTGCCAAGCAATCTGGAGGACAACTACCTAGCCAATAGACTGGAAAAGATTCAAGTTTATTCCCATTCCAAATATAGATGATCCAATAGAGTGTGGAAATTATCAAAAAGTATCACTAACATCACACACAAACAAAATTCTGCTGAAGATTATCCAAAAATGACTGGCACAATACATTGACAGGGAACCACTAGAAATACAAGCTGGATTTAGAAGAGGCCATAGCACTGTAGAGATCATTGCCAGTGTTGGATGGATCTTGGCTGAGATCAGAGAGTATCAGAGGAAGACTTATCTGTGTTTCATTGACTAAGCAAAGGGATTTCGCTGCATGGATCATAACAAATTGTGACTGACATTGAATTCTAGGCACTTGATTGTGCTATGAGAAACCTATACTTGGACCAGGAAACTGTCATCTGAACAGAGAGAGAAAATACTGCATGGTTCAAAATCAGGACAAGAGTGCATCAGAGATGTATTCTTTCTCCATACCTTTTTAATCTATATGCAGAACAGATCACTAAGGAGGCTGGACTTTATGAGGAGGAATGTGGCATCAGGATTTGAGGAAGATTCACTAGGCTGTGGAGGGAATTGAAATATTTGCTGCAAAAGGACAAGGACTGCAGACTTCAAAATAGATTGCAGCTGATAACAATGGACTTGGACACTCAATACTTCTTCAATTTTATGATGGTTGCTATGAACAATTTTTAGAAGGAATTTTTGAGACCACCTTGTTTCTTTAAGAGTTTTTTTTAATGTTCAAATAAAATAAGGGGGAAGGGAAATTAGAAAATGGTAATGTTGCCAAGAGTTGTCAAGTAAATCTAGCTTATGTCTACTTACTGTGTATGTGGAACATCTTTTCTGAAAAATGATAATTGGCTTTGTAACTCTGCTCCTTCCAAGACAAAGAAATATGTTGTGTTGAGAGGTGCATTAAAACTGAACACGTAGAGGTAAATGTTACCATTTTTGCAATCTTACAATAAAAATAATAAAAATAACAAATTTACTAGCAGATACATAGGTAAACATGCAAAAGCTAGTACTTGGATACTACCACTGACAGCTTTGATTGGGATGACAAAGAAGGTCTAGGTCAGAGTGGAAGGTAAAATGCCGATCAAAGTTCAAAATTATAAAAAAGGCATTATTACTAGTCTGATAGAGACTGTTGTGATTCGCGAGATTATAGACTTTAAACACCTTTCAAAACTGGAACTGAACCTGCTGGACGGCATCCCATCGGAAAGTATTTAGCATCCAATAAAGTAAAGACTATCAGGCATGAGGAATATAATTCTGAGAACAATCAACCACATGAGACTAAAAATGTGTCATTTGCTCCAAAATAAAGCTCAAAAGGTAGACAAATCAGGAAAGAAGGTTGACTAGAAATGGGAAGCCCAGGGAGGATGAAGTAAGAACATTGTTACATTAAGGGGGGCTTACACCTAATGCCATGAAACAAAACAAAACAAATGTATAAAGTGTTGAATGGAAAACAAATGTGCTCTGCAAACTTTTTACCCAAACCACATTATTTTTTTTAAAAAAAGTATGAGTTAGGAAAATTGAGTGGGCAGAAAGACCTTTTTATGATTTAATGGGGAAAAGAGACCCCAGTAGAGTCAGGAAACGTATTTCTGGTAAAGACTGGAAAATTCTAGGGGAAAAAGAGAGAGAGAGAGAAAAAAATCCCAGCCCATATTTCATTGAAAAGAGTGAAAACTTTTGCTCTGTTTGACTTATGTCAACAGCATGGCCTAACTATTTGGTAAAGACAGCAACTATAGCACATGATAGGGTAAGCATCTAGGATGTGGGCGGGTGAGATGTGGGAGAGACCATTTCTGTGGTAAAGATTTTTCAGCCTCAGTCTGGTATTTAGTGTCACATGGTAGGTGTGAAAACACACCCTTGTGAAAACCAAACCCATGTCAGTATATTTAGGAAGTTCCACAGAGAGGCCAGTAAAAAGTAATGATTTCAAGAAGAATCATCAGAAAAGAAAAAAGAGAAAAAGACGAGAAGAAACGAAAGTACCAGGCACACAAGACTGGATTTCCATAGTGATGCCACGCTAACTTCTCTGAGTCTTTACATAACACAGACAATTAGATGTGACATATGACACCCAGCCTTTTCTGTTCCTTACACCTCACCACTTTTTAGTGTGAGAGCTTTATTTTAAACATTTTATGGGCATAGATAAAGATCAAGAGAAGGCATCCACTGCCATTGAGTGTTCCACAAAATCAGTAATTTGTGAGACAAATGCACAGAAATGAAGTTTTAGAGTAACAGTTCCAGATGTTCATGCAATACTAGGGTCCCATCTGAGATCTGGCAAAAACCCAGAAACACATGATTGTCAACGAGGTGTTACTAGGTTTATAACACAACACATATTGTTATGTGCTGTGGAGTTGACTTTGACTCCTAAGTGACTTTATGAACAATAGAGCTCAATCTGCCCCATCCTCCCAATCTCAGATATGCTTGAGTCTACTGGCAGTCACTGTTAATCCATCTGTTCGAGAATCTTCTTCTTTTTCTCTGACCTTCCACTTTTCCCTGCATGATGTCTTTTTCCAAGGATGTCCCTTCCTAATAATAAACCCTAAATAGGTGAGACAGACAGTTTTATCATCTGCCTTAATGGAACACCAGGTTGCACTTCTCCAAGACAGACTTGTTTATTCTTTTGGTAATCCATAAAATATTCCACTCTTTTCCAGTCTTCTTACTTATCGATTGTGATTTGTAATTAAATTGAACAAGAAAGATGATATATTCTCACTGCTTTAAGATCAAAACCAGACACTGCCCTGGCAGGGGAGATAACAAAGGTGATTTACCTAGGCCAAGGCTTATCCATTGCACTCCGGATGTGCTGACTCTTGCGATTTTCCCCAAATGTGGGAAATTCGACGGCATAATTTGTGCTAGTGGAGGACTATATTCATGCTCTCCCCTGTGAAAGGGAGGGGGCGGGGGGGGGGAAGATTAAAACCAGAAGAAATTTCCTGATTTCACTATCACACTAAAGATCATGTCCTTATGTCTGTGCTTCTGTAGAAGTTGGAATCCACCATCTGCTCCAAGTAGAAAAGAGGAATAGTTTACAGCCTCAGAAACTCAATAGTCAGGGCTGAGTAGTTTCCGACTTGATAACAATGAAGTAAAGGAATGTAAGATACTAAGAAAACACCCTATATACCTACCTATTCTTCACTTCTCTACTATCTTGTTTTCTGATGTTTCTCATTTATGACAATTTTGGAAAAAATTCTCAAGAGGTGTCTCTGATGGCCCAGATCCATGCAGGGTCATGGTGGCACCTAGGGTGGCCTCCAGAAAAATATTCTTGGTGACAATTGGGCCTCGTGAGGCATGCAGCTGACTTACCACAGGAAATTGTGGTTGAGAAAGAGGGGGTCACTGCATACACTAGAAGATGTGCTGGAAGTGCCCAAAATGAGATGAGTGTCCCTGGAAATGAAGAGAAGGTATAGGCTCTGACTTTCTAGTAACACTAATTTCTTTTAATGAACTTTGGAATCATATCATGTCAGTAAGGGAGAAGCGAGTGGACCTCATTTAAAAGTTCTGCAAACATGAGTGAAATATCTCAGTCACAAAGGGACAAATACTGCATGGTGCCACTGTTGTAGAATGGGTCTGACATCAG
>NW_006399803.1:4879827-4880985 GCF_000299155.1 Elephantulus edwardii
TATGACAGAAAAAACTGGATAAATTATGTATATTGTATTGAAACAGATGAGGGAAAGAACAGATTAGAAGTGATATATGATTGAGTATTATGGTTAGCACAGGAATCCAAAATTAAGGTTGCATAGAGAAGTATACTCGGGGTGGGGGAGTGAGGGCAAGGGACGTGGGTATTGCATACTAATGAAAGAATTTTTTTTCTTTTCTCTCTTCGGAGGGGAAGCGAGCTGGTGGGAAGGGGTGGGAAGGGAGAAAATTGCGGCAATGAATGAATGGAAATCCAAAACCTCTGTAAAAAAAAAAAAAATAAAAAAATTATAAAAAAACCAAACAAACAAAAAAAGTTCTGCAAACATTTTCCATCTTTGTCTTTCTTTATGTTTCCCAAAATATAAAATTTACCTTGGAATTGATTCACTGTATTGGTATGCCCCTTTTAGTTGTTAGATCAGAAAATGGTGGGGAAAAAATTATCAAGAGACCTTGAATTTTAAGGAATATCCACTTAACTCTTAAGGAAAATGTGTTTTCTGTTTCAAGGTGTCAGATAATCAATTGGACAAGAAATCGGAAAGGAAATTCCTAATGCTATAAAGCTATCAGGGATATAGAATGGAACATTTTATTTCAAAACTTTCTGTATGAATGTTAAATCACAGATTTAGGAAATTTGAAGGATTGAAGGCTTTGCTGGGACAAAACCTGTCTTCTGAGGTCACCAGCCATGCATCTCCAAGTATTCTGAGATGTTTTAGAACACCTCTAAAAATATTTTAATTTTTGAAATATTTCTAAACAGAGAGTTTCCAGATCCTGTCTGGGTATAAATTAGCACTTTGTCATTTTGACCAGAATAATTACATTCACATCTCACTTAGTGTCGTTGTTATCAGCAGCTGTGAACTCAGTGCTGATTCATGGAAACTTCATTTACAATGGTACTAAATTTTGCGTCTATCAAATGATAGTGCCAACTTCAAGACTGTTGTTATACTAGAGTGCGTTAGTGAAGACATTGTGTATTTTGAAAGATTTCCAATCCAGGGGATTCATCTTTTTTTTTTTTTACATTTAGGTTGTTTATTTTTCATTTCAATGAACATCTACAGAGATTTTGGGATTCCATTCATTCATTGTTGCACCCTTCTCCCCGCACAAAC
>NW_006399803.1:4881085-4897677 GCF_000299155.1 Elephantulus edwardii
CCACCCCCTACCCCCAAATATAATCTACTCTACAACCCTCATTGCATACTCCTACGGTAAAAATAATGCCCTAAAATATAATACTTTTAGACTATTCTCTTTTAACATTGCTTTGAGTAATTATCTGTGTGATCCATGGAGTTCTCATTGGCTAATATTTGCAAGAAGGTCACCAAAGTTTTTTTTACTAGTCTGTCCTAGTCTGAAAACTGGGCTGAAGTCTGCCCACCACATATAACCCTGCTGGTGTTAGAAATACACATTACAACATCCAGCATCTTAGCAATGTGCAAACCACTGTAGTATGACCAACTAACAGATGCATGATGAACTTAGAATATATACACATTAAAAGTCTTTCTTTCTTCTATTTAAACTACTCCTTTTCTGGTACTTCTCTAATCATATAACTGTTAGGATGTTTGTTTATTTATTTTTCTTTGAAGGTACATTTCCAAGATGAATAAATAGACACCAGACCTGAGACTACTCAAATTTAGCCTTGCAGAGAATCATGAAATTCTTTTTTCATAAGCTTTGTTATAAACTCTGGTGTGAGTTATAAGGCAATTAATGTTGGAAATTTTCTTTAGTTGGAAAGTACGATGTGAATCAAAAGACTCTGATGGTAGTCAAATATAAAGATTTCTTTTCTTCTTTCTTTTAATTTTACACTTGAATGTCTACTATATTGAGGGTGTTTCTTATAGTTTTTCATTCCTGACTATCTGCTGACTTAATAGGAAGAAAGTATACTCATAAATATTCAGAGGGAGATGCATTACATGCACACAAACTTTTTAAAATGTTAACTTATAAATAAATGTATTCAAACTTGTGAAGGCATGCATACTTCATGGAGGAGTAGGTTAAGGCCATTTTCAATAATTCATCTACTTCAAGGAAGTCATCTTTTCAAAAAAACCCCACAAAACTGGGGCCAAAATTTTTATTTTAACGTGGAAATGTGTTGGTGGGTTTCAATGCTAGTTTAGATTGTAGAATTTATCATTACCACAAAACAATCAGTTGTCTGAGAAAATGTGTATACCTTCTTCCATATTGTAGTATTCATTTTTATATTCTCATTCAGAATCTGTATTTTAGGATGAATATTTTAAATTATGTTTGCTACTACCTAAAACTTCCATTTTCTCTATTAATATGAGAACCAATAAGGAAAGAGTGACAAAGTTAATGTGGACTTTATCTATTGATTCAATAATCAACTATGTGAATTAAGATTTATGTATGACATTGTGGTGCCAACAGAAAGGTATGCAGTTCAACTTCACCAGCTGCTCTCAGGAGAAAGATGGGCAATCTCCTCCTGTGTGGTTTACTGCCACTGAAAAACCACCTGAGGATCAGCTATGAGTCAGGTCTGACCCCAAGGTACCCAACAACAGCAATAATTTTTATTTAATGTGCTTATGTTTAGGGAGCTCTGTTGGTATAGTCCATAGTAATACTGCTAATCCCTAAGGTCATGCTTCTCTGGTAGTTCAAATTTACTAGTGGCTCAAGGGAGAAAGATGTGTAATCTTGTCTCTATGATATACAGCCTCAAAAATCCATTACAATGCCACTTATGAGTCAGTTCTATCTTGACAGCAGTGAATTTCACTTTTGTGGGTTTTGAGTAATCTTGGGGAGTCTCTAAATTTTGCAAAAGATGAATTCATACAGATATTACCTGGAATGTTGGAGACCCTTAAAAGAAAGGCCTGAAAAATTAGCCATTGAAGCGAAGAGATGGAAGCAACCCAAGTCCCCATCAACAAATGAATGGATAGAGAAACTATGCTATATTCACACCATGGAATAGTACACAGCACTGAAAACTATGAACTTGTATACCATTACACAACATGGGGGAGACTGGAGGACATCATGCTGAGTGAAATATCTCATTCACAAAAAGACAACATCATAGCACCACTGTTATAAAGTGGGTCTGACTTGGAAGGCTGGGAGGAGAATAGGATAAGAGTGGCTAGATAATAACCATTGGATTGGAACAGATGAAGGAAAGAACTGTTTAAAAGGAACATATGATTAGGCATTATACATACAAGAACAGCCCAAAAGAAGAGATACATCAATGCAAAGAGGACTGGGGTAAAGGGAGGAGGTAGGTAATTGTGCAACATTGCATGAATATTAAAAAAAAATGAACTAGGGGAGGGCGAAGGGGGAGAAAGGGAGTAAAACGTGTAACAATGAATAAATGAAAATCTAACTTCTCTGTAAATGTTCATTAAAATAATAATTAAAATAAAATTTTATAAAAATAAAATAAAAATTAGCCATTGAAGTATAATTCTGTTCTGGCATTCTGTCTCAATTCCAAGATGATTTACTAAGTAGTCAATAATGTAGTTAATAATCTTTGAAAGTTTATAAATTAAACTGTAAGAAAGAATGAATAGATTTTATTTGAATGCAAACGAATCATCTATTCTATTTCTAGCTAAGTCTTTGGATTATCTCAAAAGTATGAGACATTTGTATAAAAGACAATAGCTGATTTTTAAACCGAAAATTAAACGCCGTTATTATATGTCAATGAGTTGACCACAATTCATAGTGCCCTATGAACAATAGCGCTGAACCCTGCCCTATCTTGAGCCAGTCTCACTATCTCTGACACACATGCCCCACTGCTACAGTCACTGAGTCAATCCATTTTATCCAGGATCATCCTGTCCTATGCTCTCTAGCATTCTAAGCATTATGTCCCCCTCCAAGGACTGTTCCATCCTGGTAACATGCTCAAAGCGTGTAAGGCAGAACTTCAAAATCCTTGCCTCTAAGGAGCACCTTCTCCAGGACAGACCTGATTGTTCTCTAGGAAGCCTATGGTATGTTCTATATTGTTTGCCAGCACTACAACTTAAAGACACTGATTTTTTTTTTCTTTCCCCTGTCACCCCTAGTCATTGCAAAAGTAATTCAAGTAATTGACAAGACCATGGCCTGGATCAGGTATACCTCAGTCTCTAGACTGACATTTTTGCATTTCAGCATTCTGGAGATGTCCCTGGTAAAAGACTTTCCCAAAGTAACTAATTTTTTAATTTTGATCGCTGGTGCTAAAAATTTTAATTATGGATCTAAGCGAGATAAAACTGTCAACAATCTTAATGGCTTCTACCTATCATGATATTGCCAATGGCCCTTTGGTGAGAATCTTTGCTTTCTTGGTACAGAGATGCAACTCATACTGAAGACTGCAGTCTTTATCTTGTACAGCAAACACTTCAGGTCCTCTTCAGTTTCAGGGAGCAGGAAAGAAATTGTATTATATATGAAGAGTTTACTCCAGAACAGAGACTAGATATTTGCTAATAGGAAGACCCCAGATTAAGTGGATTGATACAGTAACTGGGTCAATGGGGCTTCGTATGTCAGAATTAGTGAGACTGGCTCAGGACAGCAAAGGGATATCGTACATAGGGGTCGCTATGGGTCACAGGCACATAACAACAACATATTAGTTGTTTTTTAATTAGTCTCTTTTATGTTGACTCTTGTTTAGAGTCAGCAAGACCTTGTGGAGGGCCTTTGTATTTAAAAGTTATTTACTGTGTGTTATTATATGTTATTATATTTTGGAAGAACAGTCTTTTAAATGATACAACACTCTTCTGTCAATTTGCTCTACTGAGGTAACCTGGGGTTGCTGTGATACTGAACCTTGTGCCTTTGGGGTATCAAATGTCATAACTGTTACCCATGGTGTTGGTGTTGTTGTTATGTGCCGTCAAGTAGTTTGTGACTCATAGCGACCCTATGTACAACAGCCCTAAACCCTGCTCTATCCTGTGCCAATCGCATTGCCTCTGACACATCCATCCCGATTACCCCAGTCACTGAATCAATCCACCTCATAGAGGGCCTTCCCCTCCTGCGCTGTCCCTCTACCCTACCAAGCATGATGTCCCTCTCCAAGGACCTGTCTCTCCTTACAACATGTCCAAAGTATGTCAGACGAAGCCCCAGAATCCTTGCATCCAAGGAGTAGCCTGATTTAACCCTCTCCAGCATGAATCTGTTTGTTTTCTTGGTAGTCCATGGTACCCTCAATACTCTTCTCCAGCACCACAGCTCAAAGGCGTCAATTCTCCTTCTATCCTCCCTAGTCATTGTCCAACTTTCTGATGCATAACAAGTGATTACCCATGGTGGACAGTGTTTAATGGAGCTCCCAGCTTAAGACAAGTTTGGAAGCAGAAGTGGCGTCCACTTACTAAACAAGTTGCCTCTGGAAACTCTATGAACTTTGAGGAAACAATAATAGTTATAGAAAGGCTTCAGGCCTTTCTTTCATAGGGCCCCTATGAGTCATGGACCATTCAAGGACAATCAACAACAACAACAATAAATATAGTAAGCAAATTTGATAGCTATATTCTGCTCTAGGCACTTATATTTTCAATTCAACCAAAAGATGTTCCTAAATCTGAGGCAGGAATGTTTGTGGTAACCATGGAACCGGGGGCAGTGGCCTGCTGAAACACCTTCCTCACTGGTAGGCATTCTGTTTTCTGTGTAGTTAATATTCACTCACAACATGGGAATATAATAATCAAATCCTTTTTCCATATTTGTTGAAAGTAAAGTTTATCAGTAAATATTTAGTCTCTGTTATAGAGTAGACTCTTCACATAGAATACAATTTATTTTTGATGTATTGTTGATGTTATTTGTTTATGTACAAATCATGAAATTCATGTGTAATATCAGTATTTTTCAAAATTGCCTGAATATGACTTTAGGGGTGAGATATTGGAATTTTTTCCATGGGCTATTCTGCTTTCTGTAGACTGTGAGACCTACAGAATCATTCTTAATTTAAAGGTTCAAGTCAATGCAATAAAAATTCACTAAGGACCTTTTCTTAAAGTACAAGTACACCTACTGAAAATGTCAAGAGCAATGTTAGATGCTCCTATTGGTTTACAAGGTCATAGGTAGTGACTTTTGTTTAATACTCAAAAGCTCCATAGTGACATTCTATATTTAATTGCCTTTGAGCTGTGGTGTTGGAGAAGAGCACTGAACAACCCATGGACATAAAAAACCCCCACATATATCTTGGAGAGTGTGCAGCCAGAGTGCTCTTTGGAGGCAAGAATGATGAGGCTTTTTCTCACCTACTTCATACATGATGCTAGGAGGAGCTATTCCTTGGAGAGGGTCACGATGCTTGGAAGGGTGGAGGGTCAGCGGAGAAGGAAGACCATAGACTAGGGGAAATAACACAGTGACTGCCCCTATGGGCTCTAGTGTATAAGGAAGTGTGAAGACGGCGCAGGATAGAACAGAGTTTAGATCTGCTGTTCATAGGGTTGCTATGAATTGTACTCTACTCGATGGAACCTAACAACAACAAATTTATTTGAAATTTTTTATTTCTTTTTGAATACCTGTAAATATATTATTTAGCCAGGAAGTTTATCTTTTCTAATTTTTTTAGAGTTATGCTTTCAATCTATACACAAAACAGATCATTTGGGAGGCTGGGCTTTATAAGGAAGACTATGGCATCAGGATTGGAGGAAGACTCATCAACGACCTATGTTATACAGATGACACAACCTTGTTTGCTGAAACTGATGCATACCAGAAGCACTTGCTGCAGAAGGTCAAGGATTGTAGTCTTCAATGTGGATTGAAGCTCAACATCAAGAAGACAAAGATTCTCACCACTGGGCCACTTGGCGGCACCATGATGGATAAAGAAGAGAGACTGAGGTTGTTAACAGCTACCGCTTGCTCAGCTCCACAATCATCACTCTTGGCACCAGCAGACAGGAAAGCAAAAGACAAATTGCATTCGATAAATCTACTGTCAGGGACCTCCCCAGAGTACTGAGAAACAAAGATGCCAGTGCGCCTGATCCAGTCTATGGTCTTCGCAATTACTTGCTGTGCATCAGACAGCCAGAGAATGACTAAGGATGACAGAAGAAGAACTGATGCTCAACTTTGAGTTGTGGTGCTGGAGAAGAGTCTTTAACATATCATGGACAGCCAAGGAAACAACTAAGTTTGTCTTGGAGAGGATGAAACCAAGTTTTTCTTTGGAGGCTAGTATTTTGAAACTCCGTTTCATGCACTTTGGGCACATGACCAGGAAAAATGTATCCTTGGAGAAGCACATCATGCTGGGAAGGGTGGAAGGACAGTGCAGGAGGGTAAGACCCCGAATGAGATGGACTGATACAGTAACTAGAGCAGTGGGGATAGGTGTATCAGAGTCAGTGAGATTGACTCAGGACAGGACAGGCTTCAGACCTGTTGTACATAGGATCGCTAAGAGTCATAGGTGACTCAACAGCATATAGCAACAACAATGTTATAGTATCATCTGACATTCATTCAGAAGGACTTGCTTTCACTTCATAAGCTATACTTTTGAGTAGACTTTTTGTATTTAGAGCAGTTTTAGGTATACATAAAATTTAACTGAGTAGCAAGAATGTTCCTGTATATGATTTCTGCCCTTTTGACATTGCTTTCTCTAGTAATGCATATATTGATATATTTTCTGTAACTGATGAACCCATAATGATATATTATTACTAACCAAAACCTCTAGAGTGCATTTTTGGTGCTGTATAGTGCTCTCAGTATGACCAGGCCTTCAATCATAGCCAGTAAGATAAAAAAGGAGAAAAAAAAAAAAACAACAGAAAACACTCCATAACCAATAGTGCACTTGTGTAGCAAACAAGTATCTTCTTGCTCTTTTGATTTTTATTTGAGTGGGAAACAAGCAGTGATACTCCCTTCAAAGATGGTGGCCAATCATTTGTTTTTAGTATGTGTTGCTCTCCATAGTTCTGCCACCAAGCTAATGTCCTTTAACAGGACATTTTTAAGGAGCCTACACACATAAATGTTCACAGCTTTATTCAGAATTGTCAAAAATGAGAAAAAAATTGAGATATATCTTCAATAGATGAAATGCCAAACTGTCCGATGTTGTTCATACAATGCTGAGTGATGAAGTGATAAAAATATTTGAACTATCAAGTTACAAAAAGGCAGAAGAGCTTCAAATTAACATTGATAACTGAAAGAGTTCACTACAAAAATACTATGATACTATGATAGAATAAAAATCATTGCCTTTGAACGATGTTATTGGGGAAGAGTACTAAATATCCCATGGGCTGCCAAAAAAACCAGATATCTCTTGTAGAAAGTGTAATCAGGCAGCTCCTTATAGACAAAGAGGGTAAAACAAGGATAGTCTCATACTTTGGGCATGTTGCTGGGTGGGGCCAGTCTTTGAGAAAGGATATCATGCTTGGAAAGGTGGAAGGTCATCAAAAGAGAGGAGGACCTTCAACAATCTGGACTGACACAGTGATTACAAGAGGGCTCAAATATATCAGAAACTATGAGGACCGGATCGGACAGGGCAGGGTTCAAATGTGTTGATAATTTTGTTGCTGTAAGTGTAGGTACTGATTAGATGGCACCTAACAGTAATATGTATGCAGTATATTATGGGTTGTATATACTCAAGAAGTATGCAGGACATTAAATACTAATTTAAATGAATACAAAAGAGGTATTTTTAGATTTTATGATAAACATGCTTTTAGCTTTCTCAGAAACTACAGAACTCCTGCAAAATTAAAAGGCTATATATAATTTTACATTTTACCAGCAATAAATGAAACTTTCTGTTGCTTAACCACCTTACCAGCATTTGATGCTGTAAATAGTTAGAAAGTGAAATATTTTAATAGCAGAGTTATTATTGCTGTATGCTTTTGTATCCCATATGTTTGTTGTTGTTGTTGTTGTTGTTGTTATGTGCCGTCGAGCAGCCTGCAACTCATAGCGACCCTATGTACAACAGCCCTAAACTCTGCTCTGTCCTGTGCCAATCGCACTGTCTCTGACACTCCCTTGCCAATTATCCCAGTCACTGAATCAATCTACCTCATAGAGGGCCTTCCTCTCCTGCGCCGTCCCTCCACCCTCCCAAGCATGATGTGCCTCTCTAAGGACTGGTTTCTCCTCACAATATGTCCAAAGTAAGTTAGACGGAGCCTCAGAATCCTTGCCTCAAAGGAGCCACCCGGTTTAACCCTCTCCAGGACAAATCTGTTTGTTTTCCTAGGAGTCCATGGTATTCTCAATACTCTTCTCCAGCACCACAGCTCAAAGGCATCAATTCTCCTTCTATCCTCCTTGGTCATTGTCCAACTCTCTGATGCATAACAGGTGATTGCGAAGACCATGGCCTGTATCAGACGCACCTTAGTCTCCAGAGAGACACCACTGCTCTTCAGGACTTTGGAGAGGTCCCTATCAACAGACTTTCCCATGGCAATGCGCCTTTTAATTTCCTGGATGCTGGTGCCAAGACTGTTTTCTATGGAGCCAAGCAAACTAAAGCTGTGTACAATCTCAATCTCTTCACCATCCATCCTGATGCTGCCAATTGGTCCAGTGGTGAGAATCTTTGTCTTCTTGACATTGAGCCTCAATCCATATTGTAGGCTGCAGTCCTTGACACTCTGCAGCAGGCGCTTCAGGTCCTCCTCAGTTTCAGCAAGCAGGGTTGTGTCATCTGCATAGCGCAGTTTGTCGATAAATCGTCCACTAATCTTGACCCCACATTTCTCCTCATAGAGCCCAGCTTCCCGGATAATCTGTTCTGCATATAGGTTGAAAAGGTATGGAGATAGGATGCATCCTTGGCGTACGCCCTTCCCAATTTTGAACCATGCAGTGTTCCCTTGCTCTGTTCTGACGACTGCCTCCTGGTCCAAGTATAAGTTTCGCATTAGAACGATCAAGTGTTCTGGGATTCCCATTCTTCTCAGAGTCAGCCATAGTTTGTTATGATCTACACAGTCAAATGCCTTTGCATAATCAATGAAACACAGATAGACATTCCTCTGGTATTCCCTGCTTTCAGCTAAGATCCATCTAACATCAGCTACAATATCTCTAGCACCACGACCCCTTCTGAAACCAGCCTGGACTTCTGGTAGTTCTCTGTATCCCATATAGGGAAAAAAATCCATAAAGCAGTTCTACTCTGAAACATATGAAATGAGTCAGAAATGAGTTGGTAATAACAATTTGTTTAATGAAATACAATGCAGAACATATTATCATATTTTCTCCTGACCAGGTGTTATTTAAAAGTATGTTGCCTCATCTTCAATATTTTGGGATTTTGTAGTTCTCTTTTTGTTGTTAATATCTAGTTTAATTCTGTTATAGTTTGAGACTATATTCTTTGTATAATTGATATTCTTTTACATTTGATATGGTATGCTGTATGACCTGTAATGTAATATATCTTTATAACTGTTTCAGGTAACCTTGAGAAGAATGCCTTTTCTGCTGTTGTAGGATAAAGTGTCTGTAAACGTCTATTAGATCAATAAACTAGACTTTCCCCCTGCACATACACCATTGTTTTTCCTCAATGAACAAGGTGTTCTAAACTGTTCTATGAATTTCTTGATTTGCTTTTCTAGTTGTGCTATGTGACTTACTTTCACTGTTACACTGAAAACTGAGAGTATTATACATATAAGCTGCTGAGAACTGAACTAGCCAGATTAAAATCAGCAATCACCACATGGCAATTAGTAAGCATAGAAAGTTGTTGAGAGCACAGAATATGGGCTGTCCTGGCCACTGAAGATGTGGCTGTCTGAATTTAAGAAATATTTATTGAAAAATCAATCTCCACAGTAGTCTACGTGTTTCCTATTGCCAAAGGGGCCCTTTAGAGTAGTGAAAGAAGATCGTCACCCTGAAACCTAGAGTCCCTTTTCAGCAGGAAGTAGCTAAGAGAATACTCTGTCTCCTTTTCCTTATGACTCAGGGTGAAATCTCTCTCAGGAAGGAGTGATAGGGAATGGCAAAGGACACACTGACAAAGGAGATTAATCAGCACTGGTTTTTGACAATCACTGTGGCAATGGGATAATTAAAACAGACTTTCAAGGGCAAAAAAAAAAGGAACGGACTGGGGGGGTAGAGAAAATAGTGCAGCAATGAAGGAATGGAAACCCAAATCTCTGTAAATGTTCATTAAAATTAATAAAATTTAATAAAAAAGTAAAAAAAAGAAAATATTTATTGAATAAAATGTGCCATCATGTAAAAGAAAATTGGAATCCTTTTCTCCCTTCTTGAATTTTAGAATTGGTAATTGGTTTGCTGATGCTTAGGGTTGGTAGTAGTGGTATTCAGGTTTTGCTACACAGGCTTATTTTATAATACTCTCCAAATGATTATGCATTGCACAAAATATACCTGATATGAGTAAATTTTATTCTTACTCAATCACATACACTTTGCACTTGATTATGACCCTATGGGCTATTTCCTTAAGTCATTGCTATGGGATTAGACAGTTCAGTTTTGCATATCGATGGATTAGAATTACTTGAAACAGAACCTAGCAGAAAAGCACATCAGTCGTTTGTCGGATTTATGTGTATTAAATTGATCAGGATCAGACGGAAAGCTGAACGGCTGAGCATTAGACTGGTAACTTAATCTCGCCATGTTTACAAACATGATAAAATGATTTGACTCACTTTCTACATGGTCTGAGGATCTATGATGTTAGATAGTGATTATTTGTTTGACTGCAATTCATAATCAAGAGACATCTTGAATTGATGCTTTTGGGCAGAGACAGTATCAGTCCCTTGCATCTTATAGACATAGAGAAATCTTCCATTTTGGCTCTTCTTACCAATTACCAATTACTTACTAAACATCTGCAGAAAGTGTTTTGAGGAGAAAGAGAAACAAAATAATACCTGTATTTATTTTAAAATATCATTTTAGTGCTGGAAAACTAAAACACAGACGTGTTGTTATGTTCTTTCAAGTCAGAACCAACGCAGAACTGAGTCTTCAGCTGGTTTTCTGAGGCAGTAAATCACAAGGGTGGAAGAGATTTTACATCTTTCTCCTGAGGAGCGGTTCTTAAGTTTGAACTGTGTGCCTTTGAGTTGGCAGCACAACTGCCCACCTTTAAGCCACCAGAGCTCCCTTAAGCAGCTGTTATTGTATACTATCAAATCAGAACCGACCCATAGCTGACCCCTCCAGCAGGTTTTCAAAGGCAGTTGTTAATATCACAGGAGGAGATTGCTTAACAAGGCCTATGACAAAATGATCCGTTGTGTCTGGAATGCATTTTTTTTTAATGAACACAAAAATGTTTTGTTTTAATATTTTTAAATTTTTTTTCACATTGTCTTCCTCCCCTCCCCCTTCTCCCAGCCCTTCCCACAATATGTCTCTTGTTATCATACATAAAACGTTGGTGTTATGTGCCGCCAGGTCACTTGGTACTCAAAGTGAACCTATACACAATAGCTCTGAACTCTGCTATATCCTGAGCCAATCTCACTGTCTCTGACTCACCTGCTCCTAATATCTCAGTCAGTACATCAGTCCATCTCATCCAGGGTCTTCCTCTCCTGTGCTGTCCCTCCACCCTTTCAAGCATGATGTCTTTCTCCGAGGACAGGTCCCCTCCTGTTGAAAATATGTGAGACAGAACTTCAAAATCCCTGCCTCCAATGAGCAGCTTGGTTTCACCCTCTTTAGGACAGATGTTTGTTCTTTTAGCAGTCCATGGTATATTCAATACTCTTTTCTAGCACCACAATTCAAAGGCATCAAGTCTTCTTTTATCTTTTTTAGTCATTATCCAGCTCTCTGATGCATAGAAAGTAATTGTGAAGATCATGGCCTGGATCAGTCGCATCTTAATTTCTAGACTGACATTATTTCTCTTTGGAGAGGTCCCTGACAGCAGATTTTCCTAATTCAATTCATGTTTATTTGATGGGTTGGTTGTTTTTTTTTATAAAATTTTTCTTTTACACCAGATCTTTCCCATTTCCTTTACCCACATCTCCCTCTACCTATCAAATTGTGTGACCCTATGATTACCACCCTGCCCATCTTCACCTTCACCCCTCTGTGCCTATCTTTCTTCCCTTGGATCCTCATACATGTTTAACTAGTTATCTTTCTATCTCTACAGTAATAGTCTTATATAGTATTTGTCCTTATAGGACTGAGTTCGTTCACTTAGCATAACTCTCTCCAGCCTCTCCCAAGTTAGGTAGTAATTTACAAAATCACTGCTATTGCATGCTGCA
This sequence comes from Elephantulus edwardii, assembly GCF_000299155.1. NCBI lineage: Eukaryota > Metazoa > Chordata > Mammalia > Macroscelidea > Macroscelididae > Elephantulus > Elephantulus edwardii. The sequence continues at coordinate 4,893,268 of NW_006399803.1, forward strand.
AAGTTTTCCATTATGTGAATGTACCACATCTTTTCAATCCATTCTATTGCAGTTGGATATTTGGACTGTTTCCATGCTCTTACAGTGATGAATAACACTGCTATAAACACTGGTGTACAAATAGTTTGTGTCTCAGTTCTCGTTTTCTCAGTGTATATTCCAAGCAGCACCTCCAGAAACTCTATGAACTTTGATAAATGAACAATAGCTAGGGAGGATAGAAGGAGAATTGACGACTTTGAGTTGTAGTGTTGGAGAGGAGCATTGAATATTCTATGGACTGCTAAGAAAAACACCAGGTTTGTCCTTGGCGGCAAGGATTCTGAAGCTTCGTCTGACATATTTCAGGCATGTTGCAAAGAGGGACAAGTCTTTGGAGAGGACGTTCCTGCTTGGGAGAGTGAAGAGACAGTGCAGGAGAGGAAGACCCTCTATAAGGTGGGTTGATTCAGTGACTTGGGGTAATGGGGGTCAGTGTGTCAGAGACAGTGAGATTTGCACAGTACAGAGATAGGGTTGCTATGAGTCGCAGGTGACTCAATGGCACATAACAACAACAAGAACGATAGTTGTAGAGGGGCTTCAGGCCTTTTGTTCATACTCAAAGGTAATCAACAACAACAACAACAACAACAACGGAATTTCTATGTTTAGCTTTTTTTTAGGAAATGTCAAACTGCCTTACAGAGTAGTTGTACCATTTTACCATTTTGATTTTCTGACTGCTAGCACCAGGAGTGTTGATTGTTGAACCAAGCAAGTTGAAATTGTTAACGGTCTCAATCTCTTCTCTATCTATCATGATGCTGCCAGTTGGCTCCGTGGTGAGAATAATGCATCATCCTATATTCCTTTTAGACAGTTCTTCCCTTCATCCAATCTGTAGTGTTCATTAACTATCTAATCTTTTCACATTCTCTTCCCCACTCCACCATGTCACTTTTCTTTTACATGGGGAAGCCTGGAGGACGTTATGCTGAGTGAAAAAAATCTCAGTTTCAAAAGGACAAATTCTGCATAACACCTCTATTATTAAAAAAAATGTAAAATGGGATGTATTTAAAAACAAAGTCAGAAGCTTGAAGATAAAGGAAAAGTTATTTCAGGACAGATTTGTTTCCCAACCTAGTGTGAAATGTTTTTCTGGTTCATACATTGTATGCTTTCTTGCAGTACCTCAGGAATGAACTTGTTGACTGTTGAGAAGTTACACAGCTAATTATACTTGAGTCATATGAATGCAAATCATCCATTTCCTTTGAGGCATTTCTTAGCAGAACATGCTTCAGTTAGATGAGTTTCTTTTTTTCAATTCCAGATTTCTCTTTTGTTTCCAAATTTTAATCACTCTTGGGATTTATACTGCCTTTAAAGTCTAAAAATTTTTAATTTGTTTAGTGTTTTGATAAATATTGGATTTATTACATGTGGCAATCTAATATTCTCTAGGATTAATTCTGTTATTCACTAATTCTTTTACTGTTTTTAAGCAAAAGTTTCATTCTAAATTCAACAAAGTAATATTATTAGATTGAAACATTTACTTTACATTTTTGAATCTGGGTTTTCATCAATATTTGAGTAGTTTTTATTCTTCTTAGTCACTACATTTAAAGCTCTTTGATGAGAACAATGTTTGCTAAAGTTTCTTTTCTGATCCTTACTCTAAACAGTTAAACTTCGTGTGTGCCTCTAATATTGTTATGTCAAGTAATAACTGACTCATAGAAACCCTGTGAACAAGAGGTCTAAACCTTGTCTTATTTTGTGCTATGCTCATGATCTCTGCCATGCTTGAAGGTATTTTTATAGTCACTGTGCTGATCCATCTTGTCAAGGGTCTTCCTCTGTTTGTCTGTTCACTTACTCTTTTTTGGGCAACTGCTTCTTGGTCCATAAGTATAATTATGTGTTCTGAGATTCCCATTCTTGTCAATGTCACACATAAATTGTTATGATTCACAGAGTTCAAGTGCCTTTGAATAGTCAATAAAAGAGGAGTAAACATCTTCCTGGTATTTTCTGCTTTCAGCCACGATACCTATGACATCAGCAGAGACATCCTTGATTCTCTTCTGAATTCAGCTTGAATTTCTAAACCTTTTCTTTCATCAATGTATATTTACAGTAATTTTTTAATAATCCTCAGGAAGACTCATATACAATCTTCTTAGAAGATAGCATAACGTTGCTTGCTGAAAGTGAGGAAGACCTGAAATGCTTGCTATAGAGGATCAAAGACTACAGCTTTCGATATGGATTACATCTCAATATCAAGAAATGGAAGTTCTTCACCACAGGCCAACAGGCAACATGATAGATGGAGGAAGGCTTGAATGTCAACGATTTCATCTTGTTGGGGTCTACAATCAACCACCGTGGTACCAGTAGTCAGATCAAGAGACATATTGATACTGGCAAGGATGCTGTAAGGCTCCTTTCCAAAATACTGAAGAGCAGCGATGGCAGTTTGAAGACTAAGGAGTGCTTGATTCAGGCCATCATCTTTCAATCATTTACTATCCATCTTTGATCTAGATAGTGAATAAGGGATAAGAGAAGAAGAATTGACATCTTTGAGCTGTGATACTGGAGAAGATTGCTGAATATCCCATGGACTGCCCAAAGAACAAATAGATATGTCTTAGAAAGTGTGCAAACAGAGTGCTTCTTGAAGATAAGGATGGTGAAGCTTCATCTTTCATGCTTTTGAGATGTTCTTAGGACAGGCTATTACTTAGGGATATAACACTTGGAAAAGAGGAAGACCACCAATGAGGTGAATTGACACAGTGACTGCAACAATGGGCTCAAGAGTATCAGATATCATGGGGATGGTGCAGGACAGCATACGAATCAGTTCTGTTCTTCATAGGGTCTCTGTGAGTCCTACTTAACTGGACGGCACCTAACAGCAGCAAGATTTTACTTGCAAGTGATTTTAATGATATTGTTCAAAATGAGATTGCCAAAAATATCAGAGCAAGTATTGATATTCCATCAGTTTCTAGGACATTATTATTATTATTATTAGCCAGTGCCTTCAGTGCAGTTTGAACTCCTTCCTTCATCATTCCTTCATTATGATTCTTGATCATATGTTACCTCCTGAAATAGTCCAGTGTCAAACAAATATTTTTGATATAGTTAGTGACTCTGATGACAATGCACCTATGATATTATTGGTAGGTGCCTTGAATCTGTCACAACTCATAGCACCCTGTGAACAACAGCTCTGATACTTGCCCTATTCAATGTCATTCTCATAATTTCTGAAATATCTGGGCCCATTGTTAAAGTCACAGTATCAATCTGTCTCATTGAGGGTATATTTCTCTTTTGCTGACCCTCCATCTTTGCAAGTAGGATTGCTTCTCCAAGGACAAGCCCACCTCACCAGCATGCCCAAAGTATGTGAAACTACATTTCACCAGCCTTCTCTCTGAAGAGCATCCTAGTTGCCCTATCTCCGAGACATATTTGTTTATTTTCTTAGCAGTCTATAGAATAGTCAATACTCGTTTCTAATACCAAAACTCAAAGACATTGATTATTCTGCCATCCATATTCATTGTTAAACTTTCAGATGCGTAACAAGTAATTGAAAAGACCATCTCTTTAATCAGATGCATCCCAGTGTTTGAATTGACATCATTGCTCCTTAATATCTTAGAAATGTTTTTGACAGTAGATTTACCCAATGCAATATATCTTTTAATTTAATTTTAATTTTTTTTAATTTATTATTTACTTGTTAAATTAGCAAAAGAATTTTGCTCTATCACCTTATTTTTTTCAAATATATGTAAGGTTTTTTATTTAAAAATATGTTTTATTTTCATTTCCCCCCATTTTTGCATATTTTATTTCCCCCATGAACACCAGGCCTACCCTCAATTGTTCCAGATTATTGTCATACATGTAGTAGCTAGCCATTTATTCCTTTCATACAGTTTTCCCCCTCATCTGATTTAATGCAGTATATCTACACACTTTCCCCCCCCGTTTTCTCCCCTATATTATAACAGGAGTGCTATGCAGTATTTGTCCTTTTGTGACTGAGATATTTCACTCATAATGTTCTCCAGGATCCTCCATGTTGTGGAATATCAAAAGGAATTGGCAGATAGAGAAGAATTTAATGAAATAACATTTGAGCAAGAACCTATGGTGATGAGGGAAGAAATTTAAGCTGCTTTGAAGAAAATAGCAAAAAATAAGGCCCCCAGAATAGACGGTATGCCAAGTGACATATTTCAGCTAACAGATGCTGCCCTGGATGTGCTCACCAAGTTGTGCCAAGAAATCTGGAGAACAATCACTTGGCCAACTGACTGGAAGAGATCTATATTTGTTCCCATCCCAAAGAAGGGTGACCCAACTGAGTGTGGAAACTATAGAACAATATCA
>NW_006399803.1:4898797-4913470 GCF_000299155.1 Elephantulus edwardii
TTAGGGCTGTTTTACATAGGGTCGCTATGAGTCACAAACTACTTGACGGCACATAACAACAAGCAACAACATCCTTTTTCAGTGCTGCTTAATTGTGTCAGTGTACCATAGTTTTTCTATCCATTCATTTTTTGATGAACGCTTAGTTTGTTTCCATGTCTTTGCTATTGTGAATAGTCTAGCAATAAACATGGATGTGCATACATCTATTTGAATCATGGCTCTAGTTTCTTGAGGGTATAGTCCCAGTAGTGGAATTGCTGGGTCAAATGGTATCTCTATTTGCAGCTTTTTGAGAAAGCACCATACTGCCTTCTACAGTGATTGCACCATTTTACACTCCCACCAACAGTGAATAAGGGTTCCAGTTTCTCCACAACCTTGCCAGCATTTGATGTTTGCTGTTCTGTTAAGTTTTGCTATTCTGACTGGGGTGAGATGATATCTCACAGTTTTTTTTGAAATGTTTTTTGAAGAAGATGTGAGTTGGACCTTGAAGAGTGATGTCATTTGAACGAGAAATGAAAAAAGAAGAGTTAAATAATCTAAGCATAAATAAATGCAGTCTTGGAAGAAAAATCATTGAACTCGTTTGCTTGGAGCAGAAGGTCTTTAGTATTGAGAATATAAATAGAGAAATAGCTACAGGCCAGAGATTTATGGGATATAAATAGATGGTGAAAGATTCTAGTATGTTATATCTCATAGGAACTGATTCAAGTGATAACAATGTGGCATTATAGGGAAATGAGAATGATACAATTTGCATATTTAGTTATAAAGCAATAGGAGAAGGAGTTTTACCAATCACAAAACAGAGTTGAAAGCTTGCAATATTATGAATAAGTAATGCAGAAATGAGTGAGGATAGTCAAATATGGTGAAGATTTTTTACTTGAGATAATGGAAAGAACAGTAAGAAGCATGGTAGGATATGCAAAAGAAACATAATATATGTGAGAAGTTTTGGAGAAAATAATAAATTTTATGTATTTTCAGTATAAGGACTCAGAAAAGTAATTTAAGTGGAAATACCCAAATACCTAATGAAAACCGAATACTGGAGCTGAGAAATAAATCAGGAGAGGAAATATTCATTTGTATAAGCTTGAAGGTGATGTTATAGACATGGTTACAGGGTGAGGACGTAAAGAGAATACTAGAAGGTGGACTGAGTCTTGGGAACATTCATATTTAGAAAGTATAAGGAGGTGAGCTCTGGTGGCCTAGTGACAAGAAACTGCCCTGCAATCCCAGAGATCCAAGGTTTGAATCCACCAGATGCTCTGCTGGAGAAGGAGGGACAATCTCCTCCTGTACCAGTAAGATCTGTTTTGACAGTACACACACAAAAAAATAAAACAAAAAATAAATAGAAAGTATAAGGAATAAGGGAAGCAACCAAGGAATCTATGACAAGTATTAGAAATGGGGGAAACTGGCTATCAGGAAAAGGTGTTGTTTGCACAATGAGTTGCTGCAAATTAGTGAAGAATAAAAATGTCAAGGACTTTAAGGTTATGAACTCAGTGATAATATCAGGAATGAAGTGTCAGAGGAAAAGGAGGAAAAGGAGCAGTAGTCAAATCTTCAGGTTTCAGAAGTATATATTCCAAAGGTTTTGAAAATGAGGGATGCATAGTAAATTGAATTATACATAGAGGGAACAAAATGCCATTTATCAGGCAATTAGTTTATCTTTAAAGATGGAAAGCCTTAGACATTATCATTCTGATTGCCTGGTGGACACATTTGATCCTCAGGTTGAACTACACTAGCAGGTAATTTTTGTTTGATTAGTGTGGTCCTTTAAAAATTGAATTAGTTTTGAATTAGAAAGTAGGAGATTGTGCACAAAAATCCCAGATTTCTACCTTTTTCAGAGGAAATTGGAAATTTGCTAACACTGGACTTGCATCCCTTCACCCCATAAAGCATCTGGAGTTAGTCACTGCTGTCTTGTTATAAAAGGCCAGGCACTTTTCACTTAGCCAACATGGCTTGTTATTAGACAACAGGCTGAGTCTTTACAAGTACATCATTTGGCAGTATATAATAAAAAGGATATAATAATAGAAGACTGAATCCTAAAATAAAGGAGTGGCTTACCTAAGAAGTACTGGTTGGTGGAAGAATCCATTTTAGAGCTCATATGAATGAGAATTAACATACTCCACAACAACTGGTGTTCATTTGGTTTACTTTGTTAACTCATTATGTTTTTCTCTTGCTTGCTCCTCTGTTGGGGACTGGCCCATGGCAATTTCTATCCCCCTCTCAGCATCTAATAGCATCAGATGGCATTTAAAAGATTTTTTTCTTGGCTCTGCCTCTCAACCAAATTCTCAATGCTTTTCATGGGGCTCAGATGATGACCGAAGTTATTACTTAAATAAGAAGGAAACTCTACTGGTCACTGAGACTATGCTTGGTCTTTCCAGAATGTTGGCATAATGTGTGAGACATAAATTCTCCATAAGGTTTCTTTTAGGGAGATTTTTTTAGGTCTAATGGAATGATGCTAAACAATGACTATCATGTGTTACCTCCCAAAGTAGAAAATTAAATTCAGCTCGCTGAAATGAATACCAGATCAAGCTCTCACATAGCTCCACCCAGGTCTATAGTGGGTTGATGAAGGAAATTTGAATATCATGTTTGGATTTAAGTGCCCTCTGCCGTAATAAGAGAGTTCTAAGATAATTGCCTTTCTTCTTGTTCTTCCAGAATGTATGAAAATTTATTAACACTATAAAAGTTTTCCTTTGAAATTCAGGAGAGGCTATGTTGGTATAAATGGAAAAAATTTTACTACATTGTTAGCTAAGAAGATAAACTAGTCTTTGACCCACTCACTTGTAAAAGATTATCTGAAATCCTGGTATAAACAGCAGGATTAATTTCTTTTCCTCTCTGACTCCTAATTTGTATAGGTCTACCTTAAAAATAGAACAGTTGATGATATTTAACTATTGAATTTAAAGTTGACAGTGTCATTTAGCTTAGTGTTAAGCATATTATTTAAATGATTAAAAATAACATGTCATTCAGCTTAGTGTTATACATTTGGAGAGACTGCTATTCCAATGATGTAGTCTGAAGTCTTTCTCCTGAGATAAACGAGATCTTAGAGTTGTCGACATTGGCCAGTTCTCTCCTGCGCTTATCTTTTCCATGTAATACTGTGCCCAATATGAAAGCTTGTTGTTGTTAGGTGCCTCCAGTGGCTTGAGGGTTATTTCCCCCACCTCTTCTTGTCTAGAGCCACTGACTAGTTAGCTCATTCCTCTCCCACAAATCATCATTGGTGACAGATTTGCAAACAGTTTTTTCACCTTTGAACATTATTCATCACATGTTTACCTATGGTATCTTCTTCTTTGCTGCCTGAGATCCTCCTAAGTCATCAAAACTTTATGACATAACACTGTACTCCAAATACTAATTTGCCCACATGTTAGTTTGGACCACCTCATGTTTGTTACTAAGCAGGTTCAGGAGTCCCAATGGCTAAGTAAACAAAGACTGATTCCTTCCCTGTACTTGTGACTGCTCTCTTTGATGTTGTAATGCTGCCATTTACAACACATGCCTTCCTTGCTTACCTCCATGAATAACTGTTGGCCATGAAAGTGATACATCACTCCTCTTACATCATAGTCCAAAATCTAGACAGCACTTGTTATCTAACCTACCTATAGCAAAGTATGAGAACTTTGTTTTTCAGAAAAAGAAGAGAGAAAATAGGATTAGTGACTGTCTGCCTAATCTTACCAGGGTATATACAAATCGTTATTTAAACAGTGTATCATTTTCAACCTGTATGCAGAACAGATTATCAGGGAGGTTGGGCTCTAGGAGGAGAAATGTGGGGTCAAGATTGGTGACGATTTATCAACAATCTGCGTTATGCAGATGACACAACCGTGCTTGCTGAAACTGAGGAGGACCTGAAGTGCTTGCTGCTGAGGGTCAGGGACTGCAAACTTCAATATGGATTGAGGCTCAATGTCAAGACAAAGATTCTCACCACTGGGCCAATTGGCAGCATCAGGATGGATGGTGAAGAGGTTGAGATTGTTCACAACTTCAGTTTGCTTGGCTCCACAATCAACACACTTGGCACCAGCAGCCAGGAAATGAAAAGATGTATTACCATGGGAAAGTCTGTTGTTAGGGACCTCTCTAAAATATTGAAGAGCAATGGTGCCTCTCTGGTGACTAAGGTGTGTCTGATACAGGCCATGGTCTTTGCAATCACTTGTTATGCATCAGAGAGTTGGACAATGCCCAAGGAGGATAGAAGGAGAATTGATGCCTTTGCATTGTGGTGCTGGAGAAGAGTATTGAGGGTACCATGGACTGCTAGGAAAACAAACAGATTCATCCTGGAAAGGGTTAAACAGGGCGACTTCTTGGAGGCAAGGATTCTAAGACTCAATCTAACATACTTTGGACATGTTGTAAGGAGGGACCGGTCCTTGGAGAGGGACATCATGATTGGAAGGGACAGCGCAGGCGGGGAAGGCCCTCTATGAGGTGGATTGATTCAGTGACTGGGGTATCAGAATGGGTGTATCACAGACGGTGCGACTGGCACAGGACAGAGTAGAGTTTTGGGCTGTTGTACATAGGGTCGCTATGAGTCACAAGCAACTCGATGGCACATAACAACAACATTTAAATAATTTTAATTATTTTAAATAGTATATCATCCTTTCATATAGTGAGTAGCTTTTAGTGTGTAAATAATGGTTTAGTGTGTTTTTGATGAAAGCTTACATGACAAATTGTATTATTATTTGACAAATTTAAAAGAATTTCAGTGACCATACTCACTCTCCACAAAGCTTATCCAGTCGATTAACTAGGTATCTGTCTTAAAAATGTCTTAGTGTGTCGTGTCCTGGACTGATTTCTTTCCTGGTACACTAGACTGTGGCACTGCTGGTTGGCAGTGCCCTCAACTCTGACTAGAGGCCCACTAGCCTTGTCTCCTTGACCCCTGAACTCACCACCTGGAAGACCTTGCCCCATTGCCTGCAGAACTCAGCCCCACTATCTGGAGGACCTGACTCCACCATCTGGAGGATGTGCCCCACTGTCAGGATGCCCCAGTCCAACACCTGGAAGACAGGCCACTGACACCCCTCTGAACTGCGCTAGAGACTTCAGTATCACAGGTGAACCCATATCATTTCCTCTCCTCTCATAAAGCATGAACTCTGTTTAGTCTGGGGCACCTTGGACTGGCCTAGTTGCAGCAGTTTTCTGACAGAGGAGGCTACTAATTAGCAGGCCGTATCTATCTCTCTTGAATTGAAGTAAGACTTTCCTTCAGTCGAAAGTTCAGAGAGAAACTCAGGCAAGATAACTTCCGCGCCCTCCTCCAGAGTGGTGACTTCAGAACAAGAGCCTGCTAACACCTCAGGTGTGAAAAACTCCAGTACAGCAATGTCACAGAAGAAGTAGGATACCTCACACCCTACACAAACACAAAACAATATATCACTCTCAAAAAGTAACACAATATTACTGAATTTTCTGAAGCCAAAAAGTCTGATGGAACTTTCTGACACAGAATTTAAAACAACAATTGAATATTTTCAATAGGTGAAAGACAAAACTGAATAATTACAGGACACTCTAAGCAAAATCCAAGAAGAACTTAAAAAAAAAAATCCAAAACAATGCAGATAAAGCAAATGAGGTAGTAGAGGTTCTGGAAAAATAAAAAAACATGATCTAAAATATGAAGACCAATGTTAGAGATGCTGTCAACATGTTGGAAGGACATATGAGCAGAGTTGAAGAGATAGAACACAGAACCAGTGAAATAAATGATAGAAAGGTGTGTATCAGAGTGATAACCTTTTTACCCTGTTTATTCAATTTGCATGCTGAGAAAATCTAAGAAGTAGGACTGTATGAAGAAGAAACGGAAATGAGGATTGGAAAAACCTTTAAGGAAAAAAAAAGCATAAATGCACTATGTTAGTTCTATAGGAAAAGTTTTTTCTCTTTCCTGGTTCACAATTCAGAAGGAAAGGTCCTTGTCTTTTTCCAGCATGTATAAGCTCAATAGTTCTTGAATATTCATGTAACTTGGAACGTATCTTCCCTGAAATTTAGGAGGTTCCCAGCTCAGTGACCTGGGACATGCTATTTTACTTATTCTTTTTTTCTTTAACTCTGCTTGCTTATCTCTCCTTTTGTACAAGGAATAAATATATTAAATTTAAAGATTTTTCTGCTTGAGTATCTCTTATTTTATATTTAAGCCAAAAGGTTTTGCAGGCTATGCTGTTGTTATTCCATATCTTTGAGTCAGAACCAATTCATAACGGACTTGCCAGTGGGTTTTCAGAGGCAGTAAATCACATGGCACTAGAGTGCCCATTTTTCTCTCCAGGACCAACTGATGGATTTGAGCCACATGCCTTTGACTTTATAGGACAGATTTTAACAGAGCTCTAACAGAGCTCCCCATACTCCATAGAAATTCCTCTTACATTGACTTAGGACTATGGCAGGAAAAAGATGTTGCATCTTACCCGTAATAACTTAATTTTTCCCTTTTTCTATATATATTTGTAAATGTAATTTTTATTGTATTATCTGTAATCTTTTGTGTCTATTTTTTCAATTGGAATTTTATTTCTTTTAAATTATTTGTTTAATTGTGATTTTAACAAAAGTTTACAGAAAGGTTGAATTTTCATTGTTGCACATTTTCTTCCCTCCATTTCCCCTTCTCTAGTCCATTTTGTAATGTATTTCTTGTTCCACCTCTTGTTGTCACATCATAGTAATATGATACCTAATTATACATTCTTTCCAGACGGTCCATCTGTCCCAATGCAGTGTTCATCATCTATCCACTCTTTGCCTATTCCCCTCTGAATTCTCCATGTCAACCCTATTTCATTAAAGTGGTGTTATATAGCATTTATCATTTTGTGACTGAGATATTCCAATCAGCATAATGTCTTCCAGGCTCACCATATTGTGTAGTATTTTTACAAGTATGAACTTGTCTTTCACGTTGCATGATAGTCCATCATGGGAATGTATCAGTTTTTCCTTTCCATTCATTTGCTGATGGCAATTGGGTTGCTTCAATCTCTTCACTATTGTAAATAGCACAAAAATAAACATGGATGTGCTTACATTTCTTTAGGGTATTCCCAGTAGTGGGATATTCGCATCAAATGATATTTTTATTCCAACTTTTTGAGAAAGCACCTGACTGTCTTCCATGTTGTTGTTGTTTTGTACTGTCAAGTCAGAGCCTACCCATAGGTAACCCTCCAGCAGGTTTTCAGATACAGTTAATTACACAGGAGGAGATTGCCTATCCTTCCTCCATAGAGCAACTGATGGCCTTAAACTCTGTGCCTCCAGGATTTCAACATGGCTTCTTGCTATTAGACAACCAGAGATCCTTCTAAGAAGGACTGTTGTTAATTGCCTTTGAATCAAGAATGACTCATAGTAACCCTATGAACAAAAGGCCTGAAGCCCCTCTAAAACTATCAACATTTATCAAAGTTCATAGAGTTTCCAGAGGCATGTTGTTTGGAAAGTGGATGCCACTCCTGCTTCCAACTAAGAAACAATGTACACGAACTTTGTAAGTAAACTGGTATAAAATAAAATGAAATATAATTCATATATATATATATATTTGTTCCCATTCCAAAGAAAGATGATCCCACAGAGTGTGGAAATTATCAAACAATATCATTAATATCACCTGCAGGCAAGATTTTGCTGAAGATTATCCAAAAACAACTGGAACAATACATCAACAGAGAACTACCAGAAGTGCAGGTTGGGTTTAGATGGGGCTGTGGTACTAGGGATATTATAGCTAATGTTAGATGGATCTTGGCTGAAAGCAAGGAGTACTAGAAGAATGTCAATCCTTGTTTCATTGATTATGCGAAGGCATTTGACTATGTGGATCATAACAAACTGTGGCTAACTCTGAGAAGAATGGGAATCTTAGAACACTTGATTCTGCTAATGCAAAACCTATACTTGGACCAGGAGGAAGTCATCAGAAAAAAGCAAGGAAACACTGCATGGTTCAAAACTGGGACGGGTGTACGATAGGGCTGTATCCTGTCTCCATACCTTTTCGATCTTTATGCAGAACAGGTAATCCAAGAGGCTGGGCTCTATGAGAAGAAATGTGGCATCAAGACTGGAGGAAGAATCATTAACAATCTGCGTTATGCAGACGACACAACCTTGCTTGCTGAAACTGAAGAGGACCTGAAGCCACTTGCTGTGGACGGTCAGGGACTGCAGTATTCACTATGGACTGAGACTCAATATCAAGAAAACAAAAATTCTGGCTGATTGGCAGCATCATAATGGATGGTGAAGAGATTGAGATTGTTCAGTTTTGGTTTGCTTGGATCCACTGTCAACACTCTTGGCACCAGCAGCTAGGAAATTGGAAGACGTGTTATGATGGGAAAGTGTGTTGTTAGAGACCTTTCTAAAGTGCTGAAGTGCAAAGATGTCAGTCTGGAGACTAGGCGCTCCTGATACATGCCATGGTCTTTGCAGTCACTTTCTATGCATCAGAGAGCTGGACAATGACTAGGGATGATAGAAAGAGAATTGATGCCTTTGAGCTGTGGTGTTGGAGAAGAGTATTGAATATACCATGCCCTGATAGGAAAACAAACAGGTTGGTCCTGGAGAGGGTGAAGCCAGGCTGCTCCTTGGAGGCAAGGATTCTGAAGCTTCATCTGACATCCTTTGGACATGTTGCAAGGAGGGCCCAGTCCTTGGAGAGGGATGTCATGCTTGGGAGGGTGGAGGGACAGTGCAGGAGAGGAAGACCTTCGATGAGATGGATTGATTCAGTGACTGGGGTAATGGGGGCAGATGTGTCAGAGATGGTGAGATTGGCACAGAGTTTAGGGCTGTTGTACATAGGGTCACTATGAGTCACAAGCAACATGATGGAACATAACAACAACTATATATATATATTTATTTCATATGCATTGTTTTTCCACACCATATCTTTCCCATTTCCTTAAGCCACCTCTCCCTCCACTCATCAAATTGTGCAACTGTAAAATTACTCATCTGACCATCCTCACCTCTCTGCAATCCAGTTTGGAAGTTGTGTGCAGCAACTGGATTCTACAGAGGTTTGTTTGCTGGCTCTGGTGAGGATTAGGGTGGGATGTTGACTCTAAGTGATATAGCAATAATTGTCCATTTGCTGTACAGAGGTAACTCATGGTTGCTGTGATGTTAAACATGTGACACTGATGTCTCAAATGTGATAATGGTTTAGTGGTTACTCATGGTGAACAGTGTTTGGTGGAGCTCCCTGATTAAAACAAGCTTGGAAGCAGGAGTGGCATCCACTTTCAAAATAGTTTGCCTCCAGAAAATCTATGTACGTGGAGAAACAATGAAAGCTACACAAGTGTTCAGATCTTTTGTTCACAGGGTTGCTATGAGTAGCCTACAACTTGAGGGCACTTAACAACAACATATATAAAAATAGAAAAGATAAAGATAAGATAAAGACAAAAAATATATATATATACATACATACACACACACACACACACACACACACATATATATGCATACATATACATACAAAATCATCCATGAGGAAAGCAAAGATCAAATTGGATATAAGAGCAGACTCTGAAACTTGTCTTGGCATCAAAAGAAGTCAAAACAAAGGGAAAGAATTCTGAGGTAATAGCTGAACAGAATATTTTAAAAGGCAGCTAGAGAAGACAGAGCAAAGTAGTATAATGAAATATACGAGAAACTAAGGTTAGAAAACCAAGAGGGAAAAATACACTCAGTATTTCTCAAGCTAAAAAAAATTAAAGAACAAATTCAAACCTCATGCTGCAATACTAAAATTTCCTGGGGCAAAATCTTGAATAGTCAGGGAGCATCAAAGAAGATGGAAGAAATTTGCAGAGTCACTGAATTGGTCAATACTGAATCATTTCATGAAGAACCAATAGTACTGAAGGAAGAAGGTCAAGCTGTGCTGGAGGCATTGGCACAAAATAAGCCCTAAGGAATTGATGAAATGCCAATTGAGGTGGTTCAAGAAATGGATGCAATCTTATACATGCTCACCAGTCCTTGGCAACAAATATGGCCAACTGACTTGAAGAGATCCATATGAGTTCTCATTCCCATAAAAAGTGACTCAACAGAATGTGGAAATTATGGAACAATCTCATTAATAAACAAGTAAAATCTTGCTGAAAATTATTCAAAACGTCCTGGAATATTACATTGCCAGGGAACTTCCAGAAATTTAAACTAGATTCAGAAGAGGCCATAAAATGAGGGATATTGTTGATGATGTTTAGTGGAGCTTGGCTGAAAGCAGAGTATACCATAAGTATGGTCATTTGTGTTTTATTGATTTTGTAAAGGCATTTAACAGTGTGGATTATAACAAATTATAGTTAACATTGAGAAGAATGGGAGTCTCAGAATCCTAAATTGTGATTATATGAAACTTGTACATAGACCAAGAAGCTGTTGTCCAAACAGAACAATGAAACATTATATGGGAAGAGATCCATATTTATTCCTATACTAAAAGAAGGCAATCTGACAGAGTGTGGAAACTATTGCATAATATCACTAAAATCACACACAAGCAAAATCCTGCTGAAGATTATAAAAAAAACCAAAACAAAACAACAAATGGTACAGAACATTAACAGACAAGTTTCAGAAATACAAGCTGAGTTTAGAAGAGGCCATGGCATTAGAGATATTATCACCAATATCAGATGGATCTTGACTGAAAGTTCAGAGTACCAAAGGAATATCTATCTGTGCTTCATTGACTATGCAAAGGCATTTGACTGTGTAGATCACACAACAAAGTATGGCTAACCCTAAGAAGAAAGGGAATCCCAGAACACTGTGCTTATGTGAAACCTAAACTTGGACCAGGAAGCAGTCGACAGAACAGAGCAATGAAAGATTCCATGGTTCAAAATTAGGAAAGGAGTGTGTCAGGGATGGGTCCTGTCTCCATACTTTTTCAAACTGCATGTGGAACAGATCATTTGAGAGGCTGGTCTTTGGGAGGGGGAATGTGGCATCAGGATTGGAGGAAGACTCATCAACAACCTGCATTATGTAAATGATATAACCTTGCTTGCCGAAACTGAGGAAGACCTGAGGCATTTGCTGCAGAAGGTCAAGTATAGTAGTCTTCAATATGAATTGAAGCTTAAGATCAAGAAGACAAAGATTCTCACCACTGAGCCAATTGATAGCATCATGATAGATGGAGAAGAGATTGAGGTTGTTAAAAATTTCAATTTTCTCAGCTTTACGATCAAACACTCTTGACACCAGCAGCAAGGAAATCAGAGGACAAATTGCACTGGGAAAATTGCTGCCAGAGACCTCTCCAGAGTGCTGAGGAGCAATGATGTCAATCTGTAGACTAGAGTGCACCTGATCTAGGCCATAGAATTCACAATTACATTCTATGCATCACAAAGCTGGACAATAACTAAGGATAACAGAGGAAGAATTGATGTCTTTTAATTGTGGAGCTGGAGAAGAGTATTAGACATACCATTGACTGTCAGGAGAAGAGATAGGTCTGGTCTTGGAGAGGGTGAAATCAAGTTTCTCCTGGGAGACTAGGATTTTGAAGCTCCATCTCACAAACTTTGGGCACATGGCCAGGTGAGACTAGTCCTTGGAGAAGGACATCTTGGAAGGGTGGAGGGACAGCACAGGAGAAGAAGAACATGGATGAGATGGATTGACATGATAACTGGGGCAATGGTGCCAGGCATGTCAACGTCAGTGAAACTGGGTCAGCTGTGGTGTTGGAGAAGAGAATCGAGACTACCATGGACTGCTAAGAAGACAAACAGGTTCATCCTGGAGAGGGTTAAACAGGGTTACTCCTTGGAGGTCAGGATTCTGAGGCTTCGTCTAACATGCTCAACATCAAGAAAAGAAAAATTCTCACCACCAATTGAAACTTGTCAGTTGGTATCCCATCAATTCCTGAGGTCTTAACTTTTGTCCATGTCTTCAATGTTGCTTGAACTTCTTCCTTCATTATCACTGGCTCTTGGTCATATGGTAATCTGAAATATTTCAGAGTAGATCAGTTATTTTTGATATAGTGACTCTATATATTTCCTCCATCTTATTTTGATGCTTCCTGGTTCATTCCATATTTTCCAATAGCATCCTTCAGTATTGTAAATCAAGGCTTCAATTTGGCTATTGTTGTTTGTTTGTTTTTTATAGAGTGTTTCTGGAGGCTTTGGTGGCCTAGTAAGAAGCTTCTGGTAAGAAGCTGTGCTGCAACCCCAAAGGAATGTGGTTTGAATGCACCAGCTGCTACTTGAGAGAAGGATGGGCCATCTCCCCCTGTGTGATTTACTGCCTTAGGTCATCTGTGAGTCAGTTCTGACTCAATGTTGCACAACAACAACAGTGGGTTTCATATACCAAAGGAAAAAAATTATTGAAATCCCATCTGTGGTTAAGAACTACATTCTGAAATTCTTTTGTCCATATTGCTGATATATAGTCCTGTGGGTGACCGAATCACAGAACATGATAAGTAGTCATTAGGCACTATCTGTGATGACTAAGACTCAAAGAGACACCTTGAACAACCAGTTTGCACCTTATTCTGTCCTTTGACATCCTCTTTCTATCCATTAAGATCAAGCCTATTATAATAGTTACTATGTCAATCCATTTTCTTGAGTGTCTTCTCTTTCTTTGGCCCTCTGTCTTTCCCAGCATAATGTCCTTTTCCAAGGTCTGGTGCCTCCGGACAACATACCCAAATCATGAGACGAATTTTCATTAACTTTGCCTTAAGAGCCGTCTGCATAGGAAGCAATTGAAAATAGCCTAGCTTGTATCATGTGCACCTTAGTCTCTAAACTGACATTGTTGCCTTTTAGCATTTAAAAAGGTCCTTAACCGCAGATTTCTTCGATAAAACCAGTGTTTTGCTTTCTTCACTGCTGCCACCATGAGTGCTGATTGTGGACCCAAGTAAAATAAAATAATTGATAACTTCAATCTTTTTCTATCTATGATGTTGCCTATTGGTTCATTGGTGAGAAATTTTTTGAGAAAAAAATCAAAGTCTATGTGGTTATTGAGATTACTGGGAAAACAACTCGTGTGCTTTTCATCAGTGACAGTTTCAGATGGTTGATGCTACTTCCTCTCCATTTTTGTTTATAAGTTTGCTAAGATGCCATGTTGCTATGACTTTTCAACAAAGATCAAAATATGTGAACTTTTGAAGTGGTTGTTAATGTATCCCAGCCTTCATGTCTACTAGAAGCCATCTAATCTTGGGAATTTTAATGACATGCCAATTCAAGCTGTCACTGTTAATAATCAACTTCTTTTTTAATTATTATTATGAGTGTAATACAATTCCAAGGACATCTTTTCATTCCAAGTATATTTTTCTTTTCATATATAACGAAATAAAATAACACCAAAAACAAAAGGATGAAGCTAAAAATCTAATAATAAACTTATTTTAATTTTGTTTTGGTAGAATACAAATAACTTTGTATGTGATTTGTAATCTTTTAGGATAGCTCATTTATTGCAGGATTTAAATGTGTGTACTGGTAAGTATTTTAGACATTGGGGAAAAATGAATAATAACTGTTCACAGACAATATATATTTAAGTGTTGATCATCATTCTCTTCTCCAGAGGAGAAATGAACTCATACTAATCACCTGTTTCTTTGTGCTACCAAATATCATACCCCTCATTATCTTTTGAAACAAATATGATCATCCTCATTTCATGTAGGGAAAACTGAGGAAGAAGGAAGATGTGGGATCCAATTGAGACCTGCATGTACAATTCATATTTGCAGAGAGGTCTGTTTGATCCTGAAGCCTTCATGGTTTTCACTACATCAATGTCTCCTCCTAAGAGAATGATATGATGATAACAGAAGAATTGATTTTGTCTTACTGAAGAGAACGGAATATTCCATGGACTGCTAAAAGAGCAAACTAAACTAACTCAGTCCCACAGGGATAAATATTGTATAAATCCATTTTTGTAGACTGATACAAGAGTGGTTGAGAGGGTGGAAGCAGAGGGATGAGGATGTGCAGGCGGAGGGAGGTATTAATCATGGGGTTTGTACAATTTAATGGGGGTGTGTGAAGGAAATAGAAAGAATTTGTCCTTGAAAAAATATATTTGAATTTTGTAAAT
Source organism: Elephantulus edwardii (assembly GCF_000299155.1). Taxonomy (NCBI): domain Eukaryota; kingdom Metazoa; phylum Chordata; class Mammalia; order Macroscelidea; family Macroscelididae; genus Elephantulus; species Elephantulus edwardii. Next base: position 4,913,075 of record NW_006399803.1, read on the forward strand.
AAATTAGTAGAAAATTTTTAAAAAGAGAGAAAAAATACTATCCTTAATATGTTATTATCCACAGTCAAATGTCTTTGCATAATCAATAAAACATAAGTAAGAATAATAATAAATCCCATTTTACAGCAGTGGCACCATGCAGTATTTGTCCTTTTGCGACCAAGATATATCAGGGTTGGGGTAAGACAGAAAAACTGGATAAATTGTGTATACTGCATTGAAACAGATGAGGGAAAGAATAATTTAAAAGAGATGTATGATAGGGTATTATGGTTATCACATGAGTCCACAATTAAAGTTGCATAGTGGAGTGTACTTGGGGTGGTGGAAGGGGCATGGGGGGAATTGTATATCAAAGGAAGACTTTTTCTTTTACTTTTCAAAGAGAGGAGTGAA
>NW_006399803.1:4914010-4925009 GCF_000299155.1 Elephantulus edwardii
GCTGTCCCTCCACCCTACCCAGCATGATGTCCCTCTCCAAAGACCTGTCTCTCCTTACAACATGTCCAAAGTATGTCAGGCGAAGCCCCAGAATCCTTGTCTCCAAGGAGCAGCCTGGTTTAACCCTCTCTAGGTTGAATCTGTTTCATAGCATAGCTATTAATTGTGCACAGTTGGGCGAAACCTAACAACACCAATACCTCATTACTATCAAGTCATTTTTGGCTTCTAACAATCTTACAGGACAAAGTAGCACTATCTCATAGGATTTCCAAGGTTGGGATCTTGATAGAAGCAAGCTATCACATCCTTCTGTTGTGAAATAGATGGAGGGTTTAAATAGTAGTCAAAATTACTTAAAGGGTGAATTAAAACCCCGAACCTCTTTGTTTATAAGTTAATTCTGTGGCCATGTAGGGCAGAGTGGAAGTGCCTCATAGGATTTCTAACATGGTAAATCTTTACAGAAACAGACTGCCACATCTTTCAGAGAGACTGAGGCCTTTTTGGTTAGTATCAGCAGAAAGTGTAGCCAAAAGAGATCATTTCTTTAAATTAATCATACTGGTTCACAATCATCCATTTCATTATATAGAGAGATGTGTTGATAGTTTTTAAATTCCTAAGGAAAAACTTGAAAAATCCACACTGTTGAAGGAAATTCTTTTCCGATGAATGTTATGTGAGTTGTTGGTGTGTGCAGACATTGATTCAGACAGTCCACAAGGAAGAACATGACCTTGAGTGGCTGGCTGAATGTTCAGCTAGTTGCTTGTCTGTTTAGACATTACTATTTTTCTCTAAATACAATGGCTTGAGAAAAGTTGGGAATCACTTCATGATAAACATAATATCACAGGATTGTACTTGTCAAGAATGTCGAAATGAAAAGGAAAAAAAGCCTCATATTTACCAAAATGAAAAAAATTCAATACCCTCAGCTATAATTTTATAAGGTAAAAGAAATGAAATTCTGTGGACTTTAGATCAAAGACAAAAGCACCAGGATAAAACAAACACACTGTAATCAGACAAAGGGTCAGTTAAAAGCAAATATTGCATTTGTTTCGAACATGGCTGGGGAAGGTTAACTCTAATAAGAAGTTATGACACATAATAGAAAAACTTTACAATTCCTACAATAAAGCATTGTTTGGAACTTCTTTCTTTACATTGGATTGAGACGGTAAGACTCTAAGGATGTAGTTGGTTGGAAGCTAATGACAGCAACTATTGTCTATTTCATAATTTTTTTAGGTTCCTCAATCGAAGTTAACTCCTTAAATGTAATCATTCTCATAAGGATCTAATTGCTCTCTAAAATTAATAATGTTGTTGTTGTTAAGTGTCATTGAGTCATAGATGATTCATTGCAACCCTATGAACAAAAGACCTGAACACTTGTGTAATTTTCATCGTTTCTCCAGATTCATAGAGTTTCTGGAGGCAAGCCATTTCGGAAGTGGATGCCACTCCTGCTTCCAAGCTTATTTTAATCGGCGAGCTCCCCCAAACACTATCCACCATGGGTAACCAATATTACATTTAGCACATCAGTGTCACAGTGTTTAGCATCACAGCAATCACGAGTTACTGCTGTACTGCAATGCACACAGACCAGTGCTATATCATTTAGAAGAATGTTTGACAAAACAAACAAACAAACAAAAAACAACAACAATTTAAACCAGGCCTGAGGGCCACAGATTAAAATCACCCACCTTGGGCTTTGTAGCATAACTTTCTGTCCGCTAGGCCAACATAGCTCATTCTACATTGTCGTTGTTATTGTTGTTAAATGCTGTCAAGTCATAGATGACTCCTAGAGACCCTATGAACGAAAGAACTTAACACTTGTATAACTTTGGTCATTTCTCCCTGTTCATAGAGTTTCTGGAGGCAAGCCATTTCAAAAGTGGATGTCACTCCTGCTTCCAATACCTTAAATAAAATTTTAATCTAATGTCACGGGAAAGTCTGCTGTTAGGGACCTCTCCAAAGTACTGAAGAGCAATGATGTCTCTCTGGAACTAAGGTGTGTCTGATACAGTTCATGGTCTTTGCTATCACTTGTTATGCATCAGAGAATTGGACAATAACTAAGGAGGATAGAAGGAAAATTGATGCCTTTGTGCTGTGGTGCTGGAGAAGAGTATTGAGGGTACCATGAACTGCTAGGAAAACAGATTCATCTTGGAAAGGGTCAAACCGGGCTGCACCTTGGAGGCAGGATTCGAGGCTCTGTCTGACATACTTTGGACATGTTGTAAGGAGGGATCGGTCCTTGGAGAGGGACATCATGCTTGGGAGGGTGGTGGAACAGAGCAGGAGGGGAAGGCCCTCTATGAGGTGGATTGATTCCATGACTGGGGTAATCGGGATGGGAGTGTCAGAGGCAGTGGGATTGGCAAAGGACAGAGCAGAGTTTAGGGCTGTTGATACCACTTGGTGACTGGTGAAGCTCAGATCAGTCACAAAAATTATCTCTTTCATAATCTCTTTCCAAAAGGTGTTCTATGCTCAAATTAAATATTTCTATTTTTTACAGTGAGAAACTGACAATTCTATTAATGTATATTGTCTTCAAAAATTGTATCTGTGTGAGGAAGTGTACCTACAGAGCTTCTCAGAGATCTACTCTGGCATCCTGTTTACTGATTTTTATTATAGCCTTATGCAACAAAGGAGGCCTGAAGGCCCTATGATTAAAGCATTGTCTGTTAACCACATGATCGAATAGTTTCAACTCACAGGTCACTCACTCCAAGGGAGAAAGATGAAATAGGTTGTTTTTCAAAACATGTACAACTTGGAAAATCCAACGAACAGCTCTATTCTGTCCTTTAGGGTTGTTATGAGTTAGAGTCAGCTTGATGGCAGTAAATGTGTTATTTTTTTTTTTTAATGTAATGGAATCTATAAAAAGACCTTCAAAGCTAAAAATAAAGCACTGATTTAATGAAAACCCTCCTTCAACCACTGATTCATCTCTCCTCCTTTTCATTGTCATAATTTGTCTGTAAGAAATTATTGTTCAGGATTGTTCACGGTTGTTCTTACCTTCCTGACGCAACTCATTCAGTAACATCAATAATTAGGGGGGAGAAAACTAAAAAATAAGTAGGCTCAGCAGTGCTCCACGCACACGCATTCACATATGGTAGATAGCAGTGAGCTAAGTCTGACTAATAGCACTTTTAATACCCTTAATTCTTCAACTTTTGTGCTTACATGAAACTTGCATTAAAAAATAGTTATATTTTTATTATTCATATACATTGTGCTTCATGCATGTGCATTGTGTTTTATACAATCTTTCATTTACATTATATATTGTTTGTGTATATGGTGGGCTTTCCCCCCTTAGAATTCTCTTACTAATAAGAAATCTTTAAAATGCTAAAAGAGTAACACTGAAGTTTTGGTGATTTGAAATAAATGGAATCCTGTTATTACTTGATGTTGAACTGCATTTTTTAACAGAAAAAAATGGCTTAAAACATAGCTATATATCTCAGATTCTAGTTCATAAACTTAAGTATAGTGCTAAAAACTAAACAACAAAAGTGCCTATTTCTTCACAAGAAGGTTATTTTTCATTGGCATTTGGTTTTGGCCACTATCCCTTGTGTGTAAGTTTCTGATATGAAGTGCTTGGTCTGTTTGTTTAAATGAGCCTGTGCTTAAAGGAATGTGATAGAGAATGTGAGAGCATTTCTGGAATTCTTTGGAATGCTCTGGCTATTTGAAAGAACTTTCCTGCTTACAGCTTGATTGCTTTTTGGCTTGACAGGTGTTGACTCTCCTGAGTTAATTATGCAAGCTACAAAGAAAAGCATGGTGCACCTTTATCTTAAATGTTAGAACAACCTGCATGTGTGAGCATCACTCAGTGATAGCAGGTGGCATTTACACTGCACCTCCTTTACGCTATGAGAGATCGATCTATTCCTCATAATAACTCTGATTAATTTGATCATCTTACAGATGAAGACCAGGATATGCAAAAAAAGTTCATTTTTTAGTTTTCCTGACAAAAGAGACTGAGCCCATAAATTTGCAAGCTTTTTAAATGATTGGGATGTTAGAGAATGTCATATCAATCTTATCATCCATTAAGTCTGAGGGTAGTGATTTCTCCATCTTTGGTGAAGCTTGAATTTGTTTGCTTATTCTTCATATAATAGCAGAGACTGTTTGTTATTCTGAAAGACTCTGATACTCTATTCACATAATATTCCATTTCAACCATGGTTATGCTATGCTACTCTGTCAGATATGCACTCTTTCATTCATTAATGTCCAGTTCTGCTATTACTTTTATTCTCACATCTTCTCAGTAACCTCAAGGTGAGAGCAATCTCTCTCTCCACTGTGTTCTCAGATCTTTGCTCTTAACTATCCAGTTGTTGCATAAATATTAACTTCCATGTCTTCTGCTTATCAGCCTCTAATCTACTTGAGATAAGAAAGGTTAATTTTATTCATCTTCATATTCCCACATGTAACATATTGTGAATGTAACCATTGGTAGAGAAATGACAGCGGTCTCAAGGAGTTGTGAAAACTTAGTGAGGAAGACTGTTAACAAGATATTAATAATGACCTCTCTGTTTTGTTTTCCAGAAAAGCAACTGATTTGATAGTCTTTATACCAGAAGAATTGTTGTCGTTATTGTTGTTAGATGCCATTGAGTCAACTGCAACCCATGATGATCCTGCAAACAACAAATCTGAACCTTGCCTATCCTGACCCGTCCTCAAGATAAGTTTAAGCCCGTAGTTACAATAGTCATTGTGTTGATCCATTTTGTTGAAGGTCTTTCTCTGTCTCTCAACCTTAACAAACATGATGTTTTTCAACTAGGACTGGTCCCTCTTGACAGCATGCTCAAAGTATGTGGGAGGAAATTTCACCATCATTCTCTCTAAGGAGCACTTTGGTTACACTTAGTCCAACACGGACTTGTTGATTCTTTGAACAGTGAATGGAATATTCAATTTGAATTGTGATGTTGATGATGAGTACTAAATATTCCAAGAATGGCCAAAAGAACAAATAAGAAGTGAAACTAGGTGCTTCTTAGATGCAAGGGCAGTAAAATATCATTTCACATACTTTGAGCAAGTTTTTAAAAGGAGCCAGTCCTTGGAAAAAAACACATCATGCTGGGTAAGGTAGGGTCAGAGAAAGAGAGGAAAGCAGTTTACAACAAAGACTAACACAATGATTCCACTAATGGGGTTGAGTAGGTAGGAGATAGTGAGCATGGCACAGGATAAAATAAGGTTTTAATATGTTGTTCACAGGGTATTTATGACTACTGGTCAACCTGACAACACATAACAACAACAACAACAACAACATAGGGTATTCAAAAATATTCCTCTCGAACATAACAATTCAAAGAAATTGATTCTTCGTCTGCCATCCTTATTCATCTTCCAAAATTCAGATGCATAGGAAGCAAGTAAAAAAAAAAAAAAACCAACACCCATGGTTTGGGAAATGAGCATGCCTTAGTCTTTAAATTGGCTTCCTTGCTCTTTAGCACATTAGAAAGGTCTTTAGCAGCATCTCAATGCATTCTTTTAATTTGTTGAAACTACCTCAGTTGTTTACTTTTTTCCTTGAGTCTTGTCATTTGCCAATTCCTTCAGTGTAACTTGTACTTTTCATTACTTTTTGTTCTTGATCATATGCTACTCCTTGAAATGATTGAATGTTAACTTTGGTTTTTGTTTCCAAGTTTTTTATTCCAGGGTGACTAGAATGTAAAAGTTGGGAATAGGGAAGAAGGATCAGTAATTGGAAAACAGGGACTTGGTGACAGAAATGAAGCTGGAGATAGAATAATAGGATTTTGCACAAACAATGACTCACTTATTACAAATACATTTTATAAAAAACATAAGCTCAGAAAAAAAAACCCACAAACAAACCCAAAACATAAACTCAGGCTATACACATGGATTTCACCTGATGCATAGGAATCAGATGGATTACACCTGGGAAAGAATCACTGGAGAAGCTCAATATCAGCTGTGAAAACTAGGCCAGGTGTTGATTCTGGAACAGACCACTAACCACTCACATGCATGTTCAAGCTGAAGCTGAGGAAAATGAAATCAAGTCCATAGGTGCTAAAATTTGATTTCAAGTTTATCCTGCCTGAATTTCAAAATAATCTCAGAAATAGTTTTGAGGCCTTGAAAACTAATGAATGAAGATGAGATCAGCTGTGGGAGGATATCAAGAATATCATCCAGGAAGAGTGCAAAAGGTCATTGCAAAGAAAGTGGAGGAAGAAAAGACCAAGATGAATGTCTGAAGAAACTCTGAATATTGCACTAGAGTGCTAAGAAGCCAAAGCAAAGGTAAGAAATCAAGATATAAAGGAGTTGAACAGAAGAGTCCAAAGGGCAGAATGGGAAGATAAAGTAAAATATTAAAATGAAACGTGCAAGGAGCTGAAGTCAGAAAATCAAAAGGGTTGAACTTGCTTAACATTTCTTAAGCTCATGGAACTGAGGAACAAAGTCAAGCCTTGAGTTGCAATACTTAAGGATTCTTTGGTCAGAATATTAAATGATCCAGGAAGCATTAAACGAACATGGAAAGAGTATAAAGAGTCATAGTCATTGTACCAAAAAGAATTGGTGGACACAGAAGAATTTCATGAAACCATGTTTGAGCAAGAGCCTGTGGTGATGAAGGAAGAAGTTTAAGGTGCTCCAAAATAATTGGCAAAAAACAAGGCCCCAGGAATTGACAGCATAACAATTGACATATTTCTACAAATAGACACTACCCTGGGTGTGCTCATCAAGTTGTGTCAAAAAATCTAGAGGACAACCACCTGGCCAACTGACTGGAAGTGATGTATATTTGTTCCCATTCCCCCCCCCCCCAAAAGGTGACTTGAGAGAGTATAGAAATTATTTAACAGTATCATTGATATCACATGCAAGGAAGATTCTGCTGAAAATTATCCAAAAACGACTGGAACAGCACTGCAACAGGAAATTGCCTGAAGTGCAGGCTGGGTTTAAAAGAGGTCGTGATATTAGGGATATTATAGCTAATGTCAGATGGATCTTGGCTGCAAACAAAGTGTACCAGAGGAAAGTCTATCTGTGTTGCATTGACTATGCAAAGACATTTGACTGTGTGGATCACAACAAGCTGTGGCTGACACTGAGAAGAATGGAGATCCCAGAACACTTGACTGTGCTTACATAAAACCTATACTTGGACCAGGAGGCAATCATCAGAAAAAGGAAACACTGCATGGTTCAAAATTGGGAAGTGTGTGTGCCAAAGATGTGTCCTATCCCTATATCTTTTCAATCTATATGTGGAACAGATTATCTGGGAGGCTGGGCTCTATGAGAAGAAATGAGGAATCAGGATTGGAGTTAGACTCATCAACAATCTGCATTATGCTGAAACTGACTGAGGAGGACCTGAAGTGCTTGCTGCAGAGGGTCAATGATGGCAGTCTTCAATGTGAATTGAAGCTTAATATCAAGAAAACAAAGATTCTCATCACTGGTATGATTGGCAGCATCATGATAGATAAGTGAAGAGATTGAGATTGTTAACAGCTTCAGTCTTGGCTCTATAATCAACACTCTTGGTATCAGCAGTCAGGAAATGAAAAGATAAATTGCACTGGGAAAGCCTGCTGCCAGAGACCTCTCCAAAATACTGAAGAGCAGTGATTCCAGTCTGGGAACTAAGGTGCACCTGATACAGGCCATGGTTTTTGCAATTACTTGTTATGTGTCAGAAAGCTGGACAATGATTAGGGATGATAGAAGGAGAATTGATGTCTTTGAGCTCTGGTGCTGGAGAAGAGTATTAAATATACCGTTGACTGCTAGGAGAACAAACAAGTTTGTCCTCAAGAGTGTAGCTAGGCTGCTCCTTGGAGACAAGGATTCTGAAACTTTGTCTGACATACTTTGGACATGTTGCAAAGCAGTATCAGTCCTTGGAGAGGGACACCATGCTTGGGAGGGTGGAGGGACAGCGCAGGAGAGGAAGACCCTTGATGAGATGGATTCATTCAGTGACTGTGGTAATGGGGGTAGGGGAGTCAGAGACAATAAGATTGGCACAGGATATAGCAGAGTTTAGGGCTGTTGTACTTTGGGTCACTATGAGTCGCTGGTAACTTAATGGCACACAACAACAATAACAACCTGGGGTTACTGTTATGTTGAACTTTGTTCCATTGGGATGTCAAATTACATGTTGGTTATCCACGGTGAAGAGTGTTTGGTGGAGCTCCCTGTTTAAGACAGGTTTGGTAGCAGGAGTGGCACGCACTTCCTAAAGAACATGACTCTGGAAACTTTATAAACTTTGAGAAATGGTGATAATTATAGAAAGGTTTCAGGTCTTTTATTTCAGAGGGTCGCTTTGAGTCATGCTTAACTCGATGACAGTAATCAACACAGTAACAACTATTATTAATGTTTCTTGATTTCATGCTATATCAATTTCATACTGCAAAAATTGATAGAAATCTTCAATATCTTCATGCCTTAGTGGTTTAGTTGTGCTGAAAACCCGGAGGTCATGGCTTTTTGGCAGTGGGAGTTCACCAGTGACTGAGGGAAAAAAAGGGGGCAATATTCTCCTGTGAAATTTACATTCTTGGAAACACAGTGGAGGATCAGCTCTGAGTTACTACATGAGGAAAATGAGTTTGAATAATTTTAGTATATTTGAACAATAGTCATATTAACAGGTCTTCCTTGTATGAGTATAGATGCTATCGCATAATGTCCAATTATTTGATATGCATCTGAGAGCAGGACAGTGAATAAGGATGACAAACCAAAAAAAAAAAAATTATGCCTATGAGCTGTGTTTTTGGAGAAGAACATCCCATGGACTGCCAAAGAACAAATAGATAAGTCTTAAGAGCGTGCAGCCAGTGTGCTCTTTGGAGGCAAGAATAATGAGGCTGTGACTCACATTCTTTGGGTATGTTGTTAGAAGGGGTTATTCCTTGGAGAAAGGCCTGATGCTGGGAAGGGTGGAAGGCTGGAAAAGGAGAGGGAGACCCTCAAACAGGTCATTGGTGTGGTGACTGCTGCAATGGGTTCTTGTGTGTAAGGAAGTGTGAGGATGGCACAGGACAGAACAGGGTTAAGATCTTTCATAGGTTTTCTACAATTTGTGCTTGACTTGATGGAACCTAACAACAGCAACAACAATCCTAAACCTTACATTTTATTTCAGGAAAGATATTGAATGTGTGTGTGTGTGTGTGTGTGTGTGTGTATAAATATATATTACAATTTTTCCTCAAGTTGTCATTCCTGGTGTTATAGACTATATGATAATTTGATTCATAATACTCTATCATAGTCCATTTTATTTCACTCATTGCTAGGAAGCTGATTATTTTGTTATGCATTTCATTCTTGACAACTCCAAATTTTCACAGAGTTATGCTTTGTATATTCCACATTTCAATTAGTATTGGAAGTTTGTAGCTGTTTCTCTTCATTTTATTCATAGTTCATCAATTAATGAAGATTCTTCACTAACTGAAAATGACTCCATTTATATCCTCATCTTCCATTATTACTATGCTGTACAATGTTCCATTGGATTCATGGAATTTTCAAAGCTCCATTATTTCAGAAGTAGTAGGTTTAGCCTTATTTAGCTACAAGTCCAAAGGATGAAGGGTGAAGCTTCACCATCCTTCCCTCCAAGAAGTACTCTGACGGTACTTTTCCCCAGATAAAATAATTGTTCTTTTGGCAGTCCATAGGATATACAGTACTTTTTTTCCAGTATGACAACTCAAAAGGCATCAATTCTTCTGATATCCTTATTCATTGTCCAGCTCTCTGATGTATAGCAGGTGATTGACAAGACCATGGTTTGCCTGAATCAAGTACATCTTAATCTTTAAACTGACATTTTTGCTCTTCAGCATTTTGGAGACGTCCCTGATAGCAGACCTATCCAATACAATACATGTTCTGATTTCCTGGAGACTGCTGGAACCAAATGTATTGATTGTTGATCCAACCAAGATTAAATAATTTACAGCTTCAAGTTTTCCCTTCCACCTCTCATAAGGTTGACTATTGGTCCTGTGGTGAAGAGCTTTGCTTTCTTGATGTTGGGTGTAATACATATTGAAGGCTCTAGTCCTTGATCTTCTGCAGCAAGTATTTCATATCGCCTGCACTTTCAGCAAGCAAAGTTGTATCATCTGCATAATTCATGGTTGTTATTAATCTACTTCCAATCCTCATTGCCACCTCCTTCTTCATAGAGTTAGTTCAGCTTTGTGAATTATTTGCTCAGCATACAGATTGAATAGATATGGAGAAAAGAGAAAACCCTGACCCAAATGCTTCCTGATTTTAAAACATGCAGTGTTTCTTTGCTCCATTTAAACAACAGCTTCTTGGTCTAGGTATAGATTTCTCATGAGCACAATTCTCAGCATTAGCCATAATTTCTCATGATCCATGCAGTCAAATGTCTGCATAGTCACTAGACATTGTCCTGGTTTTCTCTGCTCTCAAGCAGGATCCAGCTGACATCAGCAATGAATTCCCCTGTGCTGTGGTTTTTCCTAAACTCAGCTTGAACTTCTGATACTTTCTTACCAATGCACTCTTTTAGCCATCTTTAAATCATCTTCAATATTTTGTCTGCATGATATATTACTTTGTAATTTCATATTCTGTTGGATTACTATTCTTGGGAATGGGGACAAATTGGGATCTCTCCCAGTCTGTCAGCCAGCCAAGAATCCATCCTCCATATTTCCTGAAAGAAACTGGAATCAGCTAGAAGGCACGTAGTAAGATCTTTAAAATACCAAATACACAAATTACAAGTCCATATTTTGTTAGAATATTTAAAAAACCCACTAATGTTTACTACAAATACAAAATTATAAACTTGTAAAATTAAAAACTGCCATGTTGTTGTTGTTGTTATGTGCCGTTGAGT
>NW_006399803.1:4927604-4936802 GCF_000299155.1 Elephantulus edwardii
AGATGGATCTAGAAATTACTTTTTTTACTATGAAGGCAACCCCATTTTTCCTTGTCTTTTCATCTCCAGAGTAATATATCATATGGTCATCTGACTCAAAATGCATAAGCACCTTAAAATTAATAAAAAACCAAAATATTTTCATACATAGTATCAGTATATTTCTACATTACCTATTACATTATTTGATAATAAATTCCTTATTATTTCCACAAAAGATAAGAACACTTTAATTATCCTCAGGAAGTATAGAAAGGTAATTCAATCTTCCCTGCCATGATAGATTTAAGTTTATTTTTTATCATAAATAATATAGAAAATGTTGCTTCATTTTATTAATTTCATGATTCAAGTAACTTAAATTTTAAGAATTACCATAACATATTTTCACAATCTCTAATGAATTTCTTTCTTATTTAAGCTGTAAGTTTCGTAAAACATTTCCAGACGACTGTCATACCTCCATTTCATAATGCATTTTTAATTGATGTGATATCAGGATAAGGTTGTGTGTTAATTTGGTTAGGTGGTGATTCTAGCAGTTTTACAATTGTAATGTACTCTGGCAATTACATAATGTCATCACATTCTTTATGAGATATGATATAATCATTTCCATGATAAGCTCTGCTATGAGCAAGCAATTAATTCAAAGCAAGTTTCCTCAGAGATATGTTCTGTATTCAATATGTATGTATGTACATATGGCAAAATTCTCTGCCTCTTTGCTCACTCTGGTTCCTGCACATGACATGTCATCATGTGACCTCCAGTTCATGAAGCTCGAGCTAGTAGTCTTCCATATTATGTCCTACCTTCTAATTCACAAGCCTCTGCCACATGTAAGCCAGCAGTCTACTGTTTTACATGCCAGTCTTGGATTTGCCAGTTTCTGCAGTTAAAAGAGATAATATAGCCCTCCAGCTTTACGTCAAATCTACAGGCTTGTGACTTGCCAGCTTCTACAATTGCATGAGTGATTTTCTTGAGATAAATATCTGCGTTCTCTCTCCCTCTGTTTCTCTCTGTGTCTGTCAGTTTTGTGTGTGTGTCTCTCTCTCCATATACATATTATAGAGAGGAAGAGGTCACCCATTGCAGACACTGGTGGAGCTCCCCAATTAAAACAAGCTTGGAAGCAGGAGTTCCATCCACTTCCGAAATAGCTTGCCTCTAGAAACCCTATGAACTTGGAGAAAAGAAGAAAGTTATATAAGAGTTCAAGTCTTTTGTTCATAAGGTCGCTATGAGTTGCCTTCGACTTGATGGCATTTAGCAACAACAACAACAACATAGAGAGAGCTCAGTTGGCCTAATGGACAGAAAGTGAAGCTACCAAGCCAAAGGTGGGTGGTTTTAATCTGCATCCCTAAGGCGTGTTTTTAATTGCTTTTGGTCAAACATTCTTGGTGGCATAGCACTGGTCTGTCGATTTGCTGTACAGAGTAACTTGTGGCTCTTGTTATATTAAACACTGTGACTCTGATGTGCCAAAGGCGATATTGGCCAATCATGGTGGACAATGTTTGGTGGAGCTCCCCAATTAAAACAAGATTGGAAACAGGAGTGGCATACACTTCAGAAATAGCTTGCCTCTGGAAAACCTATGAATTTGGAGAAATTAAGAAAGTTATACAAGAGTTCAGGTCTTTTGTTCAAAGGGTCACTATGAGTCGCCTATGACTCGATGTCATTTAACAACAACAACGACACTGGAAGTTGTCTTAGGCTAAGTTAATAGAGAAACAAAACCCAATCAAGTTTGCTATCGTGAATAAGTCATCAATAAACATGGGTGTGCATAGCAAAGTGGACTGGGAGAGGGGTGGCAGGGAGGGAGAAAATTATACAATGAATGCATTTTTTTAATGATTTGGGGTGAAGGGAGAAAAATGTGCAACAATGAATGAAAATCCAACTTTTCTGTAAACTTTTTCAAAAATCACGATTAAAAAATAGAATAAAATTTAAAAAACTGAAAGAAAAGGAGTTGAGTTGCTTGCATTTGAGTAGAAAGGAACATCTTATATGAATGTGGATTGAATAAAATTGTTGGAATTAGTTTCATCAACTCTCTGCTGTCTTTTCAAAGATGCCAGGGCATGATGGGAATGAATTAATCTGGTACAGTTTCCAATGCATAAGAATTATGTACCTGCTAGTTAAAAGTTTAACTAAGTCAATGTATTTTTGTCATTGTTGGGTGCCCACAAGTTGACTACTACTCACAGCAACCTTATGAGCAAGAGATCTAAACCCTATCCTGTGCCCCACAATCTTTGGCACTTTCAAGTCCGTTGCTGTAGTCATCGTGTCAATCCACCTGGTTTAGAGTCTTCCTCTCCTTCACCATCACTCTACCTTTCTAAGCTATTCTCCAAGGAATTTCCTTTCCTGGTAATAGGCCTAAAGTATGTGAGATAAAACTTTATTATCTTGCCTCCCAGGAGCACTATGGTGGCACCTTCTCCAAGATATATCTGTTTGTTCTTTTGGCAGGCTGTGAGATACTCATAATTCTTTTCTCACATCACAGTTCAAAGTTATCAATTCTTCCTCTTTCATCTTTATTCATTGTCCAGCACTCAGATATATAGCAAGTGACTGATAAGACCATGGCCTGACCCAGCACACCTCAGTCTTCAAACTGACATCATTGCTCCTCAATAATTTGGAGAAACCTTTAACTGTAAACTTTCCCAATTCATTATGTCTTCTGATCTTCTGACCACTGGTACCAAGTGCACTGATTGTAAGTAAGATGGAGTTGTTGATAGTTTCAATCTTTTCTTCCACTTATAATGATGTTGCCTTTTGTTCCAGTGGCAAGGATTTTTGTTTTCTTGACATTGAGATGTGATCCATATTGAAGACTGCAGTGTTTCAACAGCAAGCACTTCAAGTCTTCCTCACTTTTGGTAAGCAAGTTTGTATTATCTGCATAAGGAAGATCATTGATTAATCTTCCCCTAATCGTGATGCCACATTCTTTTTAATAGAGTCTACATTCTCGTAAGATTTGCTCAGCATGTAGTTTACATAGACATGTAAAAAGGATACAACCCTGATTCACACCTTCCCTAATCTTAAACCATTCAATTTCCCTTTGTTCTGTTTGCACAATAGCCTCTTGGTCTAGGTATAGGTTTCATAGGCACACAATTGAGTGAGGTTCTCATTCTTCTAATGTTAACAACCATAGTGTATTATGATCCACATAGTGAAATATCTTTATTGTTGTTGTATGTGCTATTAAGTTGCTTGTGACTCATAGTGACACTATACACAATATTTCTGAACTCTGCTATAACCTGAACCAGTCTCACTGTCTGACTCACTTACTCTCATTACGCCACTTACTGTATCAGTCCCTCTCACCCAGAGTCTTCCTTTCCTGAGCTGTTCCTTGACCCTTCCAAGCATGATAATCCTTTCCAAAGACTGGACCCTTCTGGCTACATGACCAAAGTATGTGAAACAGAGTCTCAAAATAATTGCCTCCAAGGATTGTCTTGGTTTCATTCCCTCAAAGACAGATCTGTTAGTTCTCTTGGCAGTCCATAGTCAATAAACCATAAATATACATTCTTTTGGTATTCTCTACTTTCAGCCAGGATCCATCTGACATTAGCAATGATGTCTCTGGTGCCATGGCCTCTTTTAAATCCTGTTTGAACATCTGAGAATTCTCTGTCTGTCTTTTCTAATCATCTTCAGCAGTATTTTGCATGCATATAATATTAATGATTTTGTGCATTGATTTCCACATTCCACATTCCATCTTTTTTGAGGAAGGGAACAAATATGAATCTCTTGCAGTCAGTTGGCCACACAGCTGTCCTCTATGTTTCCTGGCACAGACTAGTGAGCACATCCAGGCCCACATCCCTGTGATTGAATCCTAGCCCATCTAGGATTAAAAACATTAAAAACTGCATGATCTTGGAGAAATTATTTAATCTTTTCACACTGATCAGAAATGAGGATAATTTGTTACAGGATTCAACAAGTGAGGAAGCACTAAGCAGAACATGTAACTATCTGTAAAATTATTAATGCTTCACACACGGCCTACTGTGTTATAGAAAGCAATATTTGTATCATTTCACCTCTTCTCTGATTTTATTGTCATCCACAGTGTTTATGATCATTCATGGTGTCTTCCCAGCCCAGACATCCTCTCTGAGTTGTCTCTTTCTGCTTTGCCAACTCCAGGAGTGGGTCAAGTTGCCTAACCAGATGTAGACAAATATTGATTCCAATGCAATGTCTTAATAAAAACTGATGGCTTAATAAAAAACATTCCCAGCAACTTTGAACAAGAGGTTTTTTTTAGTTCATTGTGTTGCTTTGTCCTAGGATATGTCTAATGAGATGCTCAGCTTTCAATTTTTAAATCTTCTTGCAGGAAATGAGTTAAAATATTAGGCAGACAAAGAAGAATTTTTTTTAACCTTTTTGGCATTCTCCTCTAAGTGGCCAGGAAATTTGTAGCAGATTTTGAGACTTTGTAATTACTCCCTATTCCTTGTTTTTCCAATCATTTTAGAGAAAAAGATGTTTCTACTTGGTAAAGTGGCCAAGTCTTTTAATCTATTCTGTGTGTAAAGGGGCGGGGGAGGAGGGAAAGACATTGTAAATCAGAACTTTTCTCTCTGATAATATGCAGTGAGTTTTAATTTCCTTGTTATTTTTGGATTGACTTTGTGTTTGATAGTCTATGTTGTCACGTGGTACATATGGATTGTCATCAGCTGGTAGCCAGCTGCTAGGGTGGAAGTCCTCACAGCAGCTGGGTATCAACTCCTCGACCTCTCTTGTGAACACAACAAAGTGGCACTCGTGAGAATAACTGAAGCCAATGCCACACAGAAGAAGCACTTAGGCAGAAGGAAATGTGTAACAGGGTCACTGTACCTCCTGATTGTGTGTACTTGCTTTTTCTCTAGGATCATGTATGACAGAAGCATTAGTTGTAAAGTCAGTTCTGGTTCATGGTGAACCCATGTGTGACAAAAATAGAACTGTGTGCAATAGAATTTTCAGTGGTTGATTTTTTAAATAGTTGTTGTTATATGCCATCGAGTCGCCTGTGACTCATAGCGACCCTATGTACAAGAGCTCTAAATGCTGTTCTATCCTGTGCCAACCTAGCCATCTCAAACTCACTTATTCCCACCGCTCCACTCACAGAATAGATCCATCTCACCAAAGGTCTTCCTCTCCTTCACCGCCCCTCCACTCTGCCAAACATGATGTCCTTCTCCAAGGTCCAGTCCCTCCTTGCAACATGCCCAAAATATGTCAGACGAAGCTTCAGAATCCTTGACTCCAGGGAACATTCTGTCTTCACCCTCTCCAGGACAAACCTGTTTGTTCTCCTAGCAGTCCAATAGTAGATCACCTTTTATTGTTTCTGAGGTGACTCTTTAATCTTTTGTTAGTGTGTTGTCTACTCCACCCAGGGACTCCTTACGGTGGCTTAAAAACAGTTCAGTAATGCCATTCTTATAAAAGGTATTTGCAATGAATAAATCATTGAATGTATAGAAGTCTATCATTCTATCTCTAGCCTTATTTCTGTCACAGAGTACATGTTTTCCAGCTACTGATCCTTCTTCCCTGTTCCCAACTTTTGCGTTCCAGCTCTCCATTATTATTAATGCATCTTGATTGCACATTCCATTGATTTCTGACTGCAAACATTGGCAGAACTCTTCCATTTCCTCCTTTTTTCTCTAGTTGTTGGTACATATATTTGAATGATAGCGGTATTCACTGAACTTCCTTGTATGTGTATGGATATTATCCTGTCACTCACTACATTGTATTTTATGATGGATCTAGAAATGACTTTTTAAATTATGAAACCAACCCCATTTTTTCTCACCTTTTTACTTCTGGCATGATCATCTGATTCAAAATGCCCCATGCCAAGCCATCTCACTTCGCCAATCAATACCTAGTATGTCAATATGTATGTGTTTCATTTCTTTCTTAACAACATCCAATTTTCCAACATTTATGCTTCTCACATTCCATGTTCTGATCACTAGTGTCTGTTTACAGTTCTTCCTCCTTCTTTGTGTTTCCATATCTGAGATCTCAGTCCTAATTGCCATGTCTGCTAGTCTAAGAGTGCTCTATTGTACATAGGATTTTCAAAGGCCTGTTATTTCAGAAGTGGATGGCCAATCCTTCCTAGTCTGTCTCAATTTGTGTTTGTGTTTGATTTTTTTAATGATGGTATCTGACAGACAAGCATTTTAGAGAAAAGATCAGATGAAAGACATTTATCCAATTAAAAATATGACTGATAGATTTAATGTTGCTTCTCACCCTTGCCACATGTATTTTGACCAACCGCTTACCTTACTCCACCACCATCACTTCCTACTTCTGCCTACACCATTCAAGACCTCTCTCCCCTGGACCAGGCCTTGATATGATGGCTTAAGTCTCAAGCCATCAGGATTTCTGTGATTCTGAACACCTCATGCTATTGCCAGTTTCTTATGATGTGGCTAGTATCTCTTCAATTTAAAAGTCTCTCAGGTACGAGTATCAAGGGCAGCTTCTTTTCTCAGAGAGTTCTGAAAAAAAGGTCTTGAACTTGAACTTAAACTCCAAGATTGACTTCTTGTGGGTTAATGTGCAAAGAGCTGGAGCCAAAAAATCAAAAGGGCTGGACTCGCTTAGCATTTCTTAAGCTGAAGAAGTTGAAAAACAAATTCCAGCCACCAGTGGCAATACTTAAGGATGTTTTGGGTAGAGTGTTAAATGATCCAAGAAACATTAAAAAAAAAGATGAAAGGAGTATGTCAAGTCACTGTACCAGAAGGAATTGGCTGACACAGAAGAATGTCATGAAATAACATATGAGCAAGAGCCTGTGGTGATGCAGGAGGACGTTCAAATTGCTATGAAGGAATTGGCAAAAAATAAGGCTCCAGGAGTTGACGGCATATCAATTGACATATTTCAACAAACAGACACTGCTTTGGATGTGCTCACTAAGTTGTTCCAAGAAATCTGGAGGACAGCCAGCTGGCCAACTGACTGGAAGAGATCCATATTTGTTTCCATTCCAATTAAAGGTGACCTGACATAGTGCGGAAATTATAGAATGATATCATTAATATCACATGAAAGCAAAATTCTGCTGGAAATTATCCAAAAATGACTGGAGCAACATGTCAACAGAGAACCGCCAAATGTGCAGGCTGGGTTTAGAAGAGATCGTGGTACTAGGGATATTATAGGTGATGTTAGATGGATCTTGGCAGAAAGCAGAATACCAAAGGAATGTCTATCTGTGCTTCACTGACCGTGCAAAGGCTTTTGACGGTGTGGATCACTACAAGGTGTGGCTGACTGAGAAGAATGGGAATCCCAGAACATTTTATTGTATTTATGTGAAACCTATACTTCGACCAAGAGGCAGTTGTCAGAACAGAGCAGGGAAACACTGCATGGTTCAAAATTGGAAAGTGAGATGTGTTCCATCTCCATACCTTTTCTATCTGTATGGAGAACAGATCATCCATAAGACTGGGCTGTATGAGGAGGAATGTGGCTTCAGGATTGGTGGAAGATTACTCAACCTGCGTTACGCAGATGACACAATCCTGATTGCTGAAACTGAGGAGGACTTGAAGCCCTTGCTGTAGAAGGTCAAGGACTGCAGCCTTCAATATGGATTAAAGCTCAACATCAAGAAAACAGAGATTCTCACCACTGGGCCAATTGGCAGCATCAGTATGGATGGTGAAGAGATTGAAATAGCTAACAGTTTTAGTTTGCTTGGCTCCACAGTCAGTAGTCTTGGTACCAACAGCCAGGAAATCAAGAGACAAATTGCATTAGCAAAGTCAGCTGTCAGGAGCTTTTCCAGAGCACTGAAGAACAACGACATCAGGCTGGAGACTAAGGTGTGCCTGATCCAAACTATAGTTTTTGCAATTGCATGCTATTCATTGGAGAGCTGGACAGTGACTAGGAATGATAGAAAGAGAATTTATGCCTTTGAGCTGTGATGCTGGATAAGAGTGTTGAATATGCCAAGGACTGCTAGGAGAACAAACAGGTTTGTCCTGGAGAGGGTGAAGCCAGGCTGCTCCTTGGAGTCAAGATTCTGAAGTTTAGTCTGACACACTTTGGGCGTGTTGCAAGGAGGGACCAGTCCTCAGAGAGGGATATCATGTTTTGGGGAGTAGAGGGACAGCGCAGGCGAGGAAGACCCTTGATGAGATGGATCAATTAATTCAGTGATTGAGATAGTGGAAGTAGGTGTGTCAGAGACAATTAAGTTGCCCCAGGATAGAGCAGGGTTTTGAGCTCTTGTACTTAGGTCGCTATGAGTCATAAATGACTCAACGACACAGAAAAACAACAACAATGTCATTCTTAGAATATTTTTTCCTTTAAATTGCTTAATTTTGCTGTTATGTGCCATCGAGTTGCTTGCGATTCATAGTGACCCTGCTCTATCTTGAGCCAATCTCATTGCCTCTGACATACCTACCCTAGTCATACCTTTATCCTAGTCACTGAGTCAATCCATTTCATCCAAGGTCTTCCTCTTTGACTCTCTCCCACCATCCTTCTTAGCATGATGTCTCTCTCCAATGACTGGAGCCTCTGTTTTATATGTTAAAAGTTAGATGAAGCTTCAAAATCCTTGCCTCCAAGAAACTGCCTACATTTACCCTCTCAGAGATGAACCTGTTTGTTCTCCTAATATTCTATGGTATATTCAATAATCTTTTCCAGCATCACAGCTCAAAGACATAGATTCCTCTTCTCGCATCCTCAGTCATTGTCTAGGTCTCTGAAGCATAGCAAATAATTGTGAAGACCATGGCCTGGATTAGGTGCACCTTAGTCTCCAGATTTGCTTCTCTAGAATTTCTTCATATACATATGAATATTGGAAAAATCAATAAGGAAGACTAATGACTTTGTCTTTGAACTGTAGCATTTGAAGAATACCACTGAATATACCATTGGCTGTCAAAAGAACAAACAAGTCTTGAAAGAAATAAAACCAGAATACTACTTAGAAGCAAGGTTAGTCAAGACAAGGAATTTATGCCATATCAATTGACATATTTCAACAAACAGATGTTGTCCAGGATGTGCTCACCAAGTTATGCCAAGAAATCTGGAGGATAACTACCTGGCCAATTGATTGTTCCC
>NW_006399803.1:4937357-4937882 GCF_000299155.1 Elephantulus edwardii
TGAGGAGGACCTGAAGCACTTTTTGCAGAAAGTTAAGGACTGTAGTCTTCAATATAGATTGAAGGTCAATATCAAGAATACAAATATTTTCATCCCTGAGCCAATTACAATTTCAGCTTGCTTGGCTCCAAAAGCAACACTCTTCGCATAAGCAGTCAGGAAATAAAAGAACAATTGTATTGGGAAGTCTGGGGCCTCTCTAAAGTGCTAAAGAGTATTTATAATCAGTCTAGAGACTAAGGTGTCCTTGATCCAGGTCATGGTCTTCACAATTACTGGTTATGCATGAGAGAGCTGGACAATGAATAAAGATGCCAGAAAAGGATCAATGTCTTTGAGTTGTGTTGGAAAGAAGTATTGAACATACCACACCATAGACTGCAGAGAGGGCACACAGGTCTTTATTGGAGAATGGGAAACCATGTTTCTCCTCAGAAGTAAAGATTTCTTTTAATTTTTTTATTAATATTAATGAAGGTGCCCGGGATTTCAGGCAGGAGCAGGCCCTTGGAAGCTCTGACAAGC
>NW_006399803.1:4954276-4955169 GCF_000299155.1 Elephantulus edwardii
TCATTCATTGTTGCACTTTTCTCCCCAGCCTCCCCCTCCTCCCCAATTCACTCTTCTCCTTGAAAAGAAAAAGAAAAACTCATTGTTATGCAGTCCTTTCCCCCCAAGTCCACTCAACTATGCAGCCTTCACTCTGGACTTCTGTAATGACAAGAATACCCATTCATTTTGAAGATCCATCTCACATACTTTGAGCATGTGGCCAGGAGGTACCAGTCCTTGGAGAAGGACATCATGCTTGGAAAGGTGGAGGGACAGCGCAGGAGAGGAAGACCCCAGATGAGATGGATTAACACAGTAACTGTTGTAATAAGGATAAGTATGTTGAGGTCAGTGAGACTGGCTCAGGACACGGCAAGGTTCCTTGAGTCTCTATGAGTCCCAGATGACTCAGTAGCACATAACAGCAAATAACCTCAACAACATATATGAAAAGCAATTGGAAACAACCTAACTGTCCAGAACAATGAGACGATTAACTTAAGATACACTTACATAATGGAATGTCAGACAACTATTTGAAATATTTATGTAGACAAGGAAGCAGGCCAACATATTTAAATGAGTCTTCAAAGTGCTGTCCACTGAGGTAAGACTGTACACACACTTACAGCCAGTTGTCCAGAGTATTATCAATGGTGCACTTCACAAAAGGGTAATCCTGTGGTAGTACCCTTGCCCCAGAACGTGACTTCTGCTCTGAACATCAAAGCTAAGGGGAAGAGAAGAAGTTAGTCAATTTTAGAATGTAACTAGAGGGGACATGCTGCACAAACCTCATGTATTTTAAAATCCAAGTGCCTCAAATGATTCAAGAAAAGTGTAGATGTCAGAATTGACATTGTATGCTTTATACAACTGAGTTCAAATTTGCTTTTGTAAATAAAGTTTTT
>NW_006399803.1:4956484-4958411 GCF_000299155.1 Elephantulus edwardii
ACTGAGATATTTCACTCAGCCTAGTGTCCTCCAGGGTCATCCATTTTGTATAATATTTCATGAATTCCTTTCCCGTATCAAATCCTTCACCTTCCACAGCTCTGTGGTGCCACCACTGCTGCCTTCCTCCTCCCTCTCCCATCCCTTCACCATCCTCTCCTGTTCTGGGGGCCTGTAGCTGTTGGCATCTGCAGCCACCGGCTGTGCAGGGGCTCTGTCATAGTGGACGCCGGGCCTGGCAACTGGCACCTGGTTGAGGCTAGGGACCTCTGGGTTCCGGCCACAGTGACAGTTGTGGCAGTGCGCGCTCGGTGGTGGGTAGCAGGCAGAAGTGGGACTCACCCACGTTATTTCGAGAATATTTGTCCTCTTGATGTTAAGCTTCAGTCCATATTGATGGCCAGCAATCAACTGCTTGGCTGTTTGTGTACATATAAGTTGCATAGCCTCTTTCAATGTGGCATGCTGGGCTTCCTGCTCCTTATGATGCATCTCTTATGGCCTCCATCTTGGTTCTAAGAATTTATTTTGGAAAGTTTATCCTGAGGCTCCATTGTACCAGCTGCAGGGTCTGGCACATGCCATCCATCCCAGGTGAGAGGTTCCCAGGGTCTGGCTGCAGAGGCCCCATGGAGCCATGCTGGTGGTGTGGGATGAGCAGCAGGGGGCTAGGAGTTGTGGGACTCATCCATTCTTTTTGGGGAATCTTTGTTCTCTTGATGGTGAACCTCAATCCATATTGAAGACCAGTAATCAACTGTTTAATTGTTCAATTACCGATAAACTGAGGAATGTGGAGTGCCATGGTGACCCATCTCTATGCACCTTGCTGCTGCTCCAGCTGCTTATGCTATTTCCTATGCCACTGCCATCTTGGTCCTTCAGATTTCTTGGCACAACCTGACGAGCACATCCAGGGCAGCATCTGTTTGTTGAAATATGTCAATTGGTACCCTGTCAATTCCTGGGGCCTTGTTTATTGTCAATTCTATCAGAGCAGCTTGAACTTGTTCCTTCATTTCCACCGGCTTTTATTCATATGTTGTTTCATGGATTCTTCTGTGTCTGCAAATTCCCTATGATGGGAAACACCACATTTTGCAACTGTTGTTGCTGCTGTTGTTATTTCACTTTCTGCAGGACATGGTATGTTCAACACTCTTCTCCAGCACTAGAATGCAAAGGTATCATCAATCCTTCTGTCAACCTTAGTCATTGTCCAGTTTTCTAATGTATTATTGTTGTTATGTGTCAACAAGCTATGACTAATAACACAGTATCTCTGAACCCAACTCTATCCTCAGCCAGTCTCACTGCCTCTGACACACCTACTCCCATTATCCTAGTTAGTGTGTCATCCAACATCTTCCTCTCCTGCACTGCCCCTTCACCTTCCAAGCATGATGTCCTTCTCCATGGATGGTCTTTTCTGTCCATATGCCCAAAGTATGTGAGGCAGAGCTTCAAAATCCTAGCCTTCAAGAAGAAACTTGGTTTCACTCTCTCTTGGCAGAGTTATTCGCAATAATGTAATACATTAAACATCCGCATATGTTTGTTGTTGTTGTTGTTATGTGCCATCGAGTCGCTTGCGACTCATAGCGACCCTATGTACAACAGACCTAAACTCTGTTCTGTCCTGTGCCAATCACACTGTCTCCGACACTTCCATCCCAATTATCCCAGTCACTGAATCAATCCACCTCATAGAGAGCCTTCCTCTTCTGCGCTGTCCCTCCACCCTCCCAAGCATGATGTCCCTCTCTAAGGACCGGTCTGTCCTCACAACATGTCCAAAGTATGCTAGACGGAGCCTCAGAATCCTTGCCTCCAGGAACCACCCGGTTTAACCCTTTCCAGGACAAATCTGTTTGTTTTCCTAGCAGTCCATGGTATTCTCAGTACTCTTCTCCAGCACCACAGCTCA
>NW_006399803.1:4959031-4960355 GCF_000299155.1 Elephantulus edwardii
ATTAGAACAATCAAGTGTTCTGGGATTCCCATTCTTCTCAGAGTCAGCCATAGTTTGTTATGATCTACACAGTCAAATGCCTTTGCATAGTCAATGAAACGGCCGTATGTGTTTACCTAAGTATAAATGTGACATCAAGATCAGAGGAATCACTAATAATCTGCCTTATGCAGATGACACAATCTTGTTTGCTCAAAATGAGGAGGACTTGAAGCACTTGTTGCAGAAGATCAATGAATACAGCCTTCAACAGATTAGATCTCAATGCCAAGATAATTCTTACCATTAGACTGATAGGCAACATCATTACAGATGGAGACAAGATTGAAGCTATCAATGACTTTATCTTACTTGGTTCCACAATCCACACCTTTGACAGCTGCAGTCAGGAAATTAGGAAATGTAGTGCACTAGGAAAGTCTGCAGTTAGGGACCTCTCCAAATTATAGAGGAAAATGGATGTCAGTTTGAGGACTAAGATTCAAGCCTTGGTAATTTTAGATACTTGCTATGTATCTTTAAGCTGGACAATGAATAAAGATGATAGAAGAATTACTGATCCCTTTGAACTATGGTGTTGAAGAAGAGTGCCGAATATCCCATTAACTGCCAAAAGAACAAACAAATAGGTCTTGGAGAAAATGCAATCAGAGTGCCCATGATAGGCAAAGATGATAAAGATTCACCTCACATACTTAGGACAAGTTGATACGAGAGGCTATTATTTGAAAAGGGACATCATGCTTGGAAAGGCAGAGGGTAGGCAAAGGAGAAGAAATTCAACCAGGTGGGTTGACACAGTGACACTGCTACAATGGGCTCTAGTGTGTCAGGAAGTATACAGATGGCACACGATAGGACAGGGTTCAGACCTGTTTTACATAGGGTAGTTATGGGCAGAATTCAACCTGATAGTACCTAACAACAGCAACATGTATGATTTATTATATAATCATAAAGTCTGAAATTAATGACACCAAAATACTAATTATAATATCCGATTATAGGATGATATAAATTTTTATAGACTTAATTATATTTCTAATATTTCTTAATAATAATACATGTTGTTGTTGTTATGTGCCATTGAGTCACTTATGACTCATAACGACCCTATGTACAATAGCCGTGAATCCTGCCCTATACGGTGCCAATTGCACTGCCTCTGACACACCCATCCTGATTACCCTAGTCACTGAATCAATCCACCTTATAGAGGGTCTTCCCCTCCTGCGCCGTCCCTCCACTCCCCCAAGCATGATGTCCCTCTCCAAGGACCTGTCCCTCCTTACAACATGTCCAAAGTATGTCAGACGAAGCCCCA
>NW_006399803.1:4962150-4964740 GCF_000299155.1 Elephantulus edwardii
TAGCTCCTGTGGACTTGGTTTAATTTTCCTCAGCTTCAGCTTGAACTTGCGTATGAGTAGTTGGTGGTCTGTTCCACAATTAGTTCCTGGCCTAGTTTTCACAGCTGATAGTGAGCTTCTCCAGCGGTTCTTTCCACAGATATAATCAATCTGATTCCTATGCATACCATCAAGTGAAATCCATGTCCATAACCTGCGTTTATGTTTCTTATAAATAGTATTTGCAATAAATAAGTCATTAATTGTACAAAATTCAATCATTCTATCTCCAGGTTCATACATATTATTTGTATATTAAAAGTCAACATGTAGACTAGTTTTTTAATGATAAGAAAGTATTGTAAAGTGTTCCTATTTTAAAAAATTCCTACATGTGAGCACATGCTGGTAAAGCTTCAATATTTCAAATGTGGAGAAAGAGAGAGACAAGATGGCTGCTTATTCTGTGTCAGTAATCACAGGACTCAAATGGCTTTAGATCTCTTTCCAGAACTATAAATACATGGAATTGATTTTAGATTGGGATATTATGTAGACTTCTTTGGTTATAAAACCCTCAAATCTACTCTAGAAATCCAGCAGAATTTCGTGTTTGACATATTCATGGTGCGCATACAAAACCCAAAGAAATCAAGGATAAAAACAAAAGCCATATTTGTATAACCAGTAATTTGTTAAATATTTTACTTGGAAACATGTCTGAAGAAACAGTAATAGTGCCCCAAAGCCAATAGAACTAGTCTTGCTTCTTTATGCTCTCAGGCATCTACATTTTTGTTCGTTCTTATCTTCAAGTCTGTGACCATACTGCAAATAGCCTTTGCCTGCCAAAGGTTCTTATTAAATGTTTTCTTAGGTTGAGGTTTTAATGTTGTTTCTATTATAATAAAGATAATATATCATTATGCTGTTTTAGACAGCTATATTTTAAGCTTATTTCTACAATTTATGGCATTATGACATGGCTTGATGATGATAATGATATAATAGTAGTTCTGTTCTTGTTATTGCTATTATGTGCCTTCAAATCAGAACTAACTAATCATTGACCCTCCAGCTGGTTTTCAGAGGCTGAACCTTGCCCTATCCTTTACCCTGCTCGTTATCTGATATTCTTGAGCCTTTTGTTATAGTTGAATAAACAGGTATGTCTTGGAGAAGGTGCAGCCTGAGTACTCTGGAGAGTCAAAGATAATGAAGCTTTGTCTCATATACTTTGGGCATGTTGTGAGGAGAGGCTATTCCTTGGAGAAGGACATCATGCTTGGGAAGGCAGAGGGTCAGCAAAAGAAAGAAAGACCCTTTGAAATAGTGGCTATAGCAATGGGCTTGAGTGTGTCAGAGATTGTGAGGATGGCATATGATAGGATGGAATTCAGATCTGATTTTCATAACATCACTATAAATTGTATTCAACTATACCAATTGTTACACTTACTGTGTCTTCATCTTGTTGATAATATTCCTGTCTTTTGCTGACCCTCTATATTTCCCACCCAAATATCAATTTGCAAAAACTGGTCCCTTCTAACAACACGCCCAAATTATGTGAGACAAAGATTCAGTATCCTTATTACTATGGAGCACGTTGGTTGCACTTTCTCTAAGACATATTTGTTTTCTCTTATAGCAGTCCATGGGATTCTCAGGATTCTTCCACAACATCACCATTCGAAAGTATTGACTTTTGTCAGCCTTATTCATTGTTCAGAAGGATAGGAAGTAATTGAAAAAAAGTAATTGGGGAAAAAAATCATCCATGGCTTGGACTGGAGCATGTTAGTCTTTAAACTGACTTCCTTAATAGATTTCTGTAGTTACTATGTGCCATCAAGTTGCCTGCATCTTATAGACAATAGCTCTGAATCCTGCCCTATTCTAAGCCAATCTCATTGCCTCTAATATACCTACCCCTATTATCTCAGTTACCCCAGTCAGTCCATCTTACCTAGAATCTTCCTCTCCTGTGCAGTACCTCTACTCTTATAAGCATGATGTCCTTCTCCTAGGGCTGGTCCCTCCTGGAAACATGGCCAAAGTATGTGAGATGGATCTTCAAAATCCTTGCATCTGAGTAGAAACTTGGTTTCACTCTCTAAAAGACAGACTTGTTTTTTTCTTTTGGCAGACCATGATATGTTCGATATTCATCTCCAGCACTACAACTCAAAGATATTAATCCTTTTTCTATCATCCCTAGTCATTATTCAGCTTTCTGATGATAACAAATAATGGAGAAGACCATGGCCTGGGTCAGATGCTTCTTAATCTTTAGACTGACATGTTTGGTCTTCAGTACTCTGGAGAGGTCCCTGACAGGACCGGTCTCTCCTTTTTTAAAAAAATCTGCTTTATTTTTAAGAGCTTGTCAAGCTGACAGTGACTAAGGAGGACAGAAGGAGAACTGATGCCTTTGAACTCTAGTGCTGGAGAAGAGTGTTGAGGGTACCATGGACTTCTAGGAAAACAAATAGATTCATCCTGGAAGGGGTGAAACTGGGTGGGTCCTTGGAGGCAAGGATTCTGAGGCTCTGTCTAACATACTTTGGACATGTTGTAAGGAGGGACCGGTCCTTGGAGAGGGACATCA
>NW_006399803.1:4965042-4966232 GCF_000299155.1 Elephantulus edwardii
ACAAGTTGTAGTTGACATTGAGAAGAATGGGAATCCCAGAACATTTGATTGTGCTTATGCAAGGTGCTTCTTGATCAGGAGGCTGTTGTGTGATTGGAGCAGGGAGCACTCCATGGTTTGGAATTGGGAAGGGAGTGCGTCAAGGTGGTATTCTCTCTATATACCTATTCAATCTGTATGCTGAACAAATTATCTGAGAAGCTGGACTGCAAGAGGAGGAGTATGGCATCAAAATTGGAGGGAGACTCATTAATAACCTGCATTATACAGATAACATAACCTTGCTTGCTGTAAGTGAGGAGGGCTTGTATCACTGTTGCAGAAGATCAAGGAATGCAGCCTTCAGCATGGATTGAATCTCAAAGTCAGGAAAATGAAGATTCTTATCACTGATAGACAGCTGACAGATATGCTGACTGATAGACAGCATCATGAAGATGGAGAGGAGATTGAAACTGTCCACAGCTTCATCTTGTTTGGATCCAGAATTAATACCCTTGGTACAAGCAGTCAGGAAATGACAAGATAGATTGCACTGGGAATCTGCAGTTAAGGGCCTTCCCAAAATATTGAGGCGTAGTAGTGCAGGTTGAGGACTAAGGTGCATCTGATTCAGGACATATAGTCTTTCGATTGCTAGCTATGCATCCAAGATGTGGAAAATTAATAAGTATGACAGAAAAAAAGAATTGATGCCATTGAACTGTGGCGTTGGAGAAAAGCACTGAACATCCCATGGACAACCAAGAGAATGAGCAAATATGTATTGGAGAGGGTGTAACTGGCTGGAGTGTTCTTTGGAGACAAGGATAAGGCATCTCCTCACATACTTTGGACATGTTGCTTGGAGAGGGACATGACATTGGAAAGGGTGGAGAGTCTGCGAAGGAGAGGAAGACCCTCAACCAGATGGATTGATACAGTTGACTAATGCAATGGATTTTTGTGCATCAGAAGTATGAGAATGGCACAGGACAGAACAGGGTTCAGATCTTTTGTTCACGGGCTTGCTATGAGTCATGCTTGACTCGACGGCACCTAACAAGAACAACAACAACAACTAGTGGCAAATGCTTCCTTCGATTTTCCCTGAACGTACCAGTTGATAATTTGCATGAAATGCCTGTATTGCTGCATTTTTTTGCTCTGTCTCATGGCGTCATCTGTAATATGTTGCACTGCTAATCATA
>NW_006399803.1:4966332-4971673 GCF_000299155.1 Elephantulus edwardii
GGTCCTTGGAGAGGGACATCATGCTGGGTAGAGTGGAGGGACAGCGCAGGAGGGGAAGACCTTCTATGAGGTGGATTGATTCAGAGACTGGGGTAAACGGGATGGGTGTGTAGGAGACAGATGGCACATAACAACAACAACAACAATGTACTAACACTAATCTTTCAATTTTCTATTATTCATTCCTCCTTTTCTGAAGTGGGAAAGAGAAGGACATGACAGAGTATATAAATAAACAGGCAATTATATTTTCAGTTTGATATAATAAAAAACAGTGAAATTGGTTTTGAGTCAATTCCACCTCATGATGATCCTATAGGACACAGTCAAACTAGCCTCAGGAGTTTTCAAGGCTTTTAATTTTCAAGTAACCTTCTAGCAAAATTAAAAGTTGTCAAAAATGAAATGGAATTATTAAATATCCCAGTTATTCGTGAGGTTAATATGCTGATATTGACCATCTTGAATTGAACAATCATGTGGTCTACTCTACTACAGTGACAAACTGAAGAGGAAGGATACCATTTCTATTCTCTATCAGAACATTTGAAGGTCTATCCTGAAGTACAGTGCATAGATGAAATTGTATTACTTTCTCAAGGAAAGTGTTTCATCATTTCACTTGCATAATGATAATTGAGATTATAAGTATTCAAATTATAGTGGCTCTATTTCCTTTGTTTTGTATTTTTTCAGAAATTTCTCCTGATAATTTAATTTTCCAATAATTATTTTCTCATTGAGATATTCACTAGAGAATATGCACTAATAAATGATGGAACTAAATGTAGCCAACTTTAGGTTTCATAATAAAAACAATAGATTTAAGCACTTCTGCTGTTGCAGGTCTGTGTCATTGAGTTGAAACATATTCATAGCTGACTTTCCAGGGAATTTTAAGAGTCTGTTAAACTACACTGAAGGAGATTGTCCATCATTCTCTTTCATAAGCATCCTGTGGATTCAAATTGTTAGCCTTTAGATTGGCAGTTCCACTCCTTATTACTAAACAATAATGAAAGGCTTTCTTCTTAATTTCCAGCTTATTGAGCCAATAAAAGGAATCTATATTTTGAAAGAACAAAGTACAGAATGTGAGAATAGGTCAGAAAACTTTTTTATAATGATATATACTCTAGAAAAATTTACTACATCTCTCACTATCATCTCCTAAATTTATTTCACAAGGTTTTGTGGCTCGTAGTTAAGGAGTTGCACTGCCAGCTCAAACGCATGCAGTTTGAACTCGCCAGCTGCTCCTCAGAAGAAGGATTATCTCCTGTGCAATTTACAGCCTCCAAAACCTGCTAGAAGGTCACCTATGAGTTGGTTCTGACTGACTGGCACATAGCAAAAACAACAACAATAACAACAAATCTCTTTATTAAACTCTTTTTACAAGTTATTTTTTGCTAATATTGTATTTTAGTGAATATTTAAAGGATATCACAGCTTTGATGGACCTAGTGATAAAGAACTACACTGGCAACCTTAAGGTATATAATTCGCACCCACCAGCTTCTCTGAAGGAGAAAGATGGGCAAACTCCTTTGGTGCAATTTACTGTCTCTGAAAACACACTGGAGGGTCAGCTATACATTGGTTCCAAATCAATGGTAAATAACAACAACAGCAGCAACAACACCACCACCATTTTTCTCTCATTCATTTTTTATCAATTATGTGTGTAAAAATTATTTTATTTTAACTTTATATCATATTTTATAAATGTTAAAGCATGCAATTTCTACAAACAACTTCTTTGAATTTTTCCTCATGAATTAGGTTTTTTTTCCCCTTGGGCAATTTATATTTTAAGTCGATAAAGCATTGTGATGTCCAATTATTCCTTACTCTTTTTTTCTACTAGTTATTTACAAAATTCAAATACAAATTTGAACAAATTCTTTCCATTTCTCTCACCTCTCCCACCCGTCAAATTGTACAACCCAATGATTAATCGCACCTTCCCCTGCACATCCACATCCCTCTGCTTCCAGCCTCTCCCATCCCTCCTGGATCCTTATACTCATTCTACAATAATGGTTTTATTCCACTTACTCTTAAGGATGAACTCCTCGGAGATACTGGAGAGGTTCCTTTTGGTTTGGCTTTCTATGCTAACAGAACACCTCATGTGCTGACTTTGAGCCTGGGACTATGACGTAATGTCAGTTGGTAAAAGCTGCAGATCACTCACAGTCTTATCAACAGACTTCTCGGTGAGGAGTGTGGCATTTCAGTGACACCAAGGCAGGGACCAAAGTGTTCAGACATACTACATATCATCATTCTTCCTGTGATTTGGCCAGGCTTTTCTGTACTTAATCAGGACATATATAGTCTTCGTGAGAAAAAACAAACAACCCAACACAACCCAAAACCCACCAGTTTCCTATAACACTAAAGTAGAGCAACTGCTACATATACTAGTTGTTGAATTTTTCATGTGTTAATGATTTTCATTGAGATGCATTGCTTAAAAGACTTAGAAATGAACAGTGACCAGGGCAGTTTGTATGTTGTTGTTGTTATGTGCTGTCAAGTTACCTGCAACTCATAGCAACCTTATGTACAACAGCCCTAAACCTTGCTCTATCCTGTGCCAATCTTATTATGGCTGACACACCTACTCCCATTGCCCCAGTCACTGAATCAATCCATCTCCTCTGGATCTTCCTCCCTTGCACTGTTCCTCCACTCTCCCAAGCATGACGTCCCTCTCCAAGGACAGGTCCTATCTTGAAACATATCCAAAGTATGTCAGACGAAGCTTCAGAATCCTTGTTTCCAAGGAACAGCTTGGTCTCACCCTCTCTAGGACGTACCTATTTGTATGAGTAAAACCATAAAAAAAAAATCACAAACTATTCTAAGTTTAGGATTTCAGAAAAGCAAGCTGTTGGAGGAAGTGGCAGGCCAGTGGTAAATAATTTCAAATAGGCTTTGCCAGTGCCCATATTAATACTCCAGACTAAACCTTTATGGAAGCAACAAACAAGAAATCAAAAGATGTGTTCTATTGGGAAAATCTACTGTCAAAGACTTCCCCAAAGTGCTAAAGAGCAATGATGATAGTTTAAAGACTAAGTTATGCCTGATCCAATTAATGGTATTTTCATTTGCTTCCTGTGCATTTGAAAGTTGGTCAATGATAAGGATGACAGGTGAAGAATTGATATCATTGAATTGTGGTTTGCGAAGATTACTAGAGATATCTTGGACTGCCAAAAGAATAAACAAATCTGTCTTTGAGAAAGTGAAACCAGGATGTTCCTTAGAGAAAAGAATGGTAAAACTTCATCTTGGGGCAAATATTTAAAAGGAGTTATTGTCTTTGTGGACTATGTCATACCGATTGATCTTGATGTCAACCAAGATGAGAGTCCTGAGTTTCCAGACTCTACAACTTATTCCCTCAAACATTTTATTATGGCTGAAAATTTTTCAAAACTTTGCCCCTTAAGTGTTCTACTATAATAACGAAGTTATTTTTTTTTAGTTCATGTAAATGGGAGCCTAGTCTGCAGCCATACTCTTTCAGTTCTATATGAATTGTTGTTGTTGTGTACCGCTGAGTCAAAGCCAACCCGTCAATAACCCTCCAGTGGGTTTTCAGAGGCAGTAAATCATATAGCAGGAGATTGCTCATCTTTCTCCCATGAAGCAGCTGGTAGATCAGAATCTTGTGTTTTTAATATGAGTTATCACTAGGCCAACAGAGTTCCCTTCTATATGGATTAGTGGGTATGATTCCATTTACCTTTCTACTCATATTCAGCTTGTGTATTCATGTATTTTCTCATTGTGACTTTGTTGTTAGGTGCTATCAAGTCATCTCCCGTGGATCATCTCCTCCCACAAAATTTACTGTTTATTAAAACCAACAAGAGAGTCAGCAATGAGTCAGTTCTGACTGGGTGGTAATAACAACATATACAATAGAATCTAATACTTCCTGATGCTGTATCATCCTTTGAATTGCTGTTGTGCTTGAAATAATGGTTGTAGTCACGATGTTAATCTCTCATTGAAGGTCTTCCTGTTTTTCACTGATTCCTTATTCGACCACTCATGTTGTTTTGGTTAGGTGCCATCAAGTCAACTCCTGCTTGTAGTGACACAATTTTCAGTTTTTGTTCACTCTGGTACTCAGTATCTTGACTGTAATGGTTGGAAAGGATCTACATGGTTGAGATTTTTCTATGTTACAATTCATGGAGGAGTGCTTTAGCTAAATGTTTTATAAAGATAACAAATACTCATGATCTAGCCTAGAAATAGGCTAGGAGCTGGAGTGACACAGTGACTGCAACAATTGGCTCGAGCAATGTTGAGATGGTGACAAAGGTGCAGGACAGGGCATCATTCAGATTACATTGTTCATAGGATCACTGGGAGTAATAGTCAATGTGACAGAGCCTAACAATAACAACAACATAGAATAGTAGATATAGTTCTCAATAACTCATTCAAATATCAAATGACAATGAACATACAAATGTGCATTGGAGTTCTGCTATAATCTCCAGTTCTTTCTGTCTAAAGAATTGGTCTAAAGTTTGGCCTAAATATATTTCCTGTCTGGTTCTAGTTTGAGTTTTCTTCATGTTCAATTCCAAGCTCTGCAAATAAAGGTATAATTTATGTTCTGATAATTGATGTATACCAATCATCTAAAACAGTGCATAGCATATAGCAGGTGCTTCAATCATAAATATCTGTGGAGTAAATAGCTCCGTGCTTGATTCTTGTGCCAGACAGCTATTGTCCTATGTGCCAGTACTGACATATGTTGCTTTCATGAAGCAGCATTCCTTCAGGTCAGTGAGTAATAATACTTCTAAGTTCATAGTCTTTAGTACTGCTCTACTAGAGGTAGAGAACTTGTCTGTCAGTTTGCTGTACTGAGATTACTTGAGGATGCTGTGATACTGAAATCTGTGCCACTGCTGTGTCAAATCCCAAAAGGGTTTCCTAGTGTAGACAGATTTTGGTGGAACTCCCTGATGAAGATAGTCTAGGAAGCCCAGGTGGGCTGTGTAGGAATCAGATTGGAGAAATCGTAGGGGAAGCTCAATATCAGCAGTCAAAACTAGGCCAGGAGCAGACTCTAAGTCAGATCATACCTTATTTATATGCAAGTTCAAATTGAGAGAAAAGAAAATTAAAATAAGTCCACAATTCCATCTGAATTTCATGATCATCTGAAGGATGGGTTTGAGGCATTAAACACCAATGATCGAAGATCAGATGAATTGTGGGATGATGATGTTATTGTTGCTATTGCTATGTGCCATCTAGTTGCCTTCAACTCACAGTGACCCTATGTACAACAACC
>NW_006399803.1:4976928-4986397 GCF_000299155.1 Elephantulus edwardii
AAAAAAAAAAAAGAAAGAACACTTCCCAGAAAACAGTGTTTTTAGAGTCTGTGCACATTCAGTGGGTCTGGGGAATAGCCCAAGAATCTAGATAATTTATCCACAGATGTTCCTATAACAAAGTAGTTAGAAACCACACACAGTAGTTTTTATCAAGAGAAGAGTGAGGCTAAGAACAAATTTCAGTGAGAAAGAAAGCAAATCGTTCTAGTCCTCTATTTCTTGTATTGACCCAGTGTTTTGTCTTTGTGGTGTAGGAGTGTGATAGAAGCCTGACGAGAGCATGCCCTCTTCATTTCATTGGTTGCTTCTCTGTTATCCAAAGTCCTTAGTTCTCTGAATTTCTCTGCTGTTCTTCTTTGGAATGTCGTTCTACTGGCCACAACATGGGCTTTTTAGTGCCAAAGCTAGTTCGTAAATGATTTGACTTGGTAAAAGCTGAGCAAAACCTCTAAAACACTTTGTACGTTTTTTTTTTTTAAATTGTGACTACTAAAAAAACCTCAGTAATTATTATTGATGAATCTTTTTGGTGTATTGAAGGGTGTGGTTGATCCACCTGGACATGGTAATTAGAAAGGCCTGGGCTGGATTGGCAGATTGTCCTGGGGTGAGCACCAACTATGTGAAATACATTGAGCTTTGCTTTTGCTATGAAGTCTCAGGAGGATAAATTTTTCACATTGTAACCTTTGATAATATTTCTCATATGTTTTCCCAGACTTTCACTTTTTAAATTTTTATTCATAGTTCCTAGAATCTCCAACCCTAACAAGTACATATTCTTCTATCTGGTTTCTTTCTTTAACCCAATTCATATATACACATAATTCACATAGCCTTTTTAAATGATGTAGATGGAATTTTTTCTTTAATGAAAAAATATTTTTCATTGCCTCTAGCATTCATTATGTTTGTAATGCCAACATAACCTTTAATATTTCATTTGGGTATTCGACTATTATTAGACAGGCAGTTTCCATAGTCTGATGTTATAAATAACTCTGATCTCTTCATGTCAACAACTTTTAATCTCTCACTTAATTCTCTGCTTTGGCTGGCTTTCAGAAGTGAGACTACAGTCCCAGAAAATCAAAATATCTTCCCAATGTCTGATAAATAGTAGAAAATCTTCTGTGAGGTTAAGTCCTCAACGACTAGCTGCAAGTTTGACTTTTCAACTTTTCATACCTTTCTTTCCTGAGACATGGGAGAAGATGGCTCTGGCGACCTGTTTCTAAAAGGCCAGACTTAAAAGCCTTGGAGAGCACTTGTATTCTGCACACAAAATGTCATCATCAACTGGAATTGACTTGAAAGCACCTAGGACAACAATGAAAATGAATTGATGATAGTTTGTAAAGTGCATAGAAAGGTGAACTCAATATAGTGCTATCACTGTTATCTTCATTGTCACCATTTTTTTGGTGAAAGTCGGCGCTATTTCCAGGAATGAGAGCAGATTTTCTCATATAAATTTTGCCATTATAAAGCTTATGTATAATTTCTTTTTTATTTGTCCTTTCAAGTGATACATTAGATGTTTGGGGTGTTTTTTTGTTTTGTTTTGGTGGGATTTTTTTGTCCTTCCTTATTAGGTGTTGTTGTTTTTCGGTGTCGTTGAGTGGAGTATGACTCATAGTGACCCTGCGAACAACAGATCTAAACCCTGTTCTATCCTGTGCCATCTTTACACTTCCTGACACACTGACAGTCCAGTGAAGCAGTCACCGTTTCAATCCACCTGGTTGAGGATCATCTTCTGCTTCACCAACAATCCACCTTTCCCAGCATCATCTCCCTCTCCAAGGAATATCACCTTCTAGCAACATGCCCAAAATAAGTGAAGACTTATCATTCTTGTCTCCAAAGAGCACTTTGGCAGCACTATCTCCGGGACATATCTATTTGTTCTCTTGGCCTTCCATAAGATGTTCAGTGCTCTTGTCCAAAATCACAGCTTAAAGGTTCAATTCTTCTTCTGTCATCCTATTCATTGTCTAGCTCTCAGATGCAAAGCAAGTAATTGGAAATACTGGGCAACTGAGGATTTACACAGTGATTGCAAAGTGAACTTGAGTATGGTAGACAGTATGAGGGCAGCACATCGTAGGGCAAGGTTTTGGTCCATTTTTCTTTGGGCGGCTGTAAGTCATGAGCCACTCAAGGTATCTAAAAACATTAGTACCAGAGAGCTCTCTTTGGAAGAACTATAATCTTAATTTCAACCTTTTCATTCTCTCTTTTTTTTATGAAGTAGTTTTTATCAGGAAAAGTAAATTAAATGTTCTTTTTATTGTGTGTGTGTGTGTGTGTTTATAATCATATGTTAAATCGAAGAATTAAGGATGTAAGAAAAGAAATACACTATTGTCTTCAAGTTTATTATCTATTCAGGACACATGTAAAAATCTGACCTCTAGTGGCTTTTAACCGCAGCTGCACATTAGATGTAACATGGCTGAAATGGGATCATAAAAATAATTCCCTCTCGTAGTTAAAATGGTACAGAATTGACTGTTATGTTATTACCTCTTCTTTCTAAATTCCATAAACTTTGCTGTTATTGTGGAGAATATATCAGCAAAATGTACACCAATTTAAGTTCCTATATGTACAAGTGACGTTGATTATACATTTTTCAAGTGAATACATGACAGAAGAATTGATGCCTCTGAGTTGTAGTGTTGGAGAAGAGGGCTGGATATCCCAAGGACTCTAAAAACAATGAAAGTATTTAGCTTGGAGAAAGTGCAACCAGGGTGCTTCTATAAGCAAGGAGGATGATGATGATGATGATGATGTTAGGAGAGGCCATTCCTCAGAAAGAGACACCATGCTTTGAAAGGTGGAGGGTTCACCACAACAAGATAAAGGTAAATAATCCAATAGAAAAATGGGCACAGTATATGAACAGACACCTCACCAAAGAAGACATTCAGATGGCCAACAAGCACATGAAGAAATGTTCAAAATCCCTAGCTCTAAGAGATGCAAATCAAAACAACTATGAGATATCATCTCACCCCAGTAAGAATAGTAAAATTTAACAGAACAGCAAGCAAGAAATGCTGGTGAGGTTGTGGAAAAACTGGGACCCTTATTCACTGTTGGTGGAACTGTAAAATGGTGCAACCACTGTGGAAGGCGGTATGGCGCTTTCTCAAAAAGTTGCAAATAGAGATACAATTTGACCCAGCAATTCCACTACTGGGAATATACCCCAAAGAGACCATAACTGACATCGAAGCAGATATATGCACACCCATGTTTATCGCAGCTTTGTTCACAATAGCAAGGAGTTGGAAACAACCTAAGTGCCCATCAACAAACGAATGGATAGAGAAGCTGTGGTATAGTCACACAATGGAATACTATGCTGTGTTGAAAAACAAGGTACTCGTGCAATATTATTAAAAATTAGTGACCCTGGAAGACATTGTCCTGAGTGAAATATCTAAATCACAAAAGGACAAATACTGCATGGTGCCACTGTTATAAAACAGGACTGAAATCGGGGTTGGGGGGGAGACTGAGAAAGTTGGGTTCAATAATGTCTACTGCACTGAAACAGATGGGGGAGAAAACTGTTTAAGAGGGGATATGTGATTAGGTATTTTTGTCATGACAGGAGTCCAGAGAGAAGGCTGCATAGTGGAGTGGACCTGGGGGAGGGATTGTAAAACAATGAAAGAATTTTTCTTTTACTTTTCCAACAGGGTAGTGTACTAGGGCGGAGGGTTGGGAACGGAGAAAAGTGCAACAATGAATGAATGGAAATCCAAAGTCTCTGCAAACTTTCATTGAAATTAATAATAATTTTTTTAAAAAGTGAAAATTAAAGAAAGAAAAAGAAAGGTGGTGGGTTGGCAAAGGAGAAGAAGATCCTCAACAAGATGCATTGCTGACATGATGACTGCAGCAATGAGCCAAGGTATGTCAGAGATGATGAGGATGACACAGGATAGGACAGGAGTTACATCTGTTTTTCATCAGTTTACTCTGAATTGTTTTAGAATTGATGGCAACAAAAACAATAGCAACAAAGTTGTGCAACCATTCTCATCATCATTTTCTTTGTTGTTCCTTATTAACACTCATTGCGTCCTAAGGTTCAGATTTCATGTTTTGAGTTACTGTACTCAATTTCTTTCTTTAAAGATAGTCCCTAAAAGAACGTTGGAATTTAAGAAGATTTTAAGGAATATTTTTGGCTTAAGGTGTAAGAAGCTGTGCAGCAGTCTCATAAGACACATTGTTCAAATCCACCAGCTGATCTGTGGGAGATGAATGAACAACCTCCTGTGTGATTTACAGCCTCTGAAAGCCCACTTGAGGGTCGGTTCAAACATGACAGTATTTAACAACATCAGTAGGTAATCTTAGATAAACTTTAAAACTTGAGTTAAAAAAATAATAGGACTGTGGAGGACGTTATGCTGAGTAAAATATCTCGATCACAAAAGCTCGAATACTACATAATGCCCCTGTTGTAAAGCGGGACTGACATTGGGGTTGGGGGGAACCTAAGAAAAGAGGGGATAAATAATGTGTACTGCATTGAAACAGATGAGGGAAAGAACTGTTTAAAAGGGCTATATGATTAGGGATTATTGTCATGACATGAGTTCATGAAGGCTGCTTGGTGGAGTGTGTGTGTGTGTGTGTGTAATTGTATAACAAAGAAGGAATTTTTGTTTGGGTTTTTTTTTTTCCTTTACTTTTCAAAGAGGAAAGTGACCTGAGGGGAAGAGTGGGCAGGGAGAAAAGTGCAACAATGAATGAATGGAAATCTGAAGTCTCTATAAACTTTCATTAAAATTAATAAAAAAAATAATAAGATTGCCTAAAAGCACTAAGAAGCTCTGGTAGCCTAATAAGGAAGGAGTTATACTGTGGGCAATCTCCTCCCATGTGATTTACAGCTTCTGAAAACCCACTGAAGAGTTTATTTATGAGCTGGTTCCAACTTGATGGCAATGAAGTTTGTTTTAATATAAATAGGTTCATTTTTTAAAAGTCTACTTGGGAACAGGAAAAGGAGGGAGAGGGGTTAAAATGTGCAACAATGAATGAATGAAAATCTAACTTTCTATAAACTTTTGTTAAAGTCACAATGAAAAGAAAAAATTATTTAAAAAAAACACACCTCAAACAGCAAAAACACCAAAACATCCCAAATGTCCAACTATAAAAGAATAGATTGAGAAGTTGTGGTACATTCACGCAATTAAATACTGTACAACACTCAGGAGTAACAACTTTGAAAAATACTATGTAACTTTGGAAAGGCATTATGCTGAGTGAAATAACACAATCTCATAAGGACAAATACTGCATAAGACCATTACTGTAAACATAGAAGGATACCTAGTAAAACATTTACAGGAACTCGAGGAGGGATAGGAAAGATTGGAGGGGTGAGGATAGGTAGGCATGAAACCAAAGGGCCGCATAGTTTGGTGGGTGGAGCAGCGGGGAAGCAAATGGGAAGGATCAGGGAGAAAAGACAGGGTAATGATGTGCAAGGTCCAATGCTAATTGACTTTATAAAATATAATGTACGAGAATGATTGTATGAAACACAATATGAATGAAGAACAGTGTGAAACACAAAAATATATACAAACATTGTAATCAAACCAATTAAAAAATAATGTAAAATAGAAAGAAAGATAGTTTCACGGGTTTGTCTACCTTCCATGGCTCTAGAAAGTTTAAAGTCCATGACAAATTGAAATTCTGTCCCATAGTTTCCTATTTTTATAAGTGTTCCTTAGAAATGTAATTTTGGGCCAAATGTTAATTGATTTGGGATGAACATTATTTTAAGTGGTATAGCATAGTGGTCTATCTATTTGCTCCACTGAAGTAACTTAGAGTTGCTGTGATGATGTACAACTGTGCCATAGGTGTGCCAAACACCATAATTGTCTATCCATCATGAGCAGTGTTTGGTGGGGCTCCCAGATTAATTCAGGTTTGGAATCAGGAATGATTTCAGGCCTTTTGTTCAAATATGTATGGAGGGCCCTTGTATTAAATGTTTGTTGGGCCTGAGGGCCTACTGTTATTGTTTTGGAGGAACATTCTTCTACGTTGTACAGCAATCTTCTGTCAGTTTGCTGCACTGAGGTAATCTGGGTTTGCTGTGAAGCTGAACCTTGTTCCATTGGGGGTTAAATGTCATAAGGACTGCCCATGGTGGACAGCGTTTGGTGGAGTACCCAATTTAAGACAGGTTTGGAAGCAGGAGTGGCATTCACTTCCTAAACCACATGCCTCTGGAAAATCTATGAACCTGGAGAAACGACGATAGTTATAGAAAGGCTTCAGGCCTTTGATTCATGGGTCACTATGAGTTGTGCTCGACTCAATGGCAATCAACAATAACACAAGAACATAAGTTTTCCTGTGGAATCTTTGATGAAAATATTCAATAAGATACCATCTAATTTTGGTTTCATGACAACGGAGGCAATTGTTATGTGCTGTTTGAGTCGCCTGCAACTCATAGCAACCCTATCTACACAGCTCTGAACCCTGCCCTATACTGAGCCAGTCTCACTAATTCTGACATACCAAACCCCATTGCCCCAATTACTATATCAATCTATCTCATCTGGGGTCTTCCTCTCCTGTGCTATCCTTCTACCCTTCCAAGCATGATGTCCTTCTCCAAGGACTTGTGGCCACTGGCTATGTATCAAAGTATGTGAGACAGAGCTTCAAAATCCTAGCCTCCAAGGAGAAACTTAGTTTCACTCTCTCCAAGACAGACCTATTTGTCTGGACTTTGTAGAGGTCTCTAGCACACTTCCTCAATGCAATTACAGAAGCAATTAATTAGTCACCCATTTCATATATTCTTCCTATTTCTAACTTGTCTTCTTGCATTGCTCCAACAACCTTACGTTGTCAGGTGCCACTAATATGACTGTTGACTGTGACTTACAGCAATTCTAGGATTAACAGATCTGAATCTTGCTCTATTCTGCACCAGCTTCATGATCTTCAACACACTGAAGTTCATTGTTACAGCCACTGTGTCAGACCATGTTGTTGAGGGTTTGCTTCTCTTTTTCTGACCCTCCGTCTTTCCCATCATGATGTCTTTTTCTAGGACTGGCCTCTCTTGACAATATATCCAAAGTATGTGAGATGAAATTTCATTGCCTTTGCCTCTAAGTATCACCCTTGTTTCACTTTCAGCAAGATAGATTTGTTTGCTCTTTTGGCAGGCCATGGGATATTCAATACTCATTGCCAATACCACAATTCAAAGACATGGATTGTCCTCAATCTTCAGATAAACAATGAACAATTGTTGTGCTTTGAATAGGTGCTTGAAAACTTTTAAGATCCCAGACACTACACACGAAGCAGTTTGTGTCGAGTTGAAACTAATCTATGTCTGACCCTTCAGTGAATTTTCAGAGGCATTAATCCACATGGGAGTTGACTGCACATCTTTCTCCTGTAGAGCTGCTAGTAGATTCGAACCAGGAGCTTTTGGGTTGACAGCACAGCTCCTTATCACTAGGCCACTTTGTTGTTGTTGTATTTTTGCTAAGAATACTTTTTTTTAAAAATTTGTGGGTGTGTTTTGTTTTGTTTTGTTTTTCAGAATATTGTTGTGGTTGTGTACGATTAAGTCAAACCTGACTCCTAGCTGACCCTGCAGGGGATTTTAAGAGACTGTAAATCACACAGGAGTGTGCCATCTTTATCCAAGGGAGCAGCTGGTGGATTCAAACTGTCTTCTTTTGGGCTGGCAGTGTGACTCCTTATTACCAGGCCACTAGTGCTATAAAGCTTTAAATTACTTTTTCCAGGAAAAGTGCAATCGCAACACAAGATCTTTCAAGATGTTACTGGACCAATTAACTAGACTGTTTCATGAAATCCTGACTCTAAACCTCCAAACCAAGGACCTAAATTCCGTGAACTATTTGGTAAGATATAAACTATCTAAACTGCCTTAA
The DNA here is from genome assembly GCF_000299155.1 of Elephantulus edwardii. Lineage (NCBI taxonomy): Eukaryota > Metazoa > Chordata > Mammalia > Macroscelidea > Macroscelididae > Elephantulus > Elephantulus edwardii. Next base: position 4,984,914 of record NW_006399803.1, read on the forward strand.
CAGCTACTCTTTCTTTTGTGATAATTATTATTAATATATCTGTCATTATTAATATGTAAATATATCTGTCATACAACTTCTGATAATTCAACATATTTGGTGGAATATAACTTATTGACAATAGTGGCCATGGACCTCTACCTTTTTTCAATGTGATTTCTCCCATCATCATTAGCCTTCTATTTTGCTCCCTGCTTTCCTCTCTTGCTAATCACTAATAAACTTCATTTTTTATATTCTTAACCAATGGCCCAGTGGAAAAAAGAGTTTCATTGCCAACAAAAGGGCGGTTGGCTTTATTCCCCAGTTGTTCCGTGGCAAGGAGATTAGCAGGCTCCTTCCATGGGTTACAGCCTCTGAAACGAACTAGAGGGAGAGCTTTTAGCTAGTTCTGACACAATTACAATGAGTTGAGTGATTGTCTTCTTTATGTAAGTGGGTTTATTATGCAACATGTCCTCATCTGATTGGCTTATTTCAGTCAGTATAATGCCTTCAAACTTGTATTCAGAATTCATTTCTCCTGCAGGTTATTTGTAGGTGCCAACTATTGATTATCCGTTATCGTCTGGGGAGTATTTAGGTTTTTTCCACTTTGTGGCTATTGTGGATTGTGCTGCAGTAAACATTGGTGTACAGATTAGTAACTTCTTTTGTAGTTTTTATCATGATTTTTCTTATGTTTGTTAAAAAATGCTTCTTTGTTATTTCTCCTCTGAACATAGCGTTTAAAACAAAAATGTTCCAAGGTAATTATAGTCTCAAAAAATTTTTCCTAAAACAATTACCATCACCATCAATAATTACCATTACCACTTGATCTTAAACATGTATGTGTATTGTTGTTGTTATGTGCCATTGAGTTGCTTGCGACTCACAGCAACCCAATGCACAATAGCTCTGAACTCTGTCCTATAGTAAACTAATCTCACTGTCCCCGACACACCTACCACCATTACCACAGCCACTGTGTCTATGCAACTCCTCCAGGGTCTTCCCTTTTGCACAGTCCCTTCACCCTTCCACACATGATGGCCTTCTCTAAGGACTGTTCCTTAACGGAAACATCCCCGAAGTTGTTAGGCAGAGCTTCAAAATCCTAACCTCCAAGAAGCAACTTGGTTTCACCTTCTCCAAGACGAATCTGTTTTTTTTCTTGACAGTCTGTGGTCTATCTAATACTCTTCTCCAGAACCATAACTCAAAGGCAGAGATAATTCTTCCATGACCTTTCATCATTGACCAGCTCTCAGATACATAGCAAATAATTGCGAAGACCATATATATTTCAAATGGCAAAATGGACTGCTGAATCTTAGCAAAGGAAGCATCAAAAGAATTCTTTTTATTTTATTCAAAACATAATTAAATAAGAGTATTGAGAATACCATGGACTGCTGCTAGGAAAACAAACAGATTTGTCCTGGAAAGGGTTAAACCGGGTAGCTCCTTGGAGGCAAGGATTCTGAGGCTCCGTCTAACTT
>NW_006399803.1:4990852-4995862 GCF_000299155.1 Elephantulus edwardii
CCCTCCTTTCTTCTCTCTCTCTCTTCCTGCCTTAGGATTTATTTGTACAAATAACGCAGGAGAACACCAGCTCCATGGAGATGGGTTGCACTAGTCCTTCTGTGCTCAGATGGAGACCTCAATTATGGAGCCTTCGCAGGGGCCTGGGCACCTTTAGGAGCCTGACTTGGAGCAGGAGCCTGGGTTGAGGCCTTAGATGGTGCCTGGGCTGCAGCCTTGGCTGGGGTCTGAGCTGGGGACTTTGCTGGAGCTTCAGCCTTACTGTCAACCTTGGCTTTGGATTTTGGCCAGTTAAGCCTGAGCCCCTTAGCAATGTATGCCCAAGCATGCTTCCCAAGTCTGGGATGGACAACGTAGGTGAGTTGCTGAGCTTGCAGTTGACACCCCTTGGGATCCTGGGCTTGACCTCTTTTCTTTTTTACAGCTTTTTACTTTCTTCATGTGTTGTCTGTGATGCAATTTCACGACTCCTCTGGGATTCAATTCTAAATGTTCATCACATCAGAATGGTTATTGAGATAGTCTATAAATTTAGATGGGATATACTCAAGGTCATATTTTTATTTTCTTGGACTTGCTTTAATTTCTTAAGCTTCAACTTAAATTTGGAATAGGCAATTGATGACCTTTTCCACAGTCTGCCTTTGATTGATGATATTGAGTTTCTCCATCATATCTATCATCTATCTATCTAGCTAGCTAGCTATCTATCTGTCTATCTAATTTGATTTTGTTAGTTGTAGAAAACAGCTTTTGCAGCATAATTACAATTTCTCAAAGATGACTTAAACCTGCAATAAAGAACTGCCAGGATTAACAAAATTGTCACAAGAAGGAGATGGTACAACCAGCACAATACTAAAACAATGGAAAAGCATGAAAATCTAATGCTTAACTAGCACTCACATTAAACCACCCGGTGTTTCCTTGTTCTGTTTGGGAAATTAGGTTTAGGTACAGGTTTTACATGAGCACATTTAATTGTTTTGGAATTTCTATTCTCAATTTTGGTGATATTTTTTAGTGGGTAGGTAGCACAAGATATTAAAAAAAAGTGAAATGAAGCAAATGAGAGTAAAAACCAACATAAAAGAACCTCTGGCACATGGTAAAACCAGTACCCAGCCCCATTTACAGCAATTAACACAACAGAAAAGAACCAGAATCACTGAACTCCCTGATCCAACATCTCCAAATAAACAGCAACCACCCACTTATAGTTAACTGATCTTTGGTTTGGAGATTAAACCCATTATATGAGGAGGGAAAAAACCACTATCTTTAACAAATGATGCTGGCAAAAGTAAATTAATATCAGCAGCAAACCAGAATAAGATCCACATCTCACAGTGCACAAAAACCTGCACAAGGTGGATCACAGGTTTAGGGATTAAACAACAAAAACAAATAATGATGAAGACCATTAGGAAAAAGTAGAGATAAATTTAGGATCCCTGATCTAGCCTAGGGAGCTCTGTAGGGGCTAAGTAGTAAAAAGTTGTCTGCCAAGTTGGGCTCTGAGTTGGAATCAACCAGCTGCTCCCTAGGAGAAATATAGGTAGTCTCCTCCTGTGTAGTTTTTATGTCTCTGAAAAGCTCCAGGAAGGTCAGAGGTTGGTTCCAACTCAACGGAATATCACAACAATCTACATCATAGATAGACTTTCAAACAGCCATAAATGTGCAAGCAAGAGAAGATAAAATCTTCTAAAAATGAAATCCTTACCTACACAAAACATTTCCTCCAAAAAGGAAAAAAAAAGAGCCTATACACTGGGGAATATTTGGTGAACTTTATAGAACGTTCCCATACCTCAATAAGAATGAGCGAAGATTGATACAACTGGTGTTTATGAAACACTACACTACTTGGATGAGTCAGGAGATCATTCTTAGAAAAGCAAGTCATGAGTGGATAAAGTGTTGTTGTTGGGGGAAAAAAACTAGAGAAAAGTTTAGATAGAGAAAATAGAATTTTTTTGGTTTGTTTTATTTTCATTAGGGATGAAGTGGGAAATACATAATGAAAACTATTAGATGAAGGAGCTTTGTTGTAATTATAGAGCAAGATATGCATGCACGATTGAAAATAAGGAAAGGGGTGTACACAATTATAGAAGGTTGACAAGGGGAGCTGACTTAGTAGTTAGGTCAGTGAGATGAAGTGAAAGTCAAGTACAGAGAAGAAACTTCTGAAATTTGATTTTATAGTTTATGTTGATGACTTGTTCTACACTGTATAAATAGTATACTTTTTAAAACTAGTTTTTTGAACCAAACAACAGTGGATGTTTGGTAAGGCTATTTGGGAATTCATGGAAATGTTTTTCATCTTAATAGTGGCCATAGGAATGTGTTTGTTAAAATTAACAAGTAATTTTTATTTTATGTACTCAATAAATATTACCATAAAACATACCCAAAAAGAGTATTTGCAGCAAAAAAGTTGTTGATTGTATAAGCTTTATCTTCACTACCAATTCTGTCACCACAGTCATATTTTCCAATCACCAATCTTTGTTTCTAACATTCACATTCCAATTAAACAATGATTTTAATGCATTTGATTACATGCTTATTGCTTTCAGATTACTGAATTTGGTAGAAACCTTCATTTTTTACTTCAGTAGGTACAAAATTTGAATAGTAGTTGGTTTTACAGGTCTATTCTGTATTGATATAGTTATTTTCCCCATTACTGACAGAATTGTGCTTCTGAATAGATCTTGTGACACTTTTTTGAGGATGAGCCTGATGTCCTTCCTTGTTAATTTGTCATTCTTAGAATGTTGTTGTTATTAAGTACCATCAAGTCATAGACGACTCATAGCGACCCTATGAATGAACAAAAGACCTGAACACTTGTATAACTTTACTTGTTTTTCCATGTTCATAGAGTTTATGGAGGCAAGCCATTTCAGAAGCGGATGCCACTCCTGCTTCCAAGCTTGTTTTAATCAGGAAGCTCCACCAAACACTGTCCACTATGGTAACCATAATCGTATTTGGCACATCAGTGTCCCAGTATTTAGCATCACAGCAACCATGAGTTACCTCTGTACAGCAGTGCACAGACCAGTGCTATGCCACTTAGAAGAATGCTTGACCAAACACAATTAAAACCAGGCCTAAATGCCACAGATTAAAATCCCACCTTGGGCTTGTTAGCATAACTTTTTGTCCACTAGGCCAACATAGCTCTCTCTAGGCTGTTGTTGTTATTGTTGTTAAGTACTGTCATGTCATAGACGACTCATAGTGGCCCTATGAATGAAAGACTTGAACACTTGTATAACTTTGGTTGTTTCTCCATGTTCGTAGAGTTTCTTGAGGCAATCCATTTCAGAAGTGGATGCCACTCCTGCTTCCAAACTTGTTTTAATTGGGAAGCTCCACCAAACACTGTCTACCATGGGTAACCATTATCATATTTGGCACATTCGTGTCACAGCGATTAGCATCATAGCAACCACGAGTTACCTCTGTACAATAATGCACCAACCAGTGCTATACCAAGTAGAAGAATGTTTGACAAAAAATAATTTAAACCAGGCCTATTGGACCCAGCTCCTACAAATGACTTTTAAACTGGATTCCAGCCTCATACTGTTAACCAAAAAGGTTTTTAAAGAGGAGGCCTTATCACATTATCTCAATCCTGTTGTTGTTGTTGTTGTTGTTGTTGTTGTTGTTATGTGGCATCGAGTTGCTTGCGACTCATAGCGACCCTATGTACAACAGTCCTAAACTCTGCTCTGTCCTGTGCCAATTGCACCGTCTCCAATACACCCATCCCAATTACTCCAGTCACTGAATCAATCCACCTCATAGGGGGCCTTCACCTTCTGCGCTGTCCCTCCACCCTCCCAAGCATGATGTTCCTCTCCAGGGACCTGTCCCTCCTTGCAACATGTCCAAAGTATGTTACAAATCAAAATTCCACCCTAATGCTTACCAATCGCAGCCAAAAAGCTTCTGTAGAACCTGGCTCCTGCAGATGACTTTCAAACTGGATTCCAACCCATTCTTAGCATAGGTGATTGTTTAATTCAAAATGATCAAGATAAGTCCATTTCAGCTCACTAATGTTTAAGGGAGCTCTGGTGTCTTTAGTATAAGGAATTGCTGTGCTATAATACCAAAGGCATAAAGTTCAAAACAACCACCTGCTTTGAGAGGGATAAAGAGAGACAATCACCACCCACGCTATTAACTGTGCAATTGTGTTCTGAAAATCCACGGGAGGGTCAGCTATGGGTCAGTTCTGACTCAAAAGTACACAACAAAAATACCACAACAACCCAACATGTGTGGTTGCTCCAGCAACAATCCATTGCTACTCTGCAAGAGGAAGATGGACAGCCTCCTCCAGTGTTATTCACAGCTTCTGAAACCCAGCTGCAGGGTCAGGTATGGGTCAGCTTCAACTCCAATGTACACAAAAAGAACAATATGTGTTGTTGTTGTTGTTGTTGTTGTTGTGAAGTACTATTGAGTCCAGCACAACTCATAGCGACCCTACGAAAAAATGATCCAAAACCTTTTGTTGTTTTTGTGTTTTTTTTTAAATAAAGGCTGCATAGTGGAGTGGACTTGGGGGGAGGGATTGTATTAAAATGAAGGAATTTTTCTTTTACTTTTCAAAGAGAAGAGCGAACTGGGAGGAGAGGTGGGCAGGGAGAAAAGTGCAACAATGAATGAATGGAAACCCAGAGTCTCTGTAAACTTTCATTAAAATTAATAAAATAAAAAAAAATTATAGAATCCTTTTCTATAACTATTGTTTGATAGCAATATTTTTGCATGCAAAGGCATTTGACTGTTTAGATCATAACAAATTATGGCTGACTCTGAGAAGAATGGGAATCCCAGAACACTTGATTGTTCTAATGCGAAACTTATACTTGGACCAGGAGGCAGTCATCAGAACAGAGCAAAGGAACACTGCATGGTTCAAAATTGGGAAGGGCGTATGCCAGGGATGCATCCTATCTCCATACCTTTTCAACC
>NW_006399803.1:4995962-4997615 GCF_000299155.1 Elephantulus edwardii
AGGAAGGCCCTCTATGAGGTGGATTGATTCAGTGACTGGGATAATTGGGATGGGAGTGTCAGAGACAGTGCGATTGGCACAGGGCAGAGCAGAGTTTAGGGCTGTTGTACATGAGTCGCAGGAGACTCGACGGCACATAACAATAACAACAACAACAACATACTTGGTCTTCTTATTTTTATTTCTTAATTTCCTAGGATTTCTTTTTTTTAAAGGAAGCTAAAATATTTTTAAAATCTTACTGTTTTTAGATTGTTTTTGTTAGCTGCTCTTGTCTCCATTCTGACTCTGCAAACTTGTGAACAGCAAAATGAAGTACGTCTCATACACGTCATTGTTACATTTGAGCTATGTTTAGTTCCAGTCACTGTGTCATTCCATCTCTTTGAGAGAGATGATTCTCTTCTCTTTTGGTGACCCTCATTGTAAGGAAGCAGAGTGGTCCCTTCAGATAAAATGTCATATATATATATATATATGAAAGGAAGCATCACCATTTATGGTTTTAAGGAGAAAACTTGCTGGACTTCTTTTAAGATAAATTTGTTATTCTTCTAGAAGTCCTTGTAAGATTTACCTCTTCTTCCAAATCACAAATCAAAGACTTAAATTATTTTTTGTCTCACCTTGCTTATTGTCAAACATGTGCATGTGTAAGTTGAAAACATCATGGTGAGGGTCAAGTGAACCTTAGGCTTCAGAGCAATATCTTTGTTCTTTAATGGGTTAGAGGTCCTTTCCAGATTTGCCAAATCTGAGTTGATTGCTTTCAGTCAGTTGGCTGGGTAGCTGACTTCCAAATTTCTTGGCGTAGATAAGTGAGAGCATATTAGAGCTACATTTCTTTGTTGAAACATCTCGGTTGGTATTTCATCAATATCTGGAGTCTCGTTATATTCCCCCACCCCACCCCCAGTGTTTTCAGTGCTGCCTGGGCTTCCTCCTTCAGTGCTGAGTTCTTGGTGGTACACACCTACTGAAATAGTTTTGTGTTGACCAATTCTTTTTGGTATAGTGACTTTGTATAGTATTACCATCTTCTTTTAACCTTTCCTGAACCCTTCAATTTTTTCCCATGTGTTCATTGTAGGATACCATTTAGTGGTTTCCAATTCCTAGTGACCTCATGCAAAACAGAACAAAATACTATCCAATCATGAGTGATTCTCGTAATATCTGTTGTATTTAAACTCACTGCTATAGTGTAATATGTCTTATTGGAGGACTTCCTCTTTTTCATCAATCTGCTTTTCCAAGCATGTTGTCTTTCTCCAGGGGTTGCCCTCTTTTGATTATATATCCAAAATACATAAGTAGTTTCACCATTCTCTCTTCTAAGGAAAATTCTGGCTCTCCCTTTTCTAAAATAATTTCGCTCTCTCTCTCTCTCTGCATTCCACAGTACATTTAATAGCCAGTTCTGCGTTCTAGTCTGTCTTATTTAGAGGCTTTACTAAAACCTGCCCACCATGAGTGTGCCTGCTGATATTTGAACTGTTGTTGTTGTTGTTATGTGCGGTCGAGGCCTTTCCAACTCATAGCGACCCTATGCACAACAGCCCTAAACCCTGCTCTATCCTGCGCCAACCACACTGCCTCTGACACACCCATCCCGATTACCCCAGTCACTGAATCGATCCATCTCATAGAGGG
>NW_006399803.1:5006686-5024929 GCF_000299155.1 Elephantulus edwardii
CAGGAGAGGAAGGCCCTCTATGAGGTGGATTGATTCAGTGACTGGGATAATCGGGTTGGGAGTGTCAGAGACAGTGCGATTGGCACAGGACAGAGCAGAGTTTAGGGCTGTTGTACATAGTGTCGCTATGAGTCGCAAGCGCCTCCACGGCACATGACAACAACAACATCTAGTTTTGAAAAATTTTCAGTTTCTCTACCTTCATTCTTCTTATATTCCACAATCTGATTACTAATAGTTTTTCATAGCTGTTTCTCCTCATTTTCAATTGTGCAACGTCAGCTCTACTCTATTTACATTATTGAAGTAGTCTCCACTTTGAGAAGTTAGCTTCTCCAGTCCTTCTTCCAGTGGCTTCCAGCCTCAATCGCTCGTTTTCTGGCACTACAGCAATGTTCTGCCTCTATTCATAAAGTGTTCTGTGACCTTTTGTTTTTCAGAAGTAGAAAACGAATCCTACTTCCAATGGAGTCTGTCATAGTTTGAAAGCTCTTTTGAATCCTGTCTACCATGAATGACTATCCCAGTATTTGCAGTACAAATGGCATAGCTTACAACATCATAACAACATACATGTCACTATCGTATGAGAAATTGAAAAATGGTAGTATTTACATATATCAACGTTTAGTCTTTTGTTCTGAGATTAAAAGGATAATATGATTACAGGGAATAAGATATTATTTTTAATGCATGTGTTAAGAAGTCACTGAGATCTTAAAAGAAAACAAATGAGATAGTGTTATATGATTTTAATGCTTATTTAAAAAGATGTAGAAGTTATATCCTTTGTGCTTTAGAATAAATTGTTACATTCCCTTTATGAAAATCTTACTTTTCGAGATCTCTGAATTAATTGGCAGTGCACAAATAAAAGTTATTTAGAAATTAGATATTGTGCATTCGCATATATTTATGCACAAAAATGAACTGCAAGAATGGAAAGGTTTAATCTTAGCTATGTGTTCGGTTGTAGCTCCTGGGGCACAAATGGTTGAGTGCTTGACTACAAGCCACAAGCTTAGTTGGCAGTTCGAACCCATGGAGACACACTTCGAAAGACAGGCCTGATGATCCACTTCTGAAAGATCCAAGGCCTTGAAAGCTATGTGGAGCAGTCCTACTGTGTACATACTGGGGCCCCAGATGGAAGTGTCTTAAAGGCAACTAACAAGTATTTAGTAACAACAATAGCAGCATGTGTTTGTTGTTGTTGTTGTTATGTGCCGTCGAGTTATTTGTGACTCATAGCGACCCTATGTACAACAGCCCTAAACCCTGCTCTATCCTGTGCCAATCACACTGTCTCTGACACACCCATCCAGATTATCCCAGTTACTGAATCAATCCACCTCATAGAGGGTCTTCCCCTCCTGTGCTCTCCCTCCACCCTCCCAAGAATGATGTCCCTCTCCAAGGACCTTTCCCTCCTTACAACAGGTCCAAAGTATGTCAGACGAAGCCCCAGAATCCTTGCTTCCAAGGAGTAGCCTGGCCTAATCCTCTCCAGGATGAATCTGTTTGTTTTCTTGGCAGTCCATGGTACATTCAATACTTTTCTCCAGCATCACAGCTCAAAGGCACCAGTTCTTCTATCCTCCTTGGTCATTGTCCAACTCTCTGCTGCATAACAAGTGATTGCAAAGACCATGGTCTGTATCAGATGTACCTTAGTCTCCAGAGACACACCGTTGCTCTTGAGTACTTTAGAGAGGTCCCTAACAGCTGACTTTCCCATCGCAATACGTTTTTTGATAGACGCAGTTAATATTAGAAAAATGCCACCATTATATGCCATCGAGTTGGAACTGATTCCTGGCTGACTCTCCAGTGGATTTTCAGAGACTGTAAATTGCATGGGAGGAGATTGTCCATCTTTCGCAAAGCAGCTGATGGATTCAAACTGCCTGTCTTTGTGTCAGCAGTGCAGCTTTTTACCTCTAGGCTACCAGAACACCTTTCCAGGTGGTCAATGTACTGTCCTTTAGTGTCCCAACACTAAGTAGGTCCTAGTGTCCATGTCATTGTCTCTAGTGATGAAGGGAACTGTTAGAAATGACATATCCTTTGTGAATTGGTTCATAAATGCTCCCTATGATTGGTATTACAAAACATGTATCTTCAAGGAAGCAAGATTAACGACTTTTTGCTAAAATTGGTTCGACATTAGGATGTGCCTTTAAATTAGTTTTTTTTAAAGCAAATGAATGAAAACAATTTGTTTTCTAAAATTTTATGATAAATCATGCTTGAATATATTTGAACTATGTATTATAGTTATAATTTTGTGTTTTCATTCTTATTGCAAAAATAAAGATATGAAAATTCCCAAAACAGAAAGAGAGCAATATGACATTTAATTTTAAAATATTCTTACATAACAATTTATTTCACAAGGCCCAATAGTTTTCTTATCACTTGAGTAGAATTAACTAGCACAAATAAATAGTTAATATGTTCTGTGTGATCACTCCGGGACAGGCCAGGCACTGTTTTAAGTTTGACATGCATTACTTCACGTAGCACTGACAGCAATTCAGGGAATTAAGAATTATCATTTCTAATTTTACATCTAAAAAAAAAATCTAAAGGAACAAGAGACTGACAAAGCTGGTCACATTAGTAGCTAAATGAGGACACAACCTAAGTCATTTAAGTACAAAGTCTATCTTTTAACCACAAGGAACATTTATTTAAATGTAAGAGAGATGGACTGATCATCTATCTGCTGGTAGGTAAACCATTCGTCAATACATTCAGAAATCAGACATCTAGCACAGTTTAATGAAAAACAGTTGAGATAATTGACAGATATTCCATGTCATCAGTGAATTTTACTAGTATGTCATTTCTTTTGTAAAAAGCATAAAGGAAATGTATGCATATTTTGATAGAATGTAGTTAACATTATTTCCTTCTTACAGCAGTTTATCCTGTTACCTTGAGCAATCAAGAACTAATTTAGAGAAGGAAAGTTTTTGTTTAAGGTATACTTAGTTAGAATAGTTTCAAATCATGAACAGTAATTTTTCTTAGAGGGAATTAACTGAACTTCCGGGAACAGTTTAAGTGGTTTCATTACCTTCTACTTGCGACTCACATTTCTTGTTCCTGTTCGACCTATATTCAAACTCCTACTCCACACGGTAACAAAATATTAGCTTTAAAAAAAACAGTGTGAATAAACAAGACTAAGCAGTAGCAACAGGAACACTAGCAATAGCAGGAAAGGAGTGCATTAAGGCTAAGAGCAGAAAGCATGTGAAACATTCCTGGTACAAGGTCAGAAGCACCGATATGCTCATCCCCTAGGGTCCAGAGTGCTGTCAGTGAGCCAGGGATCAGTCTTCCTGAGTGACAGGCCCAAGGAGCCAAGATTCCCCACTGATCAGGACTCCAGTGCCCGCCTCAGGACCAGCCAGCAGCTGTTGGGAGGGAGCCCCATGCCTCCTGACAGCCAGCCCCCTGCAGCTCAGTGAGCCCTTCTGAGGAAGATAAGGGAAGGGTTGGGGCAGAAGGCTGAGTTTATCAAGTGTTGTGGTTAGGGATTATGCAAAGATGGTATTAGTAACACAACTATTATCCTGTGAGGACACAAACCTGTCTCATCCCTGTGTGGTAATGGAGCAGAGACTTGTCTTTGCTATCTAAAATCTGCAACTCCTGGGCTCTAATCGTAACATAAAGCCATTTCACGGTGAACGGCTGGGAGGCAGGAACTGCAATTATTTAATTCCTCCAACCCATACCTGATGCTAACTGTGTACCAGTTACTGTTTGAATTAATGGCCATCTAATTAATGTACCATAATGCTATTTAACATGGGAGAAGGACGGGCAATCTCCTCCCATGTGATTAACTGCCTCTGACAACCCACCGGAGGCCCAGCTATGGGTAGATTTGACTCTATGATATACAACAATGCTATTTAAATACTATTTCTGTTGTGCACAGTAAAAATAACAATCACTACCACACAAAAACATCAATCAAGTTGCTGATTGTCCAATTCCAGTCCATGATGCTCAAGTATGCAGAATAGACCTTCTCCACAGACTTTGTAAAGCCTTGACCTTTCAGAAGATACTCAGGTCTTTTTGCTGAGTTACCTCTGAGTGGTCTCAACCCTTAACCTTTCCATTAGGAGTCAACACCTAAGAATTGTAAATATTTGCAAATGTGCACGTCCATGCAGGGGACCAAGTTCTGTTCTCCACCGATGAACCTCAGGCACCTCTGTCACACAGGAGATTTGCAGGTTGCTGAGAAGCTGAACAGGTTTCAGCAGGGTTGTCAGACTAAGGTGGATTAGGAAGAAAGACCTGACGATTCTGGCTACAGCATGTCTACATTGAGACTGAATCTGATCTTGGAATTGGTGAAGGACCAATAAACATTTGTTTTGTTACGTTGTGCTTAGCATCATCATGCAATATTGGACTGACTGGACTGCAGCTAACAATGTTCATGGGATAAATAGAGGCAGTGTTTTCCCTGTATAAAGAAAGGCAGAGGGAAGAGTTACAAAGGATGAGGGAATCCTAGGAGTCAATTGATCCACTTGAATCACATTGTCTCAATCTTTACAGTTTTACAACAGTGCTAAAAGGGGTTTCCTCCTACATAATTGCTCTTTCAGTTTTTCTGTACTTTCCCACTATGCCTAACCCTTAACTTTCTCCTTTAAGCTGCTCTGACCTGACCTTGGAATTGATAGGTGTTTTTCTTACTAGTAACCAGTTCTGAAACTGAGATAGGTCTTAGGTGAAGTGGAGAGTGACTTCACTCATTCACTAACTTACCCACTGATATCTAGTCAGAAATGATTCATAACGGACCTACCATCGGGTTTTCAGAGGCTGTAAATTATATGAGAGGAAATTGCTCAGCTTTCTCCCTCAGAGCAGCTGGTGGATTTGAACTGCCTGCCTTTGGGTTGACAATACAACTCCTTACCAACCAGGACACCAGAGTTGCCAGGCCAACAGAGCCTACCATAAGTAGGATTTGTATTTAGCATGCCAGAAAAGGGAGTTGGAGTAAAAGTAGAGGTGAGTGTACAGATTGTAGAAAGTGGCAGGACACACTGATGGATGAGGATAAACCTGTGTGCCGATGGCTGCGGTAATGTCCCATTCCAGGAAATGGGAACAGAAAGGGATTCCAGGCTCTGCCAGCTCATGAATGATTCAGACGTGAGCAGGTCTAATTTCATCATACCCAGCTTCATTTTGCTATTTGCCTATTAAAATGAGAAATGAGCTCTGTCTTAAGATATATTCCAATTAAAAGTTTCTGTTGCAGAGCCAGTTTCAATATAGATTATTGCTACCTCTGGTTGTTCTGAACTCTGCTCTAACTTTTCCAGCCTGAGAGGCTGTGACAGCTTTCTGTACATCCTGCTTTTTTACACCATTTGGCCAGGTTGGAATAACTCTTCCTCCTCAGTTCTGTTGTGTAGATTAGGATCTCTTAGACAGTTATTCAGTTGCATTTCATGGCAGAGAGAGGTCATAGGAAATGACCTTGGTTAAAATAGCCACTGAAACAAGAGAATTGCGTCTTTCTTTTTTCCTTTTTCTTTGCCAGGGGGAATGCAAGGATCTGGCTCTTTCAGACCAAAAGGCTGATCTGGATGGACTGACAAGTGGGGCCAGGGATAATTAGGACCAGGTTTGCTTAAGAGGAGCAGCTAAGCCCCTTTCATGGTAGGCTGTGCTCTCTGAACCTGGTACACTGCTGTGGCTGCCTGTTCTTCCCACCTAGAGAGTGAGCTCTAAGACTTTACAGAGAGCCCCCAAGGGGAGCAGATCTTAATGCCTTCCACTGCTTACTGAAAAGGTGAAGGTTCAAGTCTACCAGCGGTGCCTCTGAAGAAAATCCTGGCCATTTGCTCAGAAATCAGCCCTTGAAAAGAGTAGAGTGCAGTTCTATATTCCAATACAGATGAGGTCACCAAGATCTGAAGAGCAGATCTACTGAAACAGAAGGCTGTTTGCAGAATGTAGGGTCCTGGCGTCATGAAGTCATGAAGTACATGTCCCTGCCCTAGACCTGTGGCTGGAACGGATGATTATTCAGAGATCGAAAATTGTCTCTGTTTTTACTTGGGGTGCGGTAAATTCTCAAGCTTGTTTAGTATTATTGTTGTTGTTGTATACTGAAGAGGCAGAACCTACTCATAGCTGACTCTCCAGTGGATTTTCAGAGGCAGTTAATTGCATGGGAGGAGATCGCTCATCTTTCTTCCAATCAGCAACTAATGGCCTTGAACCCTGTGCCTTCAGGATTGCAAATCAGCTTTTTGTCACTAGGCCACCAGACCTCCTATAATAGTGTAAGTGTTTGAAGATAGACAGATAGGTAAATAGGTAGATAGATAGATAGATAGATAGATAGATAGATAGATAGATAGATGATAGATACTTCAGAAATGTTAGCTTCTGAATGTACACATAAATAACAACGTCCTTGCCTATTTTTCCTGACAAGTTACAAAACTCTGCAAGGACATGTAAATTTATACTGTACACAATGGCCAGGCTACTCATTCTGGGGTCTGTATGACTAAGATGATTATGTGTAATGAGGTCCAAGGAGGATGTACTCGTGGAAAGCCTCTCCGTCACATTGAACAAATTGTGTTTTCTACATGGGGATCATACCAAATAAGCTACGTCCCAAGTTCCGAGTTTAAGATGAATCTCAATTAACAACAGGGCAAATGAGTGTGATTTAAGTAAAACAAAAATTGGCTGTGAACCTAGGATCTAGGCAAAGTTAGGAAAGAGATGATTGATTGCCTGCTTTCTCTATTCTCCCTTGCTGTGTCTTTGACTCACTTTGTCTGAGTAAGGTTTAAGTATGTGTCTCTCTGTGTGTGGCTACCTCTGGGTACACATCTGTTTTCCAAAAGATTAAAACTAATACCATCTGTATTCATTGCTTAAACATTTCTAAATGCTGAACTAAGAATGATTGTTTAGTGCCATAAGCAGTGTAAATTTTTGTAAACTTTTTTCTCCACTTAGCTTATATTTTTTTAAAGATGCCTACTTCTGTGCTTGATGGCACCTAACAGCAACAACCTCTGTGCTTATATAGTGGTTTCTTTGTTAATCTTCATTCAAAATTTCTACTCATCATCAACATCACTTCTAGCTCTTCCTGAAAAGAGGAATACCTAAAGGAATGCCTAAAATAATGCCTAAAGGAACAAAGAAAACAGAGTAAAAGGTCAAAGGAGAAAGAACTTTGCTTGAACTGAACTCTCAAGCATGAGTGTCCAGAGGTGACAATTAAACAATACTCAGGTTCCTAGGAAATAAGGAAATTTAGCCATGAAAACACATTATCACCAACATGTTTAAATTAAAATATTGAGATTAATTTTTAAATATTGACAACGTTAACACGTGAATAATGACAATATTTTCTATTTTGCCTATGATTTCCTGAACTGTCCTTGTCTACCAACTTACTGTTCGTTTCTCTGTGATGAGAATAATTCAGCATTCCTCCAAGGATACTTCAACTGTAATATGCTCTGGGCAGAACAATATATGAATTGCAACACGCCACAGTAAATAAATTTTGTTGTTGTTACGTATCATCAAGTCACCTAAAACTCATAGTGACCCTGTGTACAACAGCTCTGAAGTCTGTCCTGTCCTGAGCCAGTCTCAATGACTCTGACACACCTCCCTCCATTGCCCAAGTTACTGTATCAATCCATATCATTTGGGGTCTTCCTTTCCTGTGCTGACCCTCCACCGTTCCAAGCATGATGTCTTTCTCCAAGGGTCAGACCCTCCTTGCCACTTGCCCAAAGTATACAAGACAGAGTTTCAAAATCCTAGCCTGCAAGGAGAAACTTGGCTTCACACTCTCCAAGACAGATCTATTTGTTTTCTTGGTGGTCCATGGTATGCATTACACTTTTTTGGAAGAGAGGAAAATTATTCTCTTTATATAAAGATTTTTGAGAAGTTCTATAGTGAACAAGTCTATTGCAGTTTTTTCAGTCCATGAATTTGTTGTCATGGATTAAATTCTGACTCATAGCAACCCCAGAGGTGGTTTCCTGTACAGAAGTAGATTCCTACATTTTGTTCCCATGGAACAATTGATGAGTTTGAACTAATTGCTATTTTGCTAGCAACTGAGCACTTAAACACTGCACCATCGTGACTACATTCCTTCCATTTTCAACAACATTTTACATTTTTGCTTTTGTAAAAGTGCAGGAACAAAGACAAATCTTTTTTACTGGCAAGCTAAAATTTAGCATCATTAGTACGCAAAAAGAATATTTAAGACTTTAACAGATCGGTAATCATATTTAACTCACCAAAAGCACCACAGTTCTTTTTTTTTTAAATTTGTAAAATATTTAAGATTCTAATATATTTCTTTTATAGAGAGCCCTGGTGATAAGGAAGTGAGCTGTCAAGACAAAGGCAGCCGATTCAAATCTACCAGCTGTTCCATGGGAGAAAAATGGATATTTTCATCCTGTGTAGTTTACAGCCTCCTGGAGGGTCAGCTCTGGGTTGGTTCTGACTCCACATTATGTAACAACAATTGACCTAATGAGTTAGGAGTTGTGCTGCCGACTGAAAGGTGAGCTGTTCAAACTCACCAACTGTCCCACTGGAGAAAAATGGGTAGTCTCCTCCCAAGCAATTTACAACTTACCAGCTATGTGTTGGCTCCATCTGTATGGTAGTGAGTTGAGCTGAATTTTTAAGAAAGCACACAGCTACATCCTTTTGCCTCAGAGGCATAGTGCCTTTGAACCAATCAGTTCGCAGTTAGTAGCTAATTGCTTAGTAATTGCACCACTGGGTTCCTATTGTAAAGTCAAGGCAAAGATTAATTTATTCTCATTTGGTGTGGCTCGTAGAGAAAGTCTTGAGAATAGGTACTAAGGCTGAGTTTTGTGGTCCTAGTAAACTTAGCCAATGGAAGCTCTATTATGTCAAAAACTACTGTCTATGGATCACAGGACCTTGTGGGGCAGAGAAGCATTTTGTTCCATTGTGATGAGGTCATTGAGAATCAGACCCAACAAGATAACTGAATTCCATGCCTCTAGGGCTTCCAGACATCACAAAATTAAAAATTAGTATGAAGTTTGGATTAGAATGAGTACTTTATTTATTGTTTAGCAAATTAAATTTGGACTATCCAGTAGTACCAACGAACAATGAAATATATTTTCCAATTTACTGGTGCAATACTAGGCTGCTCTTGGCATGAATAAAACAGTCTTGCTAAACTCCATGTCTCTCCTCCCCATCATACTCCTATCTGTAGCATTTTGACAACTGGTAAATACCTTATGCTCTACTGACAGGTCTTCTATAGCATTGTTAAAATTTTCTCTCTTCTGCCTTTTTCCATTTCCTCACCTCTCCTCTCTTTCTTTATTTCATCTCTAACCTTGTGACAGAATCTTCAGAGGGAAACTTCTTTAACTGTGCACAAATTCATTGTCTCCCCAAACCCCCAAAGCACAAGCAGGGTCCCAGCTCAAGAGTACAAGTCATCTCGTTCCCTCTGTCCTCCCCCGGGCAGCCTCAGAGTAACACATCTTTGGTTTAGCATATCTGCAAACTAGATACAGCTCGAATGTACGGTGATACTTGCATACCTTATGGATTTAAAAGCCATACTATACAGTGGGGTTTACTGCCTATACTGCAGTTTGATTATCATGTCCAATAAGTGTCAAATATCTGACTAAGTCCATCTCATTAGCATAACCCAACCTTTCCATATTTGTGCAGAGCCTTACTCTATCTTTAAGAGATGGAGTTAAGTCAGCAGTTCAACTTATTGGATATGCATTATTATGCAAATTTTAAAATTATCTCCAGCTTCTATATAGCACACTTACTCTGAAATCCTTCAGCAATTTATACTTGGTTAGAGGTGATCTTAACCATTACGCCAAATTGCGGAAATAGCTCTAATCAAGAAATTAATAACAAAGTTGAGGCATTTTTTCCTCATGGGAGACTCATTCAAGCTTATAGAATCAATTTCCAGAAGAAACAGAACACTATGTAAGAGATAATTATTTTGGTAACTGCTATACAGTTCATCTGATTTAGCCCAAATTTTGTACAACATTTTTCAGACTTAAAAGAAGGATAACAATTGTTTTAAATTATTCTTTTTCATAGACTGTCACAAGCTACACAAGCTTTTTGTCATAAGACCTATACATATAACTCAGTGGCATTCTATTTTGGGCAAGTGAGCTTGCGGGGTGTGGAAATGTTTATGTATTTTGTCTATTTAATGAAAGGCAGAACTTGAGGACACTTCACTCTAAACAAACACAAATTCAGTGATTAAACTTGGAAAAGTGTTAAAGGTTAGAACCCTCAGTGAAAATAGAGATTTTTATGAATTAATGAAAATCATTGCTTCAGTGGAGTGAAATGCATACAGCAGAAGATGTATTTTACATTTCTTGGTTCTTAGAGGCAGACTAGTTTGGAAATTTAACATTTATTCCTGATAGCCACATGACAAAGAGGTGTGGATGAAAATGGGTGGCCTCAAAATATGCTTGCAGAGGTAAGAATACTGACAAGACCAAGGACTGGGGCATTATTAAATCATAAGCCACACTCAGGAGGGAGCAACATTCATTTTCATTTTGTAATGCAAGCAGAAAAGATAAGGGTACCCCTGGATTTCATATATCTATTAATAAGTGAGGGGAGAAGCATTGTTTCAAGATAAGAAGAAAAAAAGGGAAAGTGAAATAGGAAAAGAGATCAAAAGAATTTTTAACAAGATCGGAAACTGATAGATGTATACAGCCATCATCTTTCACACAAATAGATTAGTGAGAGATGGACTCATTAGTAAGGCAAATTAATTATGTATAATACACTTACAGTATAATAACATTTATTGAAATCGGTGGTATACACTATATTGCAAACTGTGAATTTGATATATTCTTCCATTATTAAATCACTGATAAAGTGATAAAAATATTATTATTTCAGCCTTCATGTAAAAAGGAAGACATGGTGTTTATATAGGCCAATTAAAAAGTATCAATTTCTTTCCATTCATATTTGGGAAGAGAAATTGCATTGCCCCAACCCCTGGGGGAAATGACATTCTAGACTGGTCAGTTTTGAGTTTCAAAATAACTTCTGTTAAGTGGAACTTCAAGCAAAAATAGGGATAGCTTTAAGAAGTGAAAATTTTATACAGAGAGTTTATAGGGTTTTTTTTTAAAAGAAAGAAAAAATCCAAACACTTTCGATGAACTTAATGCCTGATACATGAAAAAGTATGTCAGCAAGTCAATAGTTCCACTTTTCAACTTGCTTTTAAATATCTATATGGTATCATAAAGAAAAGATAAAATATACAACTTGATGTTACAACCGTTTATATGGCTAAGCACTGTCTTGAGATAACCAGAAAAAATATACTTTCACAAATGTGAAAGCTTTAACATGATAGATAGCAAAAGAAAATAACATAGAAAAATCTCAAAGCATTAAACATATAAGGCATGTACACACATATACCTCAAATTAATTTTAAATGAAATCTAATACTTATTGAGGACTATGAAATAATGAATTCTTAGGTGAGCATTATAACTAATGTTACAGAAAAAAAAGTACATGAATAACAGAAAAAACAATATGCTATGTAAACTTGCTTGAATCCTAATAAAAAAGTGAAAAATCAGTATGCTGATGTCATTACAGAGAATGAGAATGTCATCCATGTTTTTAGTTGACATTAATATTCAACAATAGGTGAGAAAATAAAGAAAATTGGGCAGAACAAAGTATGTTATTTACTTGTCCACAGAGCTGATTTTATTTTTTTCTTCAGAGAATCCAGACAATATGATATATAAACTTACTTGAATCATAATAAAAAAGTGAAAAATCAGTATCTTGATGTCATTACAAAGAATGAAAATGATACCCATGTTTTTAGTTGGCATCAATACTCAAAAATATGCAAGAAAGTAAAGAAAATTGAGGCATGGAAAATTATGTTATTTACTTGTTCACAAAGCTGATTTTTTGTTCTCCTTCAGAGAATCCAGACTTGCCTTAAAATCATGGTGATTACAAAGTAGTAACTGCAATCTGGCATGACTCCATATTAAATATGAAGCAATTTTTACAGACCTGCAGTTCTCAAAACTTTCTCAGGCCAGTCTTTTTTTTCTTTTTTTTTTCCTTAACATTGCAAAAGACTCTGTGAGTAACTTACTCCACATGCTCATGACAGATATCAGATAAAATAAATCTTTGCCCAGAATTGCTGGAAAGGTCCATTTTAAATCTTGTTAGTTACCAATGGGTTTGCTTAATTTTATCCAACATCTTACATAAATCAGTAATTCATGACTGTAATAAAAAATAGCCATATTTGATTTATAATAATGTTTATAATATTAGCATTAAGAAACATAAACCCTGAGTATAGATATTGTGAAACCTTTTATAGTCCATGTCAAAAGTAATTCATTATTCTTCCTTTCCCTTCCTAGAAAATCCAGTCCTAAATTATTAGGTAAGATGGAAATGGAGCAGGATAGGCATTGCAAGGGGTGAGTGTGTGTGAGAGAGAGATAGGGAGAGAGAGAGAGAGAAATAGGCAGGTCCAGAGA
Source organism: Elephantulus edwardii (assembly GCF_000299155.1). Classification (NCBI taxonomy): domain Eukaryota; kingdom Metazoa; phylum Chordata; class Mammalia; order Macroscelidea; family Macroscelididae; genus Elephantulus; species Elephantulus edwardii. The sequence continues at coordinate 5,019,361 of NW_006399803.1, forward strand.
CAAAGCAGGAAGCAGTGATAATGGTGGGGTTTTAGGGTCCCAGTAGGTTGAAGAGGGTACCCTGTGGAAAATATGAATGTCAAAGATTGAAGCTGGCTGAGTGAGTTCACACGGAATGATGGCCGGTGTATGGAGAGTCGGCTTCTGAGGTGGATAAGAAAAGCTATTCCATGACTTGACATGAATGTCAGAGCTCGAGCAGGGATAGGATAGTAGTCTGGTTTGGCGAGTTAGAGACAAAGTGAGGAGGTGAAGAGGGAGGACATGGTGAAAGGTCTCAGAGGCCAAGCAAGATAAAACAATACATCTCTGCAGAGAGACATTACGGAGTTAGCGCCTGAGAAAGGCCGAGATTGTCTCTATGGAGGATATGGTGAGCAATCAGAGTCTTGACAGAGGAAGCATCCACATGGGGGAAGACAGGTCATAATACATACAGGGAGACTGAGCAAATACATTAAAGACAAATGGAGTTAGCGTCTTCCTTTTGGGGAAAGGAGTTACAACATTGGAAAGAAGAAATTAGAAAAAAACTTGTGTTAAATGGTAATTTTAAGTACCTATGTGAATTCAAAGTCATAGATGATAGATAAAAGATAGAAAAATACTTTTGTTATAAGACTCTTGTCTGAGATGGTATTGTCAAATGTCTGCTCCCAGTCTGTAGGTTTTCCTTTTCAACCTGTTGGAAAGAGTTTTTGATGTGCACAGAGATTTAATGTTTAGAAGCTCTCCCAGGTATCAATTTTATCCTCTTTAGATTGTGCATTTCTGGTTGTATTTGGCAGTGGCTTTATACCTTAGACTAGCATTTCTAAGCTTGATCCCAGTTTGTCTCTTATGAATGTTACGGTTTTGGACTTTACTCCCAGGTCTCTGATCCCCCTTGAATTGATTTTTGTGTATGATGTGATATGTGGATCCTGTTTCAGCTTTCTGCAGGTGGAAATCTAGTTTGCCAGCACCATTTGCTGGAGAGGTTTTCATTTCCCTATTTGATATCTTTGATTTCCTTGTCGAATATCAGTTGACCATAGATAGCTGGGTTTCACAGAGGAAGATATTCGAATGGCATACAGATACATGAAGAAATGCTACAAATCACTGACAATAAGAAAGATTCAAATCAAAACCACAATGAAGTACCATATTACTCCAGTCAGGGTGGCAATGTTTAACAGGGCTGCAAGTAACAGATGTTGGAGAGGATGTGGTGAGAAAGGAACTCATAAATTCCATATGACCCAGCTATTCCACTACTTAGAATATGCCCTGAGAATATGAGAAATGAGGCACAAACTGAGATTTGTACACCAATGTTCATAGCAGCACTATTTACCATCGCAAGAACATGGAAACAGCCCAAATGTCCAACCACAAAAGAACAGATTGAAAAATTATGGTATAGTCACACAATGGAATACTATGCAGCATGCAGGAGCAATAACTTTGTAAATTATTACCTAACATGGGAGGGACTGGAGAACATTATGCTGAGTGCACAAACTCAGTCCCACAAGGATAAATATTGTATAAAACCATTATTGTAGGAGTGTAAGGATCCAGAATGTGTGAGAGAGGCTGGAAACAGAGGAATGTGGATTACAGGGGGGAGAGGGAATTAATCATTGGATTGTACAATTTGATGGTTGGGAAGGTACGGGAAATTGAAAGAATTTGTTCTAATTTGTATTAGAATTTTGTAAATAAACCAGTGAAAAAAGGATAGAGAAATATATTATTAAAGGCATTTAATTTGCATGGATGGATGCATATGAAAGTAATAGGGATTATGCATGAGACAGAGACAGATTGTTGTTCTGTTCATTTTAACTAGTGATTATCTTACATACATCAGAGCAAACAATTGCCTCTGTCATGCTCATAATCATTAATGTTCATGTTCATCATTGTAGATATTGTCCCAGTCCATTTTACCAACTGACTGGCATGCTTTACTAAACATGACTTTTGTTTTATACCTTCTGATAATATGTTCTAAGCAAATGAGTTGAACAATATTATATTGCGATCCATAAGGTGTGGCATTTTTTTTTTCCTTTAAATAAATTTCCAGGCTTTTCTTTCTGGTCTGTTTTTGCCTAGAAGTTCAACGGAAACCAGCTCATCATGAGTAGTGTAACCTGGTAGTATTTGAAATACCACTGGCATAGCTTCTAGCATTATAGTAACATGCAACTCTCCATAATACATTCAACTGGCAGACTAGTGGTTTTATATGTATCTATTTCTAGGTCTGTTGTCAATGATCTCTCTGTAGAGTGCTAGAGAGCAACAATGCCAGCTTAGAGACTAAGATGTGCCTGATCCAGGCTACGGTCTTCTCAATTACTTGTTGTGCATCTGAGAGCTGGACAGTGGATAAGGATAACAGAAGAAGAATCTGTGCCTTTGAGTTGTGTTGCTGAAGAAAAGAATGAAACATACCATGCAAGATGAAGCCTTGCCATCTTTGCCTCTAAGGAACAATCTGGTACCATCTTCTCTAAGAGGTATCTGTTTGCTCTTCTGGCAGTCCAGGGGGTATCCTCTCATGAATCCTAAACTTCCCGTAGTTCTAAAGTGAAGCTGATGACGCATTCTTTGGAAAATCTGAGGCTATTAGAATTCATTATCCTTCTCAGCTCTTCCCATCAACACTGAAACTGAAGAACTCAAGCCCTTTAGTGATTTTTTTTTTTAGTCCCAGAAGTAATCTCCTTCCCCCAGTTAGTGTGTTCTTTACTAAATCAGAATTTCATCTGTGATAGGTGGAAACTTCTTCTATAACAAATAGCATACCATTCAGAATGCTTATCTGTTGGTTTTATCTTCCTCCTGGCTTTAACTGAAAACTGAATGCCCTTGAGGAAGTGGCTTCCCTGAAGCTCATTCATGTAGTAGGGCTGTATGTCCACACTGTATTTTCCTTGATTTAAGAAGTGAGCTTTGCATTCTTCTTGACCTTTTCATTTTTTTCTTTTCTTTTCTTTTTTTTTATGTAGCATCAAATCAAAATAAGCACTTATCTAACTTCACATCAAAACTATTGTTGATTGGGGTTCACACTATCTAGCTCTATTATGTTTAAATTCCTTTTCCTTGACTTTTCCTGATAATGAAATGGATTCATCAGAGACTTAAGCTTGCAGTCTTTATCTCCACCTCGCATTCTGCCATTCTCCATAACCATTAATAACCTCAGTGGTGATGACCTCCTCAGTTATCACTTCCATGCTTATCTCATCTTCTCCTTTAGTTCTCTCCAGCTTTGAGTTTCTACATTTACTTAACTACTTGTACTATGCTTTGCCATTTGCCTCCTTTCCCTCAAATTCTCATATATGACACTTTTCTCTACTTAACTTTTACCTATTTTAATTCCCTTCTTGTTAGTGAATCTTTCCTATTACAATATTTTCTTTCATGTCTTTGCTTCCACTGTTTATCCCTTGGACCATAAGTTTGCTTTTAGACTTGTTTGCCCTATTGTCCTTTCATACTAATACAACATTTTAATGTGAAATAACTTCAATGGTCTGCTTTCTAGGTGCATATACCTGAGCCATTGTCTAGATTCATTAAATGTATTGTTTTTAGCTAAACCTGACAGAGAGAGAGTTCTATGTATATTGGTCTTCTTTCAGTGTCAATATTCAATATGGGTATTTTCAATTTTTCCTTCTTCTCAAATAACTGACCCTACATCCTCAACCCTCCTCTGACCCTCTCAGCAACAAATGTTGCTAATTGATCTTTTTTCCCCTAATATTTTTCCCTTTTTAATTGTGTGTGTGTGTGTGTGTGTGTATCCTGTCAAATGAGATCTGACTGGTACAGGAGTAGATTGTCCCTCCTTCTCCAGCAGAGCATCTGGTGGATTTGAACTGCATACCTCTGGAATTGCAGTGCAGCTTCTTGCCACTAGGCCACCAGAGCTCCCTCCTAATTGATCTTAAGGAAAAGAATTTCACCACACTTCCTATCAAGTTGAAAATTTGAGATGTTTCACATCAACCATTTCCTCTCTTCCTGTATTCCAGCAGAAGATGTCTCTCTTCTAAGATTATTTTCTGGTCTGTACTCGGCATCATATCCTTTCCTCCTCTTCCAAGGCACCATAACTCTCTCCTTTTCAATCTTCTGTAGACTTGTTAACAGAAATATTTAATATGCTCAAATTTCTCCTTTTGACCAAAACAGACCCCATTCTTGATCTGGGATGCTGTGATGACCACCTCAACTTGCAAGATGCTATAATCCATGATTTCCGAAAAGTTATTCCTTAGTCCAGAGTCAGTGTTAGTTTTCTAAAGCAGATCTATTTAAATGGCTCTCTTGCTTGAAAGCCTTTATGGGCTCCCATTACCCCCAGGATAGAATTCAGTATATTTAGCACAACTTATGAAATTCTTTACTACTTATTTCTTGCTTATTTTTTTTTAAATCTGAGCACCATGAACATCTTCTATCCTCTGTCCCACCCTTCATGCCTAATATACACAATCACATATGTAATTTCTGGAATTTCTTCTTGGCTTTAGAAAATACTTCTCACTCTAACTATAACCTCTTATCTTCTATACTGTAATTAATTCTTATTTTTTAAAAAATTTCTGGAATTTCTTCTTGGCTTTAGAAAATACTTCTCACTCTAACTATAACCTCTTAGCTTCTATACTGTAATTAATTCTTATTTTTTAAAAAATTTCTACTAGTTTATTTACAAATTTGAATACATTGTTTTTTAAGAATAAATTCTTTGAATTTCCCTCACCCTGCCCCCATCAAATTGTACAACCCCATGGTTATACTCTTATCTTTTTAGATTTTAATTTTGGCACTGCCCTTGAAAAGATTTCCTGACATCTCAAGACTTTGTGCCCTCCTAGTACCAAATACTTGTCCTCTCACACAGTAATTAGAAGAACATTATGATGTTCTATTTACTTGTGCTTACCAGGATGCATGTTTCAGGGATCCATAGATTCTTATTTTTGTCCGATTGTCTAATTCAATAGCAAACACAAATGATACACTCAAACATTTATCATATGGATGAATTAATGAATACGTCTTTGCTGAAGAAGGGTTTTCTAATACTGGTATATAAATTTTAAATTAAAAAAAAAGCATATGTTTAGGAAATTGAATGGAATTTAAAATATTGAAAAAAGACAAGTGGTTCCCTATTCATTGCAATAATAGTGCTAATTAAGAAAAACTACCTTATTATGGCAGGACTGCCCTTGGATGCATAAGACCCTCGGCTACCCCAGCCACAGACCACCAACCTCTGACCCAGTGCCTCTGGAACCCAGCAGAGCTCAGCATGCCAGCCAGTAGTGGGCAGGACAGAGCTAGTCTACAGACTGGAAAAAATTGGTATTTGTCCTCAATTCCCCCCACCCCATTCCTAATGTTGTTGTTGTTGTTATGTGCCATTGAGTCGTTTGCGACTCATAGCGACCCTATGGACAACAGCCCTAAATCCTGCTCTATCCTGTGCCAATCTCATTGCCTCTGACACACCCATCCTGATTACCCCAGTCACTGAATCAATCCACCT
>NW_006399803.1:5025167-5028759 GCF_000299155.1 Elephantulus edwardii
TGTATCAGGCGGACCTTCGTCTCCAGAGAGACACCGTTGCTCTTGAGTACTTTAGAGAGGTCCCTAACCGCAGACTTTCCCATCGCAATATGTTTTTTGATTTCCTGGCTGCTGGTGCCAAGAGTGTTGACTGTGGAGCCGAGCAAACTGAAGCTGTGAACAATCTAATAGAATGTGGAAATTATTGAACAATTTTATTATTATCACATGCAAGCAAAATACTATTGGAGTTCATTCAAAAACTTCTAGAACAGAAGATAGATAGAGAACAGCCAACTTCAATTAGAATTTAAGAGGCTGTGGCACCAGGGATATCATTGCTGATTATCAGATGGATCCTGGATGAAAGCAGAGAATAGCAGAAGAATTATCTAGTTGTGCTTTATTGGCTGTGCAAAAACATTCAACTGTGTGAATCATAAGAAATTATGGCTACAAACTGAGATACTTGGAAGTGAACCTAACTAGAGATGCAAAAGACCTAAACAAAGAAAACTACAGAACATTTCTGCAAGACACAATAAAAGAGCTAAAGAAATGGGAAAATGTGCCCTGTTCATAGATAGGAAGACTCAATATTGTGAAAACAATAATCCTACCAAAAGCAATCTATATATTGAATGCAATCCCAATACAGATACCAAATTAATTTTTCAAGACAATCAAAAGGGAAATTTTCAAGTTTATTTGGAGAAAAAAGACATTCAGAATAAGCAAAACACTTTGAGAAACAAAAATGAAGTGGGAGATATAGCAATCTCTGACCTCAAAACCTACTGCACAACAGTAGTAACTAAAACAGCATGGTTCTGGTACAATGACAGGCACATAGACCAGTGGAACAGAATTCAGAACCCAGAAATAGACCCAGCTATCTATGGTCAACTGATATTTCACAAGGAAATAAAACCTATCAAATGAGAAAATGACAATCTTTTCAACAAATGATGCTGGCAAAACTGGATTGCTACTTGCAGAAAGCTGAAACAAGATCCACTTCTCACACCATACACGAAAATCACCTCAAGGTGGATCAGAGACTTGGGAGTAAAGCCCAAAGCCATACAGTTCATAAGAAACAAACTGGAATCAAGCTTAGAAGTCTTCAACCACGGTATAAAGAGACTGTCAAATACAGCCAGAAATGCACAATCTAAACAAGATAAAATTAATGAATGGGTTCTTCTAAAGATTAAATCCCTGTGTCCACCTTCTTCCAGAAGGGTGAAAAGAAAAAGAAAACAAAAAAAGGAACAAACATTTGGCAATGCCATCTCAGACAAAAGTCTCATAATGAAAATTTATAGAATACTCTTGGACCTACACAAGAAAAAGACAGATAAACCAATTACGAAATTGGCAAAAGACATGGAAAGAATTTTCACAGAGGAAGGTATTTAAATGCCCAACAGACTTACAAAGAATTGCTCTAAATCACTGGCAATAAGAGAGATGCAAAGAGATACCATCTCACTCTAGTAGCAGTGACAAAGTTAACAGGACAACAAGTAATAAATGTTGGAGGAGATGTGGTGAGATAGAAACTTTTTTACATTGTTGTTCGAGTTCAATGGTACAATCACTCTGGAAGAAAGTTAGGCACTTCCTTAAAAAGCTGAACATAGAAAATGCTTATGACTCAGCTATTCCACTGCTTGGAATATACCCTGAGAAAATTAGAACTGAGGCTTAAAATGAAACCTGTACATCAATATTCATAGCAGCAGTCTTCACTATCACAAGAAAATAGAAACAGCCCAGAGATCCAACCACAAACAAATGGATTGAGAAGTTGTGGTACAATGGAATACTATGCAGCATGTAAGAACAATGATTTTGTAAATTACTACCTAACTTGGGAGGGAATAGAAAGCATTATGCTGAGTGAACTAACTCAGTCCCACAAGGACAAATACGGTATAAAACCATTAGAAAGGTGGAAATAGAGGGGTGAGGACGAATTGGGGAGGTAGGGTGTTAATCTTAGGATTGCATAACACAATGGATGGGTGGGGTGAAGGAAATAGGAAGGATCTTTTGTGGAAAACAATGTATTCAAACTTTGTAAATAAATCAGTATAAATACTGCATGGGTTGTTGTAGAATGGGTCTGACATCAGGGTGGGGGTATGACAGAAAAAACTGGATAAATTATGTATATTATATTGAAACAGATGAGGGAAAGAACAGATTAGAAGTGATATATGATTGAGTATTACGGGTAGCACAGGAATCCAGAATTAAGGTTGCATAGAGAAGTGTACTTGGGGTGGGGGGTGGGGGGAAGGGACGTGGGAATGTATACTAATAAAGGAATTTTTTTTCTTTTTTTTTCCTTCTCTCTTCGGAGGGGTAAGCGAGCTGGTGGGGAGGGGTGGGAAGGGAGAAAATTGCGGCAATGAATGAATGGAAATCCAAAACCTCTGTAAAAAAATTAAAAATAAAATATTATAAAAAAAACGAAAAAGAAAGAAACTATGGCTAACACTGAGAATAATGAAAATTCCAGAATAGTTAATTGTGCATGTGCAAAAACCTATACCTAGACCGAGAGGTTGTTATGTGAAACGAACAAGGAAACACTGCATCATTCAAAATTAAGAACAGAGTGTGTCTAGGTTGTATCCTTTCTCTATATCTATTAAATCTCTTTGTTTAACAAATAATTTGAGAAGCTGAAATCCATGGGGGAGATGTGGGATCAGGATTGGAGGAAGACTCACTAATATCCTGTATTATGAAGATGACACAACCTTGCTTGCTGAAAGTGAGAAGGGCACTTCTAAATCCTGCTTGAACTTCTGGTTGTTTTCTATGTCCTGTTCTAGCTGTTTTTCAATGATCTTTACCAGGATTTTGCTAGCATGTAATACTAATGGTATTATTCAATAATTTCCACACGCTATTCCCTTTCTTGGGAATAGGGTCAAATATGGATCATTCCCATTCTGTAGGCTAGCATAGTCCTGCCCACCACAGGCTTGCTGCAGAAGATCAAGGCTACAGCTTTTAGTATGGATTCATTACATTTCAACATCAAGAAAACAAAGGTCCTCTCCACAAAACCAACAGTCAACATTATGATAGATGGAGAAAGGACTGAAGCTGTTTGTGATTTCATCTTCCTTGGGTCAACAGTCACCTACCTTGGTGCCAGTACTTAGGAAATCAGGAGATGTATTTATTGCTTGGCCAAGTCCACTGTCAAGGACCTCTCCAGAATGCTGAAGAGCAATAATGTCAGTTTGAAGACTATGGTGCAACTAATCCAGGCCATTATTTTCCTCAATTACATACTACATATCAGAGAACCGGACAATGAATAAGGATGACACAAGAAGAATTGATAACTTTGAGTTGTGGTATTACAATGTTCTATTTTGGCGATACTCATTGAACTGTGACGATGTGATACTTACAAAGAAATAGAAGTCCTTTTCTCCTTTCTTACTAAAACTTTCCCCTTTACATGTGTGAAGTTCCTGCTGGGATCAACATCAACTTAAGTATGCACTGCTGAAATCTATTTTCAAGACAACTAATTTTCCTTTATTCTTATAAAACCCAATAAAGTACTTCTCACAGGTGTACT
>NW_006399803.1:5028859-5031696 GCF_000299155.1 Elephantulus edwardii
TATATATAATCTTGTTAAATGAACAAATTAATGAAAGACAGAGTGACCTCTTAATAGAGGTCTAACATTTTTATTTTTCTATTCAAAAGAGATGAAACTCCTTTTCTTCTTGTGATATTCTGTGGACATCTCATTGTTAATCAAGGAGCCCTGGTGATGCAGTGGGTAACTTCTCAGCTGCAAATCAAAAGGCTGACAGTTCAGATTCTCCCAGCAGCTCTATGGGAGAAAGACCTGGAGATCTACTTCCATAAAGATGTTCTCTCACTGCCATCAAGTAAAAGCCAACACATAGCTGAGACTCTATAGAGGTTTTTGAGGCTGTAAACTACACAGGAAGAGATGGCCCATCTGTCTCCCTTGAAGTCAATGACAGCTTACAGGTTCACAACACAACTCCCTGCAGACTAGGCCACCAGGGATCTCTAAGAGCTATTGTCTAGAAAGACTAATGGGATGCTTTCACTCCATCACATGGTGTTGATATGTGTTGAAAATTGACTTGATGGAACACAACAACAATAGTTGCGTATTATTTCAGTCATTTTGTATTTTGGAGATCTACACTGTGTAAACAAGGGTGGAATGGCATTTTAAAAGCAGCAGCTCTTTGTTTTTGGTTCGGATTCTGTTTTGGTTGCTTCTGTGAAAATTCAAATCTCAGAAGACAGTAATTTTTATTAATCATGGAACTGAGGCAGGTCATCTTTCTTGATGAATACACTTGTCCGATTCTCTTAGAGTAGACATTGCCATCCATGATCTTTCCATTTTCTCTTACAGTCAAGATATATATTTTTATGTGATTCCTCACCCTGATTTTTTTCCTCCTTTCTTTTTTTCTCTCTATTCTATCTATTGGTCTTAAGAGCAAAATTGCCTGTAATTGAATGGAACCCAACTCTCAGGGATACTGACCAAAAACAACTCACAGCCCTGGGGACTTTTTTTCTCCAGAGTTCAGACCTCACATTCCATTGTGATCATGCTTTCCCTTGTTAATCCTGGCTCCAGATAAAAACTAACTTAGAAGCCGAGGATTTGTTAAGCTCTTTTCCAGTGACCAGCTTTGACTCTGATCTGTAATTATAGATATATTTTTCAACCTATCTCCATGAATTATTTAACTGATTGCTTGCTGAGATGTGACAGCACTATACCTATTTTATTTAAATTAATGACATTCGTAAACGCATTATACAAGTGATTCCAGTGATTTACTTTAGCCATAAAGTAAAAACATTATACACTCTATTTAGGGAAATTCTCAAAAGTATTACTTAAAAAGCAGTGACTGAAACTGTGCTGTACATTTATGTCAAAAACAAATATGATGACCTGGATAAATTTATTCCTTCATGGGTGGAGACAAACTTTGGTCTCTCTATGTAAATAACAATATTTTTCCTGGTTTTGTTTCTAAAGTTTCATGTCATATTTTAAAACATATCCATAATGTCCAGTCCCTCAGATCACCTTACCCAATAGCAATAGAGAAATATTGTCATTACATCTTCAATCACTGGACAAGAGGAGCTGAGGTAAGAACTTAATATTCATCTCTTATATCAGTTATGTATTAATTCAGTGAGCATTTCTTTAGTTCTTGTGTTCTAAGCATTATGCTCAATAATATAAATGTGATTCTTGTATGTGATATTCACATGGTAGTGGAGGGAGTCAAAAGACAAATAAATGCATACAAATAAATAGATACATAGGTAATATCTGTGGTATGATTAAGGAGTCTCTAGGGTTGATGTAACCATGCTTTTGATATTCCCCTTACAGGGAACTTCTTCTATACCAATCCATAAAGAATCCTAATGCCCATGGCCGTTGAGTTTATTCTAACACACAAAAACCATGGTAATACTTATTATCATTGTTAATCATAGAATAATATGTGACTAATGCAGTTCCAAAATACCTAAGTGTGATGTTTCTTGTACTGCGTGAATAGTACTATATATTGCTGTTGTGTACCATCAAGTCGGAAACAACCTCCAGCGGGTTAACAAAGGCATTTAATTGCACGGGAGGAGATTGCCCATCCTTCTCCTGTGGAGCAGCTGGTGGATTTGAACTGTATGTCTTCAGGATTGCAACATAGCTTCTTACCACTAGACCACCAGTGCCCCTGAATTGTAATAATCATATTAAATGTAGTAATACTCACTTCCTGATTCTGAACCATGTAATGTTTCCTTGCTCTGTTCTGACGACTGCTTCCTGGTCAAAGTATAAATTTCACATAAGCACAATCAAGTGTTCTGGGATACCAGTTCTTCTCAGAGTCAGCCACAGTTTGTTGTGATCCACAAAGTCAGATAGCCTTGCTTAGTCAATGCAACACAGATAGGCATTCCTTTGGTACTCTCTGCATTCAGCCAACATCCACCTAACATTAGCTATAATATCTGTAGTACCATTGCCTCTTTTAAACTCAGCCTGCATTTCAGGCAGTTCTCTGTTGATGTTCCAGTTGTTTTTAGATAATTATCAGCAGAATCTTGCTTCCATGCGATATTAATGATCTTGTTTGAGAATTTCTGCAATCTTTTTCTTTGCAAATGTAACAAATATAGATCTCTTCCAGTTAGTTGGCCAGGTGGTTGTCTTTCAGATTTCCTGGAACAACTTGGTGAGTGCATCCAGGGCAGCATCTGATTGTTGAAATATGCCAATTGATAAGCTGTCAATTCCTTGGGCCTTTTTTTTTTTTGCCAATTCCTTCAGAGCAGCTTGAACTTCTTCCTTCCTCACCACAGGCTCTTGCTCATATGTTGTTTCATAAATTTCTTCTGTGTCTGCCAATTCCTTTTGGCAGAGTGACT
>NW_006399803.1:5032161-5034144 GCF_000299155.1 Elephantulus edwardii
TGCACCTTAAATACCAATTCCTGGTTTTGCTAGTAGTTTCAATTGTTTTTCTGCTTTCTATTTCATTTATTTCTTCCTTAATTTTTATAATTTCATGGTTGTTTTTTTTTTTTAGGGTGTTGGGTTTTCTTGCTGTTATTTTCCAATTTGTTAGAGATGTTGGGTTAGAGTGTCAGTGGTCATTTTTTCCTGCCTTTTGATGTGTTTGCTTATTGTTATAAACTGACCTCTGATTACTGCTTTGGCTATTTCCCAGAGGGTTTGGTAAGTGGTGTTTTCATTGTAATTTGTTTCAAGAAACACTTTTTAATTTCATTTTTTTTTTATTTCTTCTAGTACTCACTTGTGTTCAAGCAAAATGTTTAGCTTCCAAATGTAGGGTTTTTTTCCTTCTTTGTCCTCTTGTAATTAATTTTTAATTTTGTAGAATTGTGGTCTGAGAAGATGCTTTGTATTATTTCTATGTTTTTTAATATATTGATGCTTGCCTTGTGTCCTAAAATGTGATCTATTCTGGAGAACATTCCATGCACATTAGAGAAGAAGATAAACTGTGGGTGTTTTTTGTATGCATTGGCCTATAAATATCTATAAGGTTGAGTTGGTTTATTATGTGGTTTAATTATTCAGCATTTTTTTAAATTTATTTTTTTTTAATTTCTGGACCTTCTATCTTTTCTTAAGAGTGGTACATTAAAGTCTCCAACTACTACTATAATAGTGTTATCTGTTTCCTTGGTTTTCCATCAAGAACAAGCTCCAACTTTCTCGCTTCCTTCTGATTAAGCTTAAGAGGTCCCACATGATCAAGCCTAACAATATTGGCCTCCAACAAAGTACCTCACTCAAAGTTCCAGTGTTACTCCCAGTGCACATAAGCTCCCAGCATGGGTGTTGGCACTAGGACTGAAGTTTCAGGTGTGGGCCAGTGGTATTAAGACCACAGTTCCCAGTGTGGGGCATTGGAGTCCTACTATCCTATTTTCAAAGAACTTATTGATACAGGTTCACAAATACTGTTATTATATTTACAATAATATCAGTTCGAGGGCTAAAATGTCCCTGCTTCAGGCCACAGTCTTTTCAGTCACTTGTTATGCATCTGAGAGCTGGACAATTAATAAGACAGAAAAAGAATTGGTGCTTTTGAAGATGCTTTGGAGAAGAGTACTGAATATGCCATAGACTACCAAAAGCACAAAGCAATATATCTTAGAGAAGGTATAGCCAAAATGTTGCTTGGAGGTAAAAATGATAAAGCTTTGTCTCATATACTTTAGGCATGTTGTCTAGAAAGGCTATACCTTGGATAGGAACAATATGCTTGGAAAGGTAGGGAGTTGGCAGAAGAGAAGTAGACACTCAACCAGGTGGACTGACACAGTATCTACAGTAATGGGCTTGAGTGTTTCAAAGATTGTGACGATGACACAGTATCGAACATAGTTCAGATCATAGGGTTACTATGAATCATACTCAACAACACTGAACAAAAACAATATTTTAGCTAGAAAATTTGGCAAAATTAAGTTATAAAACACTAGTAATAATGAAAATAGCAGTAGTATTTATAGTGTGTTCAGGTAAAATCACATTAATCAGAGCATCATTATGATGGGGAAACAGTGGAAGCTCCAAGCAGAGAATATGAAACTGTTCAAACAGTATAGTGGCATAGAGATTAAACCTTCTGGATTTATTGACACACATATGCTTGGCTTATATAAAAATGTTTCAGTTATTATAACTAATTGTAGGAATTTTTATAAAAATTATACATTTCTATTGAACACTACACAAAAATTCTAGAGCTATTTTGTTGTCACCATATGAGTGTGTCCCTCAGTGCATCCTCTATATCTGTCCCCACTATAGTGATATCCCACTGGATTCTCACCACTGGACTAATTGGCAGCATCAGGATGGATGGTGAAGAGATTGAGATTGTACACAGCTTTAGTTTGCTTGGCTCTGTAGTCAACA
>NW_006399803.1:5034703-5041446 GCF_000299155.1 Elephantulus edwardii
CGGCACATAACAACAACAACAACAACAATAGTGATATCACTGAGATGGATAAAAACATTATTTGAGAAGGTTCCCGGTAGAGTGCATTTTTTATTTTTGCTGCCTCAAAATTTATTTGTACAAACAGCACTGAGAGACACCAGCTCTATGCAGATGGCATTCCAGCCAAGGTTGTCACATCAGTCCTTTTGTCCTTGTCCACTGTAGAGACTTTGTGGACGTCAGGGAATCTTTGGAACATGACTGGAAGCTAGAATGTGAGCTGAAGGCTTTTCTGGAGCTTCAGGCTTATTTTGAGCTTTGGCTTTGGACATTGACCAGCAAAGTCCAAGGCCCTTGGTATTGCAGACCTAAACATGCTACTCAAAATTTGGATGGAGGGATGTAGGCAAGTAGGCTGAGCTTTTGGTTGAAGCCTCCTGAGATATTGTGTTTAATTTGGATTTTTTCAGCGTCTTGACCACATGAGCATGTGCATCCGTTACATTGTTGGCCTGTATTTTCTTCAAGTCTTTCTTGTACTTTTAGTTCCTTTTTTAATTTTTTCCCCCTAAGTATCTCCTTCTCAGGAATTTGAAATCTATTACCCTAAGAGATTCATGTTGTTGTTATGGTATTTATGAGGCCATTTCTTCTGTGCCATTTTAGGAATTGACTGTATGTGTCTTGCCCTTGGCCATGTATGCCCAGTCACCAGCAGCTCATTTTCAAAGGAAATTGGGATTTAATATGAATACCTGAAGGTTTATGAAGGAGGGTTTTAGTTCCTTATTGGGGAAGGTTATCTGTGCTAAGGAGATAACCTAGGTTATTTGTTGTTCACTTAAATGGAGAACTGAAGAAAAATCAAGGATGCAAAGATGGGGCAAGGACATGGCCAACAAAAGCCCATAGACAGATATAAAGGTAATGTGTTTTCATGATAGAAAGAAAATCCCAAGTGGCAAGAGGGAATGAATAAGAAGAGGGCATAAGAAGGACCCAATTTTTTAATTTATTAAGAAAATATTGCATATGATCATTCCTATACTTTGTGTTTCATTCATGTACATTGTGTTTTATACAATCATTCCTACAGTGTTTCATTCATACACATTGTGTTTTATGTAATTATGAGTTGTTGTTGTTGTTATGTGCCATCGAGTTGCTTGTGACTCATAGTGACCCTATGAAAAACAACCTTAAACCTGTTCTACCTTGTGCCAACCTTATTTTCTCTGACACACCTAACCTCATTACTTCAGTCACTGTATCAATCTATCTCATAGATGGTCTCCCTCTCTTTCTCTGTCCCTCCACCCTTCCAAACATGATGTCCCTCTCCAAGGACCGGTCCCTTCTTGTAACATGCTCAAAGTGCGTCAGACAAAGCCAAGCCACAGAATCCTTGCCTCCAAGGAGTAGGCAAGAGAGGGTTTTACTCTCTCTCGGATGAACCTGTTTGTTCCTCTGGCAGTGCATGGTATATTGAAAACTCTTCTCCAGCACCGCAGCTCAAAGGCATCAATTCTCCTTCTATCATCTCTAGTCATTGTTTAGCTCTCAGATGGATAGCAAGCAATTTTAAATACTATTGTTTGGATCAGGTGCACCTTAGTCTCTAGACTGACATCCTGGTTCTTAAGTACTCTGGAGAGGTTCCTGACAGCTGACTTTCCCAACACAATTATTCTCTTTATTTCCTGCCTGCTGGTACCAAGAGTGTTGATTGTGGAGCCAATCAAACTAAGCTGTTAACAATCTCAAACTCTTCACCATCCATCTGATGCTCCCAATTGGTCCAGTGGTGAGAATCTTTGTTTTTTTGATGACCTTTATCATCCCATCTCTTCAAATTACCATTGCATCTTTGCTACTCCTTTACCCCATTTACCTACTAATGTCTCCTTCCAGTGACTTCCTCTCAGCTTTATCCTGCCTCCTCTTTTCTCCTTCTCATTTTGAACATTTATACATATCTTGTTCAGTCATCCTTCTGTTTTCACAAGAGTGACCTTATGTAGTATTTGTCTTTTTGTGACTGAGTTATTTTACTCAACATGATACTCTCTAGACTTGCTCATGTTGTGTTACACTTTACAAATATTTCACTGTCCTTTCGTGCTACATAGTATTCCATTATGTATATACCACCATTTTCCTATCCATTCATTTGTTGATAAGTATTTAGCTTATTTTCATTTTTTTGCAATTGTGTATAATGCAGCTATGAATTTATATGTACAAATCTCTGCTTGTTTCTCAACTCTTATTTCCTTAGGTTATATTCCTAGTAGTGGAATAGCTGGGTCATAGGGGATTTCTTTATTCACTTTTTTTGAAGAAATGCCAAACTGCCTTCCATACTAGATACACTGTTTGGCAATCCAATAAGAGTTTCAATCTCTCCATATCCTCTCCAACATTTATTGTGTGTTGAAGAAGAAGCTTAATAAGCAAGATAAGTTTCTGGTTTTTTTCCTGAGGTTCCAGAGACCTATAGACCATGCTGATCCCTGACAAATGGAGAAGGAGCAGAGAAAGGCAGGTCATTTTGATTAAATGGTGACTGGGAGTAGGGTGGGGGTGCAGGAGATGGAGAGAATTAAAACAGCATGGAAAATATTTTAGCAGAGATCTTGGGTGTGGTGTGGGGTTGAGAGAAGTGGGTGTATTAAGGATGATTCGTGGACGTTTTACTTCCTTTCCCTTCAATTTCTTTGCTGACTGAACCTTGAGAACTGCAGAAGCATTCTGTCCAAGAGTAAATAGGCATCTCCTATTCCAGGAAATAATCAGTATGAGGCTTTCAAAACTCAGGACTGAGCAACTAGATAATATTTTTCTACTCCACTCCAGACAGGAGAAGTAATTTATTTTTGTTCACTGACATTTATTTTAGGACATTTAACATTTATTTGTTGACATAGAAACTATAATAAACAATTAATGAGAGCTTCATTTTAAAAGTTATGCTTTATGGAAAGTCTCTAACATTTCATATTAAAACAGATTCAATTGACTCTATGTCCTCAGCTCTTTTTGATTAAGGAGAGAAGTGTGATTAACATTTGTTTGGGATTTTTAACACTACTATGGTTACAGAGCAATGGCTGAAAATGTTCTATCCAACACGTGATTAGTTATTCTATTTCTTGATAAAAAAGTCATTTAAGAACGAGCCAGAGACTGGAAGTGTAGAGGGGGCAGGGAAACAGAAACTCTGTGAAATGCTTAACCTTTTAACATAGTTCAGCAAAGTTTAGATTTCTGGCAAAATGCCTAGACTTTGTAAGCTTGTCCATGGTTGCAAAACCGACAAGACCCCGATGCTTAAATTATTCTGGCTCAAAGATTAAGATGAAGTCAAAAGAACAAAAAAACACTACACCACTCCATCAGCTACAGTTGAGATTATGGCACAGAGGTATATTGGAGGGGATGCCAGGACACAGGGACTTAGACGGTGTAATAGGGATTGTAACCAATGGTTCATTGGAGGTACCTCAGCTCCCAGAGCTAAGAAAAGATATTTAAAACAAGGGAAAGCAAGCTTAATAAGGGGGCAATTTTGAAGCAAGCGTTCACTTAAAGATGAAGGATTATTATACCAAACATGTCATTAATGAGAAACAATCACTTCTTTTGCAGGATCTCAGCAATTGTTCTTGAAGAACATCGTACAAAGATTTATCAAGGTATACAGTCTGTGTGGGAAGATTTTGTTTCATTTAGAAAAACACATGCACGTTATGATCACTGTTAGTATCAGTAAAAAAAAAAGGGGGCAATCTTAAATGAGGAGGATTGACGCACTTGTTGCAGAAGATCAAGGAATGCAGCTTGAGTATGGATTTCACCTCAATGTCAAGAAAACAAAGATTCTTACCACTAGACTGATTTGCAGCATCATCATGGATGGAGAAAGGCGATTGAGAGTGTCAAGTTTCATCTTGCTTGGATCCACAATTAACACACTTCATACCAGCAGTCAGGAGATAAGGAGGTGCATTCCACTGGGAAAATCTGCAGTTAGGGACCTCTCCAAATTATTGAGGAGCAACAATGTCAATTTGAGGAGTAAGGTGTGTCTGATTCAGACCATAATCTTTCTGATTACTTGTTATGCATCCAAGAGCTAGATAATGAATAGGGATGACAAAAAGAGTTTATGCCTTTGAGCTGTGGTGTTGGAGAAGAGCACTGAACATCTATGGGCAGCTAAGAGAACGAACAGGTAAGTCTTGGAAAGAATGCAGCTAGAGTGCTCTTTGGAGGCAAGAATGATGAGGCTTCATTTCACATATTTTGGACATGTTGCTAAGAGATGTTATTCTTTGGAGAAGGACATGATGCTGGGAATGGTGGAGAGTTGGTGAAGGAAAGGAGGCTATTCAAGCAAGTGAATTGAAATATGACTGCTGCAATGGGCTCTTGTATGTTGGAAAGTGTGAAGATGGCACAAGATAGGACAGATCTTATGTTCATAGGGTCACTTGACTGAAGAACACCTAACAACAACAATCTTATGTTAGCATCTTATGTCAAAGAAAATGGAGAACTTGTAACTAGCTAGAAAGAATTCCACATTTGCCTATTACCTGCCTTTCTTTGGTCCATGTTAACGCTCAGCTTAACCTCAATCCTCTAGGAGTTTCTTTAATATTTGTCAAAATATACAAGTAATTTGTAAATCCTAAGATGTAAAACTTTTTTTAAAAAAGTAAGGGATGACTATAGTACACTTAACTCCCTCACTGTCGAACTGGTTCCAACTCTTAGCTGCTGCTCCCTCTGATTTCCAAGGTAGTAAATCACACGGGAGGAGACAACCCATCTTTCTTCTCTGTAGTTACTGGTGGATTTGAACTACCACAGAAGCTGGACCTTTGGGTTAGCAGCACAAGTTGCTACGTATGGGCTATGCAACCAGAGTTCTGTGAATATAGTATATAATGAGCCCTCAGAACCCTTCTTGGGAGAGGAGATAATTTGATTACAAATGACTTTGAAAATCAGTTTTATAGTACATTAGATTGGGAAGCATGCTAGTTCACATTTCCTAACTCTAGTACTTCAATTTTTCAAGGTCTTATTTGCCTTATTTGTAATGTGGATTTCTAGAAAAGAAACAGTGTTTTCCAAACTATTTGCTCACCAAATTTTTTTTTACCCCCTCACCTTTCTTTGTCAGGGTATATAATTAGTATAATGCTCTAACATATACACATTGCTAAAAATTGGTGGAATACAGTAAACAGCATAGAAAGTTATGTGAATTTTTAAAAACTATGTGGGTTTAAAAATAGCAGGGAAGGAATCAGACCATTAGGAAAATGATTGGAGGAGTAAACTAAGGCAACTGAAATTGGTAGTAAATATATACATATATATTTACATATGCATGCTGTATTTATTTTTGTTATGTGCCATCAAATTACTTGTAACTCGTGTGCAACAGCTCTGAACACTGCTCTATCATAAGCCAGTCTCTCTGTCTCCAACATACTTTCTCCATTACCCCAGTTACTGTGCAAATCTATCTCGTCCAGATTTTTCATTTTTTGCGCTGTCTCTTCACTCGTCCAAGCATAATGACCTTCTTCAAGGATTAGTCCTTCCAGGGTAACCTGCCCAAAGTATCTGAGATGGAAATTCAAAATTCTTGCTTCCAGGGACCAGCTTCATTTTACTCTCTCCAGGACAGATTCATTTGTTCTCTGGGTAGCCCTTGGTATGTTCAATATTCTCCTCCAGCACCACAAATCAAAGGCATACATTCTTTTTCTATCATCCTTAATCATTGTCCAGCTTTTTGATGCTTAGCAAGTTGAGAAGATCATGGCAACTACATATTTACATGTACACATATAGTTACATGTTCTTGTTGTTGTAAATTTCCTTTGAGTCAAGCACGACTCATAGCGACACTATGAACAAAAGGCCTGAAGCTCCCTCTACAAATATAGACATTTATCAAAGTTCATAGAGTTTCTGGAGGCACGTTGTTTAGGAAGTGGATGCCACTCCTGCTTATAGTTATATAGTACACACACACACACACACACACTTATAGTTTGCACATACTCCTTTAAAGCTGTATTAATAGTAGACCTTCACTATATCCTTCAACACTGTCCAGTGATTTGTCAGCACATGTTCTGAAACTTTTCCTCAGGTGACTAGTAGACGTCATTGCTTTTACTAGATTATATCTTCCAGGCTCCAATCCAGCATGTGGCTTAAACCATAAACGCTTGTTAAAGATGTCTAAACTAATTGCAGTGGGTTGTTTGTTGGGAATTTTTCTTCCCCCTCACTGAGTTCTTAATGAGGATAAACATACACTAGAAAACAGATTGATTTAGTTTGCTTGTGAAATTTTTTTTTGGTAAGAAGACACAGACATGTTGCTACATCATACTATTTAGATTGGAATTTACTAGGAAAAAGCCTACAAAGGAGACTTCAGAAGTGCCTCAGATTTTTAATCTGAGAATTATACCCAAAAAAAGAATATTTGGTATAAAATAATTTTTCTATGAAGTGGCAATTCTGTGAATTTACAGATGATGCTATAACTAAGTCCAAATGATATTAGAACATCTACAGCATGTAAATTCCAAGTGTGTTCCTTTTAATTTTTCATTTTAAAAGTAATGTGAACATTATTGTCAACTTTTTTTAAAATAGAGGAAAATACAACTTCAGTTCTAATAATTTCAACCCCTCGTTTTAAATATTGTCTTATAGTTTTTTAAAAT
>NW_006399803.1:5042666-5050803 GCF_000299155.1 Elephantulus edwardii
CGGGCATGCGCCATCCCCCAGTGTGGACGGCCGGTGGGCTGGCGCCATCTCACGTGTGGGTGGCTGGCAGGCGCACACCATCTCTCCATGCAGGCGGCTGCTGGGCGAGTGCCATCCTCTGCACGGGTGGCTGGTGGGCGCGAGCCATCTCCCGAGTGTTATCTCCCACATGGGCAACTGGCAGGCGCTCGTCATCTCATGCGTGGACAGCAGGGGGCGGGCGCGCACCATCCCACAGCGCTGGTGGCCTGCGGGTGCGTGCCATTCTCCCGCCCGGGCAGCTGCCGGGCGAGTGCCATCTTCCACGTGGGTGGCCGGCAGGTGCAAGCCATCTCCCGCGCTCGTCATCTCCCACACAGGCGGCTGGCAGTTGCACTTCATCTTGAGTGCGGGAGGCCAGTGGCCTCCTGCTTCCCCTGCTGCCGCCATCTTGGCTCCAAGAATTCTCCCCAGAACCAGTCCACTTTGCTGCAGTGTGGCGGCTCTGCTGCACCAGTCCTGGGGAGGCCCAGTGCCCACTCTCCATCCTGGGCGAGGGATTCCATAGGTTCCGGCTGTGGGAGCTTCATGGATCTGCGACTGCGGTGCAGCACAGTGCGGGCTCTGCGGGAGGGGGTTGGGAGCTGCGGCACTCACCCATTCTTCCTTGAAAATCCTTGAATTCCTGTTGTTGAGCCTCAATCCTCACTGAAGACCAGTCATAAACTGTTTAACTGTTCAATTATCAATAAACAGAAGTCTGTAGAGGGCCATAGTGGCCCTGTTCCAAGTGGTCCACTGCTCCTGCAGCTCACCACATTGTCTCTGCCTCCGCCGCCATCTTCTCTCTCCAAAATATAAATTTATTTTAAGGGTATAATTTAACTTGTAGATGAATATGTTTCACCTTTCCCCCTGACTTAATCATTTGTATTGAATCATGTCCCCTAAAATTCGGGTTGTAAATTCTAGCCTCTGTATCTATGGTTATAATTCTCTTTGGAAATGCATTGTATTAATTATGTTCTGGAGAAAGGGTTTATGTAGGGTATATTTTCTACCAGACTTTTTTTTTTTTTTTAATTTTTGTGTGAGTGTACCGTCAAATCAGATCTGACTGGTACAGGAGGGGATTGTCCCTCCTTTTCCCGGCAGAGCATCTGGTGGATCCGAACCGTGAGTCTCTGGGATTGTAGTTGCAGTTTCTTGCCACTAGGCCACCAGAGCTCCCCCAGACTTTTTTTATATATAAAAGAGATCAAACAAAAGCTAACAAGCAGAGAAGAAGGTAAAGAGATGTCAGGTCATATGAAGTTCACCAAAGAGCAGAAGCTGAAAACAGAAAAAACTTTCCTTCAGAGCTGACAGAGAGATAAAAATTTCCCTAGAGCTCATCTTAATTCAACACAACTCAACTCACCTCACCTCATTGCTATAGATTTAGAACTGACCCACCAATGGGTTTCCAAGGCTGTACACTGCACAGGAGAAGATTGTCCATCTTTCTCCTGTGGAGTCACTGATGGATTAGAATTGTCAGAGACCCTCTTTGTTTCAGAAACATAATTCCATATGGACAACACCACCAGAGCTTCCCTAGAGCTGGCACCTTGAATTTATTAGGCATCTAACCTTCTGAACATTGAGAAAATATATTCCTGTCTGTTAAAGTCATCAATTGAGGCTATTTCTGTTATAGTAGTACTAGATATCTAAGATACTTACCATTCCATTATATTGTAAGCATTGCTTTCATGTTACTGCTTAGTTTTATTAAGAAGCTCTAGTGGCTTAGTGGTAAAGAATTCAGCTACCAACTCCAAGGCATGCAGTTCAAATCCACCAGATTCTCTGCAGGAGAAAGATGGCAAATCTCTCATACAATTGATTGTCTCTAAAAGGGTCAACTAGGAGTCACTTCAGACTTGACAATACACAGTAACAACAACGTTCTATGAACACTTCGTTATTTTATTTTATTTTTCCTTAAAGTGCTTTTGAATCTATACTCTTTATTCTATAGATGTAAAAAATTACCAATTATATTTAGTTGCATATGTTAGTTGCAATTCATTTAGTTGCATATGTACAAGAAACATGATCAAGGTCCTTACTTTGAAGTTTATATAGATAGTTACAAACATCTATGCATGTCTACATATAGTACAAAGCAAATTTAACTACTTTGTTGCTTGCTTGTTGTTCTTAGGTGCTGTGGAGTCAACTATGACTCATAGCAACCCTATGAACAACAGATCAGAATCTTGCCCTATCCTGTGCTATTCTTATGATCTGTCATGCTCAACCCCATTGTGATAGTCTAGCCACTGCATCAAACCATCTCATTAAGGGTCTTCTTTAACTACTTATAAAAGTATTGTTTTTGTTGTGTACCATACAGTCGGATTTGACCTTACTTTTAAATAGACTTTTGGCTACCAGTTTGGGCCTATATCCAGGTTGGGAAGATGAGTAGGATGGCCAGACTCTGCAAAGGTGTGTTTTCTGATTCAGGATTGAAAGTAGGGTGTGGCTCTGGCTTACGATAGGGTGTGAGTTTATTGGATTTGGCCTTGCCTTTAAAAAGGCTTTTGGGTCCTCAGTTTTTGTGGATATCCTGAATAAAATAGGCTTGGGAACAGGAGTGGCATCTACTTCCAATAAACATTGTCTCCAGAAAATCTGTGAACTTGGAGAAAAGATGAAAGCTTTGCATTCAAGACTTTTGTTTGTAGGGTCACTGTGGGTTGTCTATGATGCTATAGCACTTAACAACACCATCACCATATAGTCAAACCCAGTCATAGCTAACCCTTTGGTGGGTTTTCTGATGCAGTTAATTGCAGAGGAAGAGATTTCCCATCTTTCTTCCACAAAGCAGCTCATGGCCTTGAACCCCATGCCTTTGGGATTGCAACTAGACTACCAGAGATCCCTAGATGATAATAATTTGAGATAAGATGATAAACATATGAGATATAATTGTTACATGAATTGAGAGAGTGAGAGAATACAAAGGACAAAGTCAAAATGAACCTACCATTCAGTCTATGCACAATTTGATTTAGAGAAGTTATAAAGAATGGACTGAAGAACAATTCAGGCCTAAGAAACCAAAACCTTACTATTGTTTAGTGGATTCTAACTCATAGCAACCTTATCTGAAAAAGTAGACTTACTCCATAAGGTTTCCAAGCCTGCAAATCGTTATGGATTGGTCTGAGCCATTGTTAGCACCTTTTCTTCCATCCTTATCTCTCCCTTGTCCTATTTTATAGGCCTGGGAAGTAGAGGACAACGAGAAATAGAATCCCTAGTACAATTTTTTTTATGCAAATAACTCAGCCTTTCTCTATTTGTTTGGCAACGACTTCCAAGAACCTCAAGGTCTTTTTCTAAGGCACTATGCAATTTTTCTTTCTTTCTGGTTTTTTTTTGTTTTGTTTTGTTTTTTGTTTTGTTTTGTTTTATCTCAGCAGCATGTGAAAAACAGTGCCACTCTGTTCACTCACATCCTTTAGATTCAGTCTGGGCTTTCCCCTCCAACAGCCCCAGAGGAGTTGGGAGGCTCAGAACAGCACGTCCACTTACTTAGTGAGGTGCTATCCCAGATCAGTAATTTCCACTCTTGAAATATACTTTTTTGCTTGAAAATCCATTTTTGTTTTCTGTGGAACCTCTTGCTCTCACTTCCAAGTCTTACAATCTTCTGTGTCAGTTGTAAAACAAATGCACAAAGTGAACTGACAAAATAAACTCTTCTTGTTGAATGTTTCTACTGGTACCTAATGTGCATTGGTTCTTATGGGCAAAAATTTTGCCATTTATATCATCACTTTTTTAGTCATGCTAATAACTTTAAAATTGCTTTAATGACCTATAATTCACATGCCACATCCTCTACCCATTCAAGCGCACTATTAATTGTTTTTTAGTATATCAACAGATGTGTGTGTCCACTACCACAGTAAATTGCAGAGCAATCTTATCATCTCATGAAGCACAATGATATTTTTTGCACAGTTTTTATTTATCCACAGGATGGATCACAATAATTATGAGATGATTGACCGATTTGAGGTTTATTTTGCCCCAAACTGAAGAGCTATGAAGTAGATATGGCACACAACTTTTTTGTGTGTCATGCTTTATATCTTGAAATCTTTTAGTTTGTTGTCAACATTTGAAAGAGACTTCACATAAGAATCAAGATTTCCAGCTTTTCTTGAAAAAAACACAAAATATTGGACAAAATTGTGTCCAAAACATGCTGACAAAGCTCAAGCTTGCTGTTATCTGTCTTCCTTAGTTGGGACATACCTTCCTCAGTTCAATACTGTTATCTTTTAAGTAACCACACAGAGACCATTGTATTTTCCTTACTCAAAACTCAATCTCATTGCCATTGGGTGAAAATTGACTCATAGTTGACCCCCTAGCAGGTTTTTAAAGGCTGTAAAGCACCTAGAAAAAGAATGCTCATCTTTCACCAAGGGCAGTGACTGGTGGATTTGAACCAGTAAAGAGATGTGAACTTTGCGTTAGCAGCACAACTCCCTACGGATTATTCCACCAGATGTTTGATGTTTCTTCATCAATCTAGAAAAAGTCTTTGTATCTTTTACCACAATTGAACCACTACTTGAAATCTAGTGGACTCTGTCTCATGATGACTCCATCAGCATCAGAGTAAAACTGTGCTCTATTTATTGGGTTTTGTTTTCGGTTTTTGGTTGGTTTGGTTTTTTTTTCCTATTAGGTTTTTAATGGCTGATTTTTTTTTAAATTTTTTTTTTTTAATGAAAGTAGATTGCCAGGCCTTTCTTTCAAGACACCTCTGAGTAAATTCAGACTGCCAACACCTTGCTTAGTGAGTGATTATTAATTCCTTAAATCACTAATGAAAGTGAGACAAGCACATTTCAAGAAGGCATACACGTTTCTAGCATTCAATGGGTCTCTTATATATTATTTGCCTGTCCCTGCGGGTATTTGAGATTGTCATCCCACATAGTGTGTGTAAAGGTGTTGCTATATTCGGCAAGGCCTAAAGCATATTTTTCCCCCTCCAATTTTAACATTTCTGAAATTGTGAGTTGTTTCAGAATTACAGTTCCCTACACAGCAGTCATGATGAAGTTGTCACTGCATGCATACTTGGTCATAACTATTTGTATTGCTGCTATGTCACATCATGTTGACATGCCCTATTGAGATAATGTGTGTTGACTTTAATTGCTGTCTACAAACTCTTCAACAAGATTACGCTATTACTCAGAATTGACATGAGAAGTGACTGTCCATTCAGAAAGACAAGGAAACGCAACAGCTGGCCTTGAATTTGATATTAGTGAAGAAAATGTCCTCCATCAGAGAAATGACTACAATTCCTTATTTCCTTGAGAAGAGCAAACAAATGCTTTCAGGGAACTTATGAAAGGGCAAGCTAACATGCCTATGAGGCTTTGCTACATCTCATTATTACAATAAATGCAGAAGAGTTCCTATTCCAGACCAAGTAACCAATGGCAAGAAAAAATGTCAAATAATTTGTAATAGTTAAAACACATTTCTGAGCCAAAGGAGATTATGTGGCCTACTCAGACTTCAGAGATCTGAGGTGTTGTATCACACATTGATTGGAAATGTATACTGTTTTTCTCACTGAAACATGACATTAAGGTGTAGTTCACTATTACTGGTGTTATAGAGTTTCTAAGAGCTGTGATGGCTTAGTCTATAAGAAGTTGCACTCTTTATCCAAAGGTCATGTAACTTTGACAGTTCGAATCCACAGAAGGATTCTTGAAAGAAACATGGGCAATTTCCTTCCATGTGATTTATACCTGTAGAAATCCAGTGGGGAGTCAGCTATGAGTCAATTCCAGCTCAACAACAATGAATGAAAGTTAACAATACAGGGTAAAAGAATAACAAGACCAATTGAGACCAAAACACCAGAGAATTGTCTTACCAAAAATTTCCTATCTTGAAAGGACATTTAAATAAAACCCAAACTGTTCTTTTTCTTTTTTTTTTAAAGCCACAACTGAAGGAATAGGTCAACTTGGTCTACTACCTGGAAGGTGCTGAAACCTGCTGTTCAAGACGGTGACACATCCATCCTTGTCATGTGTTATTACTTACACTCTATGTTATGGGACAAATGTTTGTTATTAGCAGAAGTCTCATGGACAAGTTTTATCATTCATTTTCTGGTCTACTCCATTTTAACAACAATTTCATACTTTGCCTGCAGGCTAGAGCACTGAGTTTATGCCAAAGACATTTTATTTCTATTTTAGCTGTCCTAGTCCAAAATGAACATTTTGTTTTTAAGAGGACCTGGAAAATACATGCAAGAAGGAAAATGTAACTGCTCTTTTTACATTTTAAAAAATAATTTCAACTAATTGCAACCAAGAAATAGCTAGCTGTTGGGGCAGCTGTCATTTGAGAAAGTGAGATGTGAGCTTGGTTTGACCAACAACAGTGTCTTTACTTTGTGAGTATCTCTTCTCCAAGTGAATGTTTTAGAGATTGGTTAACTTTATCTCTGTGCTCAAAGATACTGTGAAATGACCTTGGAAGGTCTGTACTCGGTTGAGTGGTTTCTTTTTCTCACATTATACACTCTAAATATCAACCACATAAATAAATGGCCAGTGTCAGGGAGGTTGTTTCATCAATACCCTTTTGGTAAAATTCTCTCTTTTCAAGTTTAACTAGTACATCTTTTATTAGTAAAACAAAATGGAAGTGATCTTTTATAAAAATCAGCCACTCATAGACTTCTCTAAGTAAAGAGAATGTTGCTCTTAGCTCAATCTAAAAGACCACAAATAAATTTCTGCATGCATTTTAAAAAAAATACTGCTGACTTATTTTGTCTTTCTGTTGAAAATTTTCATAATTTGACAGTGGTGAGAGTTTGGTGATTGTTGTTATGTGCCATCAAGTTGACTATAATTCATAGCAATCCTATGAGCAGTAGCTCTAAACTTTGCCTTATTCTTCGCCAACCTCATCATCTCCAACAAACCTACCTCATTGCCACAGTCACTGAATTAACCCTCTTACCCAGGATCTTTCTCTCCTGCACCGACGCTCTACCAACCATGAGGTTTTTCTCCAAGGTGCCCAAAGTATGTGAGACAGAGTTTCAAAATATTTGTCTCCAGGGAGCAACCTAGTTTCACCTTCTTGAGGACAGACTTGTTTGTTTTTTTACCAGTCCATGGTATGTTAAATATGCTTCTTCAGCATCACAACTCAAAGGCATTGCTTCTTTTTCTAGCATCCTTATTCTTTGTCCAGGTCTCAGATGCAGAGCAAGCAAGTGGTAAGACCATCATGACCTGGATAAGGGACACCTTAGTTTCTAGCCTGACATCATTGCTCTTTAACAGTCTGGCAAGGCCCCTGAGAGCAGACTTAAAGAAACTCATCTTTTGATTTCCTGACAGCTGGTGCAAAGAGTGTTGACAGTGGATTTGAGTAAGATTAAATTGTTAGCAACTTCAATCTTTATCTATCATGATGCTGCCAGTTGGCCTGTCTGCTAGTAATGATCTTTGTTATATTGCTGTTGAAATGCAATTGAGTTTTGCAAATTTCACTGCAACATATCTGAAGCCAATTGAAAATAGCTACAGTTTATTGATAGAAATTCTGTATTTAAATAGAATTAGAGCTAAAAGGTGTCAGTTGATTAGAGATGGGGTTTATCAAAATCATTTCAACATTTTAAATTCAAGGCTTTCCAGATTACAAAGGTCAACTAAACAGAGTTAATAGGTAAATAATAGTTTGTATTGTTCCTAATACAGACCAGAGAATAAATATCGGTTTAATAAACTATATTACATATACACGTGCAAATGGTGATATATGAGCTTAATATACTACTTTATAACTTAGAAGGAATATTCAACTTTATTAATTAAAGAATTATGCATTATTTATTCAATAAAATTAAACAATTGAGAATATCCTAAAAAGAAATATTTAAGACAATCTAATATACATAAGAACAAGAACAACAATAATAATTACAGTTGTTGTAGTTACATGCTGTCAAGTCACTTGCGACTCATAACATCATTATGTACAATAGCTCTGAAGCCTGGCCTATCTTGAGCCAATCTCACTGGCTCTG
>NW_006399803.1:5053003-5054696 GCF_000299155.1 Elephantulus edwardii
TAGGTTAGCAGTACAACTCCCTTCGGGTGAGCAGTGCAACCCTCGTCTACACTACCAGAGCTGCTCACCCAAAGTTTGTTTCTCTGGTAGTTTAAATCCACCACTGAGTTAGAGGGAGTAATATGGACCATCTCTTTCTGTTCAGTCCACAGCCTCAGAATGCCAACTGAAAGTCAGCTATGAGGTGGTTCTGACTTGACAATGATGAATTTTATTATTATAAATAAGTATATGCATTGAGAATATTTGTGGCAAGAGTTTAAAAGTTTGGAGTTTTTTTTTTAAATGTCTTTTGATGATTAAAGTGCTCCTACAAGCCATGTTCTTTTCAATATCCTCATATGGATGTGAAAGCAGAGACATTAGAAAGGGAAGACAGAAAAAAATGATACATTTTGATTGTGGTATTATTGGTGAACAGTATTTAATATGCCACAGACTGCTAAATAAACAAATCTACCGAGTGAGACACTTAACTATAATGCTCCTCAGAGAGGGGATGGCAAGATAGACTTTGTCTCTAAGGCCACATCATTAGGAAAAAATTCCTGTCACCAGACAGGGACTTCATTTTTGGTAGAGAGCAAAAATAAGGAAAACTCTCAATGAGTTGCATCAACACAATAACTTCAACCATGAGCTCAGATATAGCAACCATCATTAATTTGCCACAAGACCCCGCATTGCTTAATTTTGTTGTACCAAGAACTGTTGACTTTGTACTGTGGTGTTGGAGAAGAGTACTCAATATCCCATGGACTGTCAAAAGAACAAACAGATATGCCAAAAGAACAAACAAATGTGCCATGGGTCATGTGTATTCAGATTACTCCTTGGAGGCAAAGATGATAAAGCTTCATCTCCCATATTTGAGTATGTTTCTGGGAGAGGCTATTCCTGGGAGAAGGACATCATGCTTGAAAGGGGAAGGTACAGTGAAGGAGAGGAAGACTTTCAACCAGTTGGACTTACACAGTGGCTGCAGCAATGGTCTCAAGTGTGTCAGAGATGGTGGGGATGGCACTGACACATGGTAGAGCAGGGTTCAGATATGTTGTTCATTGGGTTGTTATGAGTCATCCATGACTTGACAGCAACTAGCAACAGCAACAACAATAAAAAATTCCTGTAAGTTAGATTTCAAGTTCATTCTTCTTTTCAGTCCTTTATCATCTCCTTTTGGAGAGATGCATCTGATCCAAACAATTGTTGTTGTTATGTGTTGTTGATTGGCTTTTAACTCATAGATAGTCTATACGGTATTTCTGGACCCTGCTCTATCTTGAGCCCATCTCACTGTCTCTGTCACACCTGACCTCATTACTCCAGTTGTTGTGTCAATCCATCTCATCCTGAGTCTTCCTATCCTGCACTGTCCACCTACCCTTCCAAGCATGATACCCCTCTTCAAAGACTGGCCCCTTCTGGTGACATGACTAAAGTATTTGAAAAAAAAAGTCTCAAAATCCTTGCCTCCAAGGAGGAGCTAGGTTTCACTCTCTAGTAAACTCCTATTCTTTTGGCAGTCAATGGTATGTTCAAAACTCTTTTCCAGCACCACAGCTCAGAGGTATCAATTCTTCTGTCATTGTTGGTCATTGTCCAACTCTCTGATTAATAGTAAGCAATTGCAAAGACCATAGCCCGGATCAGGTGCACGTTAGTCTCTAGACTCACATCCTTGCTCTTCGGC
>NW_006399803.1:5055881-5060122 GCF_000299155.1 Elephantulus edwardii
GAGAAAGAGAGGAAGATTCTCAGCAAGATGAATTGACACAGTGAGTGCAACGCTGGAGTTTTACAAGGGGGAGATTGTGACGATGGTGCAAGACAGGGCAATGTTCATCTCTATCGTCCATACAGTCTCTGTAAGTTGTATTTGACTAGAAGCTATCTAATAACAACATATCATCTCCAACTACTGCAGTTCTCCAAGACCTCAGTTAATTATAAGGAGTCTCTGATGAGAAGGGAATACAGATCTTCTCGAGGGCAATTCCCAGGCCCAAATGATGTCATGTCACAGAGAGCTGTAGCTTTCTCTGCCAAGAGAGAAGGAACCCAGAAGTGTCTTTTCACTGACTTTACCTGGCAATGTTTGACAAACATATCAATGACTGTGAAGATAGTATAAGATTTAACCTTGTTTCCTTCTGTATCTAGTTAGAATCAGCCCAATAACATGTACCAACAACAATATCTGGTATAAAAATAAGAACAAGGAGAAAGGTCATTAAATTACTGTTTTCACTGATTCATTTGTAGAAAAATGTTATGCAGAAAAGGAAATTGTATAAAATTGCAATAGGAAAAAACCATTTATGTAGGAATGAGAACATCCTACTTCAAGTATATCTAACAATTCTCAAGAGCCTCTCAGTGAATAAAAATATCATTTGATTTAAAAATAATTTTGAAAAGTTGAAAATTCTAAATCACATTGCTCGTAAAGGGACAGCACATGGCATATCTGATATCATTCAAGCGTGGCTACTAGGTACAGCTAACACCGAGACTGCTAAACTTATGCATTCAGATATAAATAGTATCGTAACTATTTTATACACCATAGTTTAACTTGCCAATTTTATATTAAGTGTCAAATCAATCTCTGTATATTAGTGTTAGCATTCTACAAAAGTTAATGATGTGAATAGTTAAGACCTTTAGTTGCAAGTTTAAATTTCAGGGAAAGGAAAAGTCTACAAGTAACAAATGGAGTTTAATTGAGTGGGAACATTAGTGACAAAAATAATTAATGATTGGAGGTGTTGTTAGGTACTATCAGGTTAAAACGTACTCATAGTTGGCCCTTGAGAGGCTTTTCAGAGCTGTAAATTGTACAGGAGATTGCTCATCTTTCTCCCACAGGAATGAAACTGGTGGATTTGAACCATGTGCTTTTGGGTTAACAGTGCAACTTCTTACTACTCAGCCACTAAAGCTCCTCATTTAGTGATTAGTGATAATTATTTTTTCTAAATGGATAACTTCTTATGAGGGACTAAAAAGTTATTTCCCTTGCAACACTATGCATTTAAAAATATTTCTTTGAGAAACTACTAAAGAGAAATTGTTATAGCATATAATGATTTAAATACAAAACCTCCAGCATGTGTTCTACTAACAATTTTTAAAATCAGTAAAGTAGATAAGGTACTTTGTAGTGATTTCACCTTCTTTAGCTTTAACTTGAACTTGTACAGCTTGCTTGGCTCCACAATCAACACTCGTGGCAAAAGCAGTCAGGAAATTAAAAGACAAATTGCCTTGGGAAAATCTGCTGTGAGAGACCTCTCCAGAGTCATGAAATGCAACAATGTCAGTCTAGAGACTAAGGTGCTCCTAATCCAGGCCATGTTCTTCTCAAATTACTTGCTGTGCATCAGAGAGCTGAACAATGACTAAGGATGACAGACGAATCAATGCCTTTGCATTATGGTGCCTGAGAAGAGTCACAAAGAGGTCTGTCTTGGAGAAGGTGAAACCAAGTTTCTCCTTAGAGGCTAGGATATTGAAGCTCTTTCTTATACTTTGGCACGTGACCAGGAGTGACCAGTCCTTGGAGAAAGACATCATGCTCAGAAGGGTGGAGAGATGTTGCAGGAGAGGAAGGTCCTGGATGAGAAGGATTGATACAGTAACAAGGGAAATAGGGGTAGATGTGTTGGAATCTGTGAGACTGGCTCAAAAAAGGGCAGGCTTCAAAGCTGCTGTACACAGGGTTGCTATGGGTCATAGGCGACTCAATGGTACATTACAACAACAACATACTGTGGCAATGTACGTAAGACCCAGCTTCTCTAGCAGTTTGAATTCACCAGAAACTCCACTAGAGAAAGATGGGCACTCTCTGTGTATATTACAGCCTTGCAAATGCAATGGAGAATAATCATCAATCATTCTGACTTGATGAAAGTTCAGTTTAAGATGATCTATATTATCAGCTTATATGACACTGCACAACCCTTTGAGTTGGTGACTTCCTTTCAAGGCAGCATTGGAAGGGGGAAGTGAAAAACTTAATAGTATATGAGATAAGTCACCATGATTTCAATGTGAATGTGGTCATACAGGCTGTTTGTTTTGTAGTATAGTTTCTACATTAAACCAGGCTGTTGTTAGTTGTTCTTAAGTGACTCCATGTGTGTTGCATAATATATCTGACCTGTAAGGTTTTCAAGGCTATAAACTTGAAGTTTTCAACTCTATAAATAAGTAGATCATCAGGCTTGTCTTCTGAGGAACCTGTGGGTAGGTTTGAACGAACAGCCAGGGTTTTGGATAGTAGTTGAGGAGTACCACTCAAGTACCATAGTTAGTAATTACCTAATTATTTTCCAGCTTAAATTTAGGAACTAAAATAAAATTTCAAAAGCTGTTAAATGTTATTTCTAAGGTGTAAATTCTCAAGACTACCATATAGTACAGTTCCATGTTATTGTTATGTTCTGTTGAGTTGACCACAACTCACAGCGACCCTGTGAACAATGGCTTTGAAACTTGCCCTATCCTGAGCCAACCTCAGAATCTCTGACACACCTGAATCCATTGCCACTGTCACTGTGTCAATGTGTCTCATCCAAGGTCTTTCTCTCATGTGCTGATCCTCTACCAGTCCAAGCATAATATAATTTTCCAAGGATTGCTCTCTCTTGGCAACATGCCCAAAATGGAGCTTCAAAATCCTTGCATCCAAGGAGCAACCTGGTTTCACTTTCACCACGACAAACTTGTTTTGTGTAGTATGCTCAGTACTCTTCTCTAACACCATAACTCAATGGCATCCATTCTTCTTCTGACATCCTTATTCATTGTCCAGCTCTTAAATGGATAGTAAGTAATTGAGAAGATCATGGCTTGGATCAGGACTGTATTAATTGTGGCTTGATTCCATACTGACTAACATTACTGCTGTTTAGCACTGTAGAGAGGTCCTTGACAGCATATTTTTCCAATGCAACTCATCTTTTGATCTCCTGAAGGCTGGTGCAAAGGATGTTGACTGAGGATTTGAGAAAGAGGACTAATAATCTCAATCTTTTCTCCATCGCTCATGATGCTGTTTATTGGTTTGGTGACAAGGATATCTGTTTTCTTGATGTTGAAATGCAATCCATATTGAAGGCTGCCGTCCTTAACTTATTGCCACAAGCACTTCAAATACTTCTCAGTTTTGACGAGCAAGGTTCTGTCATAGGCATAAAATGATTGTTAAGAAATCTTCTCCCAATCTTGATGCCATATTCTTCTTCATAAAGTTTAGCATCCCAAGTGAGAAGTATTGGAAAGGAATGGAGAAAGTATACGTCCCCGAGGCATTCTTTTCTTGATTTTGAACCATGCAGTGTTTCCTTGCTCTGTTTTGATTAATGCCTCCTGATCAAAAGTATAGGTTTCACATGATCACAATCAAGTGCTGTGGGATTCGCACTCTTCTCATTGTTAGTCACAAATTGTTGTGATCCAAACAGTCAAATGACCTTTCATCATTGATAAAACACAAAGAGACATCCTTCCTGTAATTTCTGTCCTCAATGAAGACCCATGTGATATCAGCAATGATATCCCTAAGGCTATGGCCTCTACTAAAACTAGTTTGTACTTCTGGAAGTTCTCTGTTGATAAACCATTTTAGTTGTTCTGGGGTAAGCTTCAGCAGGATTTTGCTTGCATGATGTTAGTGATATTTTAACATTCTGTTGGCTCATATTTTGTTTGCAAATGGGAATAAATTGGATCTGTTCCAGTCAGTTGGCCAGGTAACTGTGTGCCAGATTTCTATTGTTTTTTTCTTTGTCAGATTTCTTGACACACCTGGTGAGTATATGGAAGGAGGCATCTATTTGTTGAAATATGTCAATGAGTATTCCATAATTTCATAAGGTCTTATTTTTTACCAGAAGAATGTCTATCTGTGTTTCATTGATTATGCAAAGGCATTTGACTGTGTGGATCATAACAAACTGTGGCTGACTC
>NW_006399803.1:5061062-5067147 GCF_000299155.1 Elephantulus edwardii
TAGGGCTGTTGTACATAGGGTCGCTATGAGTCGGAAACGACTCGATGGCACATAACAACAACAACAACAACAACATTCTTTCAAAGCAGCTACAATGTTCCTCTTTATTACCACTGATTCTTTATCATATGCT
This sequence comes from Elephantulus edwardii, assembly GCF_000299155.1. Classification (NCBI taxonomy): domain Eukaryota; kingdom Metazoa; phylum Chordata; class Mammalia; order Macroscelidea; family Macroscelididae; genus Elephantulus; species Elephantulus edwardii. Next base: position 5,061,196 of record NW_006399803.1, read on the forward strand.
AGTTTTTGAAATTGTTCTGTGTCAGCCAATTCTTTTTGGTACTGTGACTCTGGATATTCCTTCCGTCTTCTTTTGATGCCTCCTGAATCACTCAAGATTTTGCTCATAGCATCTTTAAGTATTGCAACTTGAGGTTTAAATTTGTTCTTCAGTTCCTTTAGCTTGAGACATGCCATAGATCTTGCTAATTAATTGGGGGGAAAGGCTTATTTATTTGCTCGGTGGCTTCAGGAAAGTGGTCTGATTGTGTATAGCTGGATGTGTGAAAACAGAAAGGAAACACTCTCAGGTCTGTGCCCTGATCTGGGTAACTGAATGGAGGTTAGCATTCATTTGGGCACGACACTATGTTAGCTTTAGGGGATACTAAAATAGCGGCAAGGCATTTTCTTGACAGATGTTCTTTGGGTGCAACAGGCAGATTATTATCTTCTTAGAATGTGACTATTCCACCAAATGGAATTGATAATATTTTTAAAAGTTTCTTTAAAAATACTGTATAGCAAGCAGAGGAAACATCACAAGAAAATAGAATCATTGCATCAAACAGAATTACTTGATGTTCAACCACTTCATAGTGGAGCATATTATCAAGACTCTATAGTACTGAAGAAAGAATCAAGGCGTTTCAGAAAATGGATGCACAACTGGAAGCACTCATCTGTCTATGCCAAGAAATCTGAAATATAGCTAGCTTGCTCAAGGCCAACCTAATTGAAAAGATCCACAGTAATACTGATCCATTGTATAATAAATGTGATCAAATGAAATGCAGAAATTATTGCACAGTATCCTGTTGTTGATGTTATGTGCCACTGAGTTCAAAATGACTTAGAGCCTGTTCTCTAGTGGATTTTTGTTGTTGTTGTTAAGTGCCGTCAAGTCGTAGGCAACGCATAGCAACCCTGTGAATGAAAGTCCTCAACACTTGTGTGACTTTCATCCTTTCTCCATGTTCATAGGGTTTCCAGAGGCAAGCTATTAGAGAAGTGGATGCCACTCTTGCTTCCAAGCTTGTTTTAATCCGGGTGCTGCACCAAACACTGTCTACAATGAGTAACCATTAACTCATTTGACACATCAGTGTCACAGTGTTCTGCTTCACAGCAACCACAAGTGACCACGGTACGGAAAATACACCAGGCCTATATGACCTAGACACTGTAAATCACAAGAGAAGAGATTCGCCATCTTTCTCCCTTGGAGCAGCAAGTGAATTCAAACCACCCGCCTTAGCATTGGCAGCACAACTCCTTACCACTAGGTTCCCAGAGCTCCCTAGTAAAGTCATAGTATGTTGCTGAATATAATCTTAAAATGGTTGCAGTAATACATGGACAAGGAATTACCAAAACTCAAGAAGAATTCAAAAGAGAATGTGGAATGACAGATACTGTTTATGTCTGATCTTGGCAAAGATAGTCTTAATAATACAAGGCATAATTCTTTTTATCCCTTTTTTATTTGTTTTAATGAAAATTTACAGAGACTTTGGATTCCCATTCATTCCCTGTTGCACACTTTCCTCCCTACCCATCCCTCCTCCCAGTTTGCTTTTCTCTTTGAAAAGTAAAAATAAATAAATAAATTCTTTCATTGTTATACAATCCTCTCCACCCCCCAGTCAACTCCACTATGCAGTTTTCATTCTAGACTCTTGTCATGGCGTATATTCCTCCTAAACAGTTCTTTTCCTCATCTGTTTCAATGCAGTATAAATTATTTATTCCCTCTTAGTTTCCGCCAACTCCAATGTCAGTCTTGCTTTACAACAGTGACACTATGCAGTATTTGTCCTTTTGTGACTGAGATATTTCACTCAGCATAATGTCCTCTAGAGTCATTCATTTTGCGTAATAATTCATGGATTCCTTGTTTTTCAATGCTGCATAGTATTCCATTGTGTGAATATACCAGAGCTTCTCTATCCATTAATTTGTCGATGGGCACTTTGGTTGTTTCCAACTCTTTGCTATTGTGAACAATGCCACACAATAAACATGGATGAGCATATAACTTCTTGGTGGCAATTCTAGTTTCTTTAGGGTATATTCCCAGTAGTGGAATTTCTGGTATTTCTATTTCCAACTTTTTGAGAAAGTGCCAAACTGTCTTCCATAGTGGTTGCACCAAAGGCATACTTCTAAATTTTGCTTTAGATTGCCAGAAGTAGTTTGAGATATTTATAAGACAGTGTCATGAAATTGTTGAAGACCACTTAACTAGGCCCATAAAATCTGAAAATTTCCCCTGGGTTTCAGGGATGACAGAGGTAAATCTCCATGTTTCTTATCCTATTATCTAAATATCCTTCTCTCTTCATTTGTTCTATTTTTTTGTTTGTTTGTTTGTTTGTTTTTGGCTTGTTGCTTGTTTGATTTTTAGTTTTACTTTTTCATCCTAGTAAATGTGTCCTATAGGAGACAGTTTAGCTAATTCAGAGAATTAGTTGTTCAATGAATAGTAGTAATGCTATAGCACATATTAAAAAAAAACAAACAACCAAAACAATCCAAACAAAACCCACAAAAAAAACAACTAAAACCCATTCTCTAACCAGCCAAAATTTATGCAAACCTAATTAAAACAATATGAAAGAATCTCCAATTAGGTGGAAAGTCTTTTGAAACAGTCCAACTAGTTTGTTTATGAACGTGGTTTTGGGGATACATGCCTAGAATTACTTGAAAATAAATAAATATATGTTAATTTGAGATAAAGATTAATTCCTCTTGGGATAAAATTAATTCATAGAAATATTCTTCTACTAAAATCTGTACTGTTATTCAGTGATATTATGCATAGATGTTATAAAAGTGTTTCTAGTAGTAGTAATGGTCACTGTTGTTGTTTGCTGTCATCTAATCAGGTTCAACTCATAGTCACATTAAACACAACAGAATGAAACTACCTCATCCTGCACCATCCTCATAATCTCTGCTGCTTTTAAACCCATTGTTTTAATTATTGTTTCAATTAATATCATTGATGTTGTCTTCTTTTATGTTTACACTCTGTTTGAACATTATTTTTCCCCTAGGAACTGGGCCTACTTGTTAACGTTCCCAAAGTATGTGAGGTGAAGTCTTACTATCCGTGCTTCCAAAGATCATGCTAGTTGCACTTCATTCAAGATAGATTTATTTTCTCTTTTTGTTAGTCCCTAGTATAGTCAATATTCTTCAGCACCACCACCGTTCAAATGCAACCATGTTTCTTCTTGTTGTTATATGCCATTGAGCAGCCTGTGACTCATAGTGACTCTATCTATGCAAAATAGGTCTGAACCCTGTCCTATCCTGAGCCAGTCTCACTGTCTCCAACACCCCTACTCCTATTGCCGTAGTCATTGTGTCAATCCATCTTATCCAAGGTTTACTTGTCTGTGTGTTCCCTCCACCCTTCCAAGAAGGATGTTCTTCTTCAAGAACTGGTTTCTCCAGGCAATATGTTCAAAGTTTGTGAGACAGGGTTTCACAATCCTTGGCTACAGCGAGTAACTTGGTTTCACCCTCTCTAGGACAGACCTGTTTGCTCTCTTGGTTGTCCATGCTTTGTTCAATTATTTTCTCCAACACAACTCAAAGGCACTGATTTTTCATCTATCATCCTTAGTCATTGTCTACCACTCTAATGTATAGCATTTTTTTTTTTTAGGTCTGTTTAATAAAATATCCAACTTTCAGATGCATATAATGTGACTGAAAAGACCATGACTGGGTCTGATTCAATCTTAGTCTTTAAAGTTAAATACTGTTTGTTAACATTTTAAAGAGGTTTTCGGTAGTAGGTTTGCCCATTGCAATATGTCATACAATTTTTATTTTTTATTTTTTTGCTACTTCTCTGGGTGTTGATTGTGGATGCAACTCAAATGTAATCCTTGACAACTTCATCATTTATCATATTGTTGCCTATTGGTCCAGTTGTGAGGATTTTTCTTTATAATGAGATGTAATCGATAATAAAGCTTTGTACTTCATCAATATTCAAATCTTTATAATTTTCCACAAACAAGATTGTGTTATCTGCATATTACAGGCTGTTTTGAATCTTTTTCTAATCCTTATGCCATGTTACTTTTAATATAGTCTAAATTTTCAGATTATTTGCTCGTATACAGCAAATGGCGTTATTATATGCTGTCGAGTCAGAACTGAGTTATAACTAACCTTCTCATGTGTTTTCAGGGGCTGTAAATGGCATGACAGGAGTTTGCCCATCTTTCTCCTGCAGAGTAGTTGGTGCACTCAAACTGCCTAATTTTGGATTAGCAGCATAACTTCTTACTTGGCAAACCATTAGATATGACGCTCCTTATCCATTAGCTATGATGAAAAGATATAACTCTGATCTACTTTTCCTACTTTTGAACTATGCAGTATCCCTTTGTTCTGTTCAGAGAACTGCTTCTTGATCTCTATAGAGTTTCCACATGAGCACAATTAAGTGTTCTGGTATGCTTATTTTCACAATATAATCTATAGTGTGTTCGATCCCTATGAGTAGTCAACAAAATGTAAGTAAACATCTTTCCCGTGTTCTCTACTTTTAGTCAAGATCCATCTGACATCAACAAAGACACCTCTTTTCCAAGTTTTCTTCTAAATCCAGCTTGCCTCTCTGGCAGTTCCCTAGAGCAGTCAATAGATTGTTCCAACTCCTTAAAAATTATCTCCAGCAAGATTTTACTTGCATGTGATACTAATTATACTGTTTTGTAAGGAGCACAAATGTGGACCTCTTCCAGTAAGTTGGTCAGGTAGTTGCCTTCCAGATGTCCTGGCACGGATGAGTGAGTGCATTCAGGGTGACATTTGTTTGTTAAAACATCTTAATAGGTGTTTCAATTATAAGCAAATTATATACTACATGCCAATTTCCATCTTATAATTTAGATTTCATTAATATAGTATATGGGAATTTATAATTAGATTGTTATTTTTGGGAACAGTTTAACCATATTCAAACTATGGAATATGTGGTGTTAGATAATTTATAGTTGTTATTATGTGCTGTTGAGGTGCCTGTAACTCATAGCAACCCTACGTACAATAGCTCTGAACCTAGCACTATCCTGACCCAATCTTAGTGTCTTCGATAGACCCAATCCCATTTCTCCAGGCACTGAACCAATTCTCGTCTTGGGTCTTCCTTTTCTCTCCTGTCCCTCCACCCTTTCAAGCATGAGGTCCTTTTCAGAGGACTAGTTCTTCCTGGCCTCATGCCCAAAGTATGCGAGAAGGAACTTCAAAATCCTTTCCTCCAGGGAGTAGCTTCATTTCACCCTCTCCAGGACTGATCTGTTTGTTCTCCTAGCAGTCCATGGTATATTTAGTCCTCTTCTCCAGCACCACAATTTAAAGGCATCAGTTCTTCTTTTGTATTATTCATTGTCCAGCTCTCTGATGCATAGCAAGTACTTAAGAAGATCCTGGCCTGCATTAGGCACACCTTAGTCTCCAGACTCACATCATTGCTGTTCAGTACTCTAGAGAGGTCCCTGGCAGCAGACTTTCCCAGTGCAATTTACCTTTTGATTTCCTGAATAAATAAAACAAAAATCTTTACAACTTGTCCAATAAGCAGCATTATTAAAGGAGAAAATGTTGAATGTGTCAAGTATTTAATTTTACTTGAATCAACAGACAATCAATTTCCATGTAAGTAGCAATCAGGGAATTAAAGTACACATTGTATTAAGCAAATCTCATGGAAAGCCCAGCAATGTACACAAGTTGAAAAGGAAAATAACAAGCTTCTATTTGCCCTTTTCCAGGGGCTACATTGGAAATAAATTGCGGTGGAAGATTCACTAAGCTTTTGATTTTAATGGGAGGTTGGCTTGCCAAAACTGTTGTCTTAGCAATAGCAATAAGACAAGAGAAGGGAATAAAAGGTATCCAAATAGGCAACGATGAGGTAAAATTATCCCTCTATGCTGATGACATG
>NW_006399803.1:5069417-5087469 GCF_000299155.1 Elephantulus edwardii
ATGAAGGAATGAAAACCCAAAATCCCTATAAATGTTCATTAAAACTAATAAAATTTAATTAAAAAAAAAAGTTAAAAAAATAGATCTTCCTTAAACCACCATTGTATTGGGTAGGAGGCAAATACAAATCTTGCTTCTATGAAAGGCAGGCTTGTGAATCAGTTGACAACTCTAAGACAACTCTATCAGTCATCTTATAAAGCCCCAAATTTTAAAAAATAAAAACAAAACAAAACAAACAAACCCCCCCCCCCAAAACCAAAGCTGTAACTCTGGGATGTAAATTGTACACCTGATCCAAGCCATGGTGTTTTCAATCACATCATATGTGTTGAGGGGACAATACAACAGCGACAACAACATGTGTTTAGTGAGCTCCGGTGGCACAGGGACAAAAAAAACTGTGCTGCAATCCCGAAGGTATGTGGTTTGAGTTCACTAGGTGCTTCATGGAAGAAGGATGGGCAATCTCCTCCCATATGGTTAACTGCCTTTGAAAACCTGCTGAAGGGTCAGCTATGGTTTGGTTCCAACTAGATGGTACACAATAAAAATAATAAAATACGTGCTTGTAAACTAGACAGATAATAAGCCAGACCAAAGAAGGATCAATATCTTTGAATTATAATGTTGGTCAAGTATATTGAATATACCAGGAACTGCCACAGAACAAGAATGTTTGGGAAGAAATACAGCTATAATGCTTTATAGAAGCAAGGATGGGCAGACCTCATGTAACATTCTTTGAACATGTTATCGGGGTGGGGGGGGACGACGATCGTTGGGGAAGGATATTATCTTTGGTAAAGTACACACATACAGAAATGCAGATTCTTAAGTAAATGCTATACTCTGACAAGAGTTTACTTGAACTTAAGCAATATTTTAAGCTTAACTTATAACTTATGAGCTACCTTTATGAGATGAGCTCAAGAGAATATCTTCTGATAAGAGAATCAGGTGTAAGAAACACTTTTTTACTGTTTTTCACAGCTTAATCAAGCTTGGCTTAATCCTAGAACTTGACTGAAGGGTTTCTTAAAAACATACCCTAACTTCTTCTGGGAGCTTGAAGAAGTCCATCATCCACTGACTCCAGGTCAATTTGGCATCTCATGATTTTTTAGGTTCACAGTCACAGAGTTAGGGAAGCAAATGTGCAAGCTCTCTGGTGACTCAAATTACTCAATTTCCAATTTCACAAAATTAATGCAGGTGTTTTTTTTTTATTGTTGTGTACTGTAGAGTCAGAACCAAAACATAATTGACCCTCACTTGGATTTTCAGAGGCAGTTATTTAATTATTCAGGAGGAGATTGCCCATCCTTCTCCCAAGGAACAGCTGGTGGCCTTGAAGCACATGCCTTCAGGATTGCAGTGCAGATTATCACTAGGCCACCATTACAGCAAGTGAAAAAACAGCACAGAGGAAGAGAAATCTGCAGTCTCCTCATCTCTCTTTTTACATTTCCTTCTTTGTCTTTTCCTGTAAGATAAGGGAATTCTTGTGGTGTAGTTGTATGGACTTGTGCTGATAACTCAAAAAGCCTTTCTGGTGCATTGGATCCACCAGCCTCAGAAACTGTTTAAAAGTCAGCTATGAATCAATTCTATGACTCTATGCCAATGAATAAGTGTTAGCATAAGTACAAATGAAGATCTTGACTGGTGTAAACTCTTAATACACTCAGTTATCAACTGGAAAGTTATAGGAGTTCAACATATAAAATACCTCAGAAAAAACAAAAAGCACAATCAAAACTGGCAGTCTATTCTTCCAGTCATTGAAAATTCTACAGAGCTCTACTCAGACACACATTTCAGGTCAACTAATAAGACTTCCAAAAATACCTATCATAGAAAACTCAGCTCAGAAGCTGTCATCATCATTTAAAAATGACCCTCTGATATGGTGGTATTAATAAGTTCAGAATTTCCTATAAAACCATGGTTATATAATTATAAAACTAACATCTGTTTTCTTCAGCCTGCAAAACTAGTTACTTGGCCTCAGAATCCTCTGTTTCCTTTTTTTGTCATGTAGTTTGATCTGTCTGTTAACTAGAAGAGGAAATGCATCTCTCCTAGATCTCTCTGAGGCGATTTCCCAGGCACATGTAAGTTGTATCTTAATCTGCCTATTTACCAGGAAGGGGACTGTGCCGTTCCTGAATTACTAGTACTTAAATATGAACTGTTCTTTTCAGATGTAGAAATTATTTTTTTTACTAACAAAAGTGCATTGTTAAGTGAGTTTCACCTTGGTATAAAAGCCCATGGCCACTCCCAGACGGGAGGCAGTCTTTGAGGCCAAGACCTACTGTCTTCCATAGATCTGTAATAAAGTGCTTTTATGGATATTGCAATCTGTTCATCTTATTGCCAGTTGACTACAGAAAGAACCCCTTGTATTCAGTAACATCTCCAGTGGGATTTCAGAGGTTGTAAATGACATAGACTGTGATTGCCCTTCTCCTTTGGAACAGCTAGGGAATTTTAAACCACTTACCGTTGCATTGGCAGAATAATTCCTCACCAACTAGGCCATCAGAGCTATCTAGTACAGTAGAGTACTAGAATAGGAGAAGAAAAGACTTAAAGCAAATTCAGGAACACACCTCATGTCTCTTGACCAATATATTTCCTGTAGGCTATGTATTTTCCTCTGCTACATGCTACCCTTGGAAGCAGGAGTGGCATCCACTTCCTTAAATAGCTTGCCTCCAGAAACCCTATAAACCGGGAGAAAGGATAAAAGTCAAGCACGCAAGTGTTGAGAACTTTCATTCATAGGGTCGTTATGAGTCGCGTACGACTCGATGGCCCTCAACAACAACAACAATATGTTACTCTAAACATTACATCAGAGCGCATGGATTTCATTTCTATCTTGCATCACAGTATCTAATGCTTTGAAGAGTATATTTAAATATGGGAAAAATGAGGTTGAATTTTAAATTGAATGTTTCAACAGAGCTGAAATTGCACAGTGGCTACTGGGGATTTTGTTTATTTAAAGACTTACAAGAAGAAATCACCTAATTCACACATTTCTTTAATATTCTAGAAACTTTTGCCCAAATATATTTTTTCCTTTTTAAAATTATTATTAATTTTCATGAAAGTTTACAGAGACTTTGGATTTTCATTCATTCATTGTTGCATTTTTCTCCCTGCCCAACCTCCCCAACCCCTAGTTCTGCTCTTCTCTTTGAAAAGTAAAAGAAAAATTCTTCAATTGTTATGCAATTTCTCCCCCAAGTCCACTCCACTATGCAGCCTTTGTTCTGGACTCCTGTCATGACAATAGCACCTAATCATATATCCCTTTTAAACAGTTTTCTCCCACATCTGTTTCAATGCAGTATACATTATTTATCCCATCTTTTTCAGTCTTCCCCCAACCCTGATGTCAGTCTCATTTTATAACAGTGGCACTGTGCAGTATTTGTCCTTTTGTGACTGATATATTTAACTCATCATAATGTCCTCCAGGGTCATCCATTTTGTATAATATTTCAAGAGTTCCTTGTTTTTCAATGCAGCGTAGTATTCCATTATGTGAATGTACCACAGCGTCTCTATCCATTTGTTTGTGGATAGGCAATAAGGTTGTTTCCAGTTCCTTGCTATTGTGAACAAAGCCAAGATAAACATGAGTGTGCATACATCTGATTGGGTGGCAGTTATGGTTTCTTTAGGGTATATTCCCAGTAGTGGAATTGCTGGGTCAAATGGTATTTCTATTTGTAACTTTTTGAGAAAGCACCATACTGCCTTCCATAGTGGTTGCACTATTTTATACTCCCACCAACAGGGAATACTCAAATATATTTTAACAACCAAATGAACTGACAGCACAAAGTTAAGTCTACTTGGTAGTATTAAGGCTTACAGGTTTACTAGTTGACAACACATCCTACATTATTTTTCTGGTTAGTTAATTTACTACCTGGCTTATGTACTATGGTGACTTGTATGTTGGTGCGTCGCTGGTAACGATGCCACAGGTATTTCAAATACCATCAGGTTCACCCATGATGAACAGGTATTTTAGCAAAGCTTCCAGACTAGGATGATAAGAAAAGCCTGGCAGTCTGCTCCCGAAAGTTAGCTAATGAGAACCTCATGGATTACAGAAATGCTTACTTTAGGGAACTCTGGAGGTGTAGTCCTCAGAGAGTCACACTACTGACTCCAAAAAACCACGCATGCCCAGTGATTCGCATTCACCAACAGTTCTAAGGGAGAAAGATGGACAGTCACTTCCTGTCTAATTTTCAGTCTCCCAAAAATCTCACTGGAGGGTCAACTATGAATTGCTTCAACTCAAGGGCAATAAGTGAGTAACTTATTTGCATTAGACATCTCATCAAAGAGGAACAGCCACTGGAAGAGATCATCATATATGGTGACGTTAACATTCTGAGAGAGCGATTGTCACAAGCTCAGGCACAAAGGATTGCAGCAAGCTGGGGCCAGATTCAGCGACACTTTGTTCTGCCCTACATAAGCTAGAATGATTCACTGGCATCTGTCCATTTGCTTGTCTGATTGTCTATCTGGTAGTTGTAGTCAATTTTTAGAGCCTTCTTTTTTTTAAATAGAAACTATTATTCCTTTATTTCAAAAGGCTTGGCTGCTTATTCAGCATTGCTTAAGGGTTTTCTGGAGAGGTGGCAGGTGGGAGGTGCAACACAAAGCTCTGTTCTTACAGGTATATTTTGAGGACCACTAGCCCCCAGTGAAGGGCCAATGGCATCCACAAATTCTCTGATGTTGGGAGGGGTGTCTGGTGAGATGAATGTCTACAACACACAGTAAGTTCATAAACAAAGGTAAAGGGATAAGGTCAGAGGAGCGAGTGGGCAGTGGGAATATCAGCATGCCTGTCTTCACCTGCCTCTTGTTCTGTCCCTTCTGTAACTAGCACCTGGACAAAAGGATGTAGTATCTGTGCTCCAAAGCTGAGCGGAATTGTGCAAACATCCCACAGACCAAATGTCTAGGCTTCAGCATCACATTAACAGCCCCTGGTGTGGATACAAGTGACTCTCTGAGCAATGTACTTCTCAGGGGAAATGTTCCCTCACAAGTAATCAGAAAATGAGACTATGACAATAAAGTTGTAATAAGGGAATACAGAATTTTTCACAGCTGCCAAGTTTTTCCAACATGGTCTCCAAAGTTCACTTCCAGTAACTCTTTTAATGCAGTATTTATGCAGAGCTCCTCTGAAGACAGTGCCTATGGAAAAAAGCTCACCTTTTTCCATTAATAATGTGCCTTGTGAAAGTGATGGTAATCTTTCCAAAAGGTGAGTTTGGCCAGTTCCTGTGCTCCCATAACCCAGCCAGGGTGAGAGCAGATGAGTTCCGCTGCTTGTTCTCAGCATGTGTGCTCCAAATGAACACATTTTCCTGAAAAGGATTTCTCTGAATAAGATCCTCCTTTATCTTCAGTATGGTCAATGACTAAAGTGTACTTGTAAAGAAAAACTGTGAAGGTATAAATACAGAGATGAGGGCATGCCAAATTTCATGTAGTATTCATTCGTTTTAAGAATCTATTTTATCTATATTAATAATGCCCGATAGTGGAACATCCACTAATTAAGATCCACTAACTTTATTCTAGTTTATTTTCTATTTATATTTTCTCACAAGAAAATAATTTGAAGAAAAAAGTAAAGAACAGGAATGGTAGGCATCAAACACTGCTGACATAAGGGTGATAAATTTCAGAATCCATATTATAGGTAGGGTAAGAGCTTTGGTTTTGCTGTGGATCCTTCTGCAGTTTCTGGTTATGAGACTTTAAACTGATGCCTTAAGCAATCATGCTGTCAGAAACACAGGAAGCAGGAGCATGCATGGAGGTATCATGTTGCTGTTGTTGTTAGGTATTGACTATGACTCATAGAGACTCTGGGTCATCCTTACCATCTCCAACATATTCAAGCCAATTGTTACAGTTACTGTGTCAATCCATCTAGTTGAAGGCATCCTCGCTTTCCCTGACCTTTCTCAACAAAATGTCTTTCCTCAAGGACCACGCCTTTTGGTAACATGTTGCAAGTATGTGAGACAAAGGTTTATCATCCTTGCCTCTAAGGACCACTCTGGTTGCACTTCCTCTAAGATTTTGTTGTTGTTTTCTTTTTGGCAATTCATGGTACATTCTTAGGTTTTTCTTTTTCAATGCCCAAATTTCAGATGCGCATGGAATAATTGAAAATAGCATGGTTTGGATAAGGTGCACATTAGTCTTTAATATTCTTTCTCTTTAGTTCTTTGGAAAAGTCCTTGACAACACATTTTTTTCATTGTGAAATCAGTACCTAGACTGCAGTGTCCACAAACTACTTGTGTTCAAAAAGTGACTAACGGTACAGTGTATTTAAGTCTGGGAAAGGTTATTTCTACAAAGGAGAGAACCATGTGGTGAGGGCACTGAGAACAGAAAGTACTTGGGGTAACCAGGTGACTTGAAATCAGATGTGATGGAAAAATACTCCTGTTACAATTAGGAGAGGGAAGATAAAATATTTTCTTGACATTGATAGAAATGAATAGGTCATCAGAATTATGTCAAAATCCCTTTCCACAAAGCCCTAAACCCGCATTCCAAAAAACAGAGTCCAAATGGGCAGCAGAGTACTGCAGCATTTAAAAAAAAAGTATGGATTATTTTTTTAAAAATTTACTTTAAATGCCTCAGTGTTTAAGACCAAAGTTTTGAAATCTTTCTGTAGATTAAAGGAGCTCTGGTAGCATAGTGGATGATGAGTGCACTGCTAACCCACAAAAGAGCAGTCTACCAGCTGCTCCTCTGAATAAAGCTAGGCAGTCTCCTGTAAAGATTTACTGTTGAGGAAACCTGATAAAGTCAACTAGGACTTAGAAACAACTTGATAGTCCAGGAAGTGGGTTTTTTATTTATTTTCAGATTAAAGAAGAAGAACGTTTTAATTAGAGTGTGTTTGTTAAATATGTCTTTCATCTCTCTTTTGGAAACTTCCAGCAAGAGAGGTAAAGGGCATTAGTTTTGGGGGATTTCCCTCACATTTTGATGTTATTATCCCCAAAAATTAATGTTGAAAGGAACAGGAAAGGACAAGTTAGTGAGGTGTGAGTAGAGGAAGAAAAGTTTCATTTCTGAGACGTCTGCGAATTTCTGAGAATGACAAGGGAAACAATACATTTTCATAAAAATTGAGAGTCAAAAAAGTGGAAAGTATTGTATTTTAGAGTTGATTCTTTTGTTTAAAAAAATGAATTAACTAATGAAATTGTTTGTTAGACTGCACACGTCAGTGGAAAAGTTCACATCATAGTCAGATCTGGAAAGAAAATCAAGGAATCTGAATGAAATAATGGAAAGCAAAGGAGGAATGATGATATGTGTTTATAATCTGAGATAGAGGGAGGAAAAAAAATCACAATCAAGGTGTGATTCTTTGAGACAGGAGTCAGAGGACCACCAGCGAGGAAGCTGGAGTTTTTGTAGCTCAAAAAGTTGACAGGAACCAATGGAAATGTACACTGTTTAATCTCTCTGAGAGAAAAGCCTCCAGCTCGGAGTTTATTCCTGTTGGCAAGATGATCCAGGAAGCATAAAAACTCAGCCTTGCTGGACTCTTGCTGCACCTATTTGAAAGATAAAATAAATAACTCCAAGGCTCACCGCCTCTCTTTTGCCTAAATAAGGATTGCATTTGTCCAGATGGCTTAATTTCTCCAGCCAAAAATGAAGCATCAGGAACACAGCCACTGTGAAAGAGATAAGAGTCAGCCTGCTAAGACAGAGATAAATCTAGAGACTCCAGATCTAAGGACAGCATGTTACTCTGAGGAATCTGGGGGAATATTTCTAATCTTTTTGGAATCAGAGGCTAGAGAAGGATCCTAAATAACAAAAGACACATATACATGTGAACTTCCCTGAATGAATTGCATAAGAATCAGACTGACTACATTTGTGGAAAGAACCACTGGAGAATCTGAATATCAACCAGGCCAGGTGCTAACTGTGAAACAGATCATCAATTACTCCTTATGTAAGTTCGAATGGAAGTTGAAGAAAATGAAAGCAAGTTCACAAGAGCCAAAATATGACCTTGTATCTATCCCACTTAAATTTAAATATCATCTCAAGAATGGATTTGAGGTACTTGAACACTAAGGATTGAAGACCAGATGAATTGTGGGATGACATTAAAGATATAATTCATGAAGAGAGCAAAAAATAAAGCCAGGGGAGAAAGAAATGATGAAAATGGATGTCAGAAAATACTCTGAAAATTGCACTAGAGCATTGAGAATCAAAACAAAGGGAAGATATGAAGAAGTAAAAGAGATGAACAGCTGGATCATATGGAATTTCTATGTTCAGTTTTTGGAGGAAATGCCAAACTTCCTTCCAAAGTGATTGTATCATTTTACAATCCCACCAACAGTGTATAAGTGTTCTTATCTCACCACGTCCTCTCCAACATTTATTACTTGCAGTCCCATTAATCTTTGCCACTCTTACTGGAGTGAGATAGTACCTCATTGTGGTTTTGATTTGCATCTCTCTTACTGCCAGTGATTTGGAGCATTTCTTCATGTGTCTGTTTGACATTCGACTATCTTCCTCAGCGAAAATTCTTTCCATGTCTTTTGCCAATTTTATAATTGGGTTATGTCCTGAGAAAATGAGAACTGAGGCACAAACTGAGATTTGTACACCAATATTCATAGCAGCATTATTCACCATTGCAAGTATATGGTTGTTGTTGTTATGTGCTGTCAAGTCACTTGCGACTCATAGCCACCCTATGTACAACAGCTCTAAACTCTGCTCTGTCCTATGCCAATCGCACGGTCTCTGACACTCCAATCCCAATTATCGCAGTCACTGAATCAATCCACCTCATAGAGGGCCTTCCCCTCCTGTGCTATCTCTCCACCCTCCCAAGCATGATTTCCTTCTCCAAGGACCAGTCTCTCCTTACAACATGTCCAAAGTATGTCGGATGGGACCTCACAATCCTTGCCTCCAAGGAGCCACCTGGTTTAACCCTTTCCAGGACAAATCTATTTGTTTTCCTAGCAGTCCATGGTACTCTCAATACTCTTCTTGAGCACCACAGCTCAAAGGCATCAATTCTCCTTTTTTTCTTTTCTTTTCTTTTTCTTTTAATCAATTCTCCTTCTATCCTCCTTGGTCATTGTCCAACTCTCTGATGCATAACAAATGATTGGAAAGACCATGGCCTGTATCAGACACACCTTAGTCTCCAGAGAGACACCATTGCTCTTCAGTACTTTGGAGAGATCCCTAACAGCAGACTTTCCCATGGCAATACAGCTTTTAATTTCCTGGCTACTGGTGCCAAGAGTGTTGACTGTGGAGCCAAGCAAACTAAAGCTGTGAACAATCTCAATCTCTTCACCATCCATCCTGATGCTGCCAATTGGTCCAGTGGTGAGAATCTTTGTCTTCTTGACATTGAGCCTCAATCCATATTGGAGGCTGCAGTCTTTGATCCTCTGCAGCAGGTGCTTCAGATCCTCCTCAGTTTCAGCAAGCAGGGTTGTGTCATCTGCATAACGCAAATTGTTGATAGATAGTCCACCAATCTTGACCTCACATTTCTCCTCATAGAGCCCAGCCTCCCTGATAATCTGTTCTGTAACATGGAAACAGCCAAAACGTCCAACCACAAATGAATGGATGTTACATTCGCACAATAAAATACTATGCAGCATGTTGTTGTTTGTTGTTAAGTGCTGTCGAGTCGCAGGTGACTCACAGCAACCCTATGAAGAGAGTCCTCAATGCTTGGGTGTCTCTCATCCTCCCTTCAGGTTCATAGAGTTTCTGGAGGAAACTATTACAAAAGTGGATGCCACTCCTCCTTCCAAGCTCTCGGCACCAGTAGCCAGGAAATTAAAAGACATATTGTGATGGCAAAGTCTGCTGTTAGGGATCTTTCCAAAGTGCTGAAGAGCAATGGTGTCTCTCTGGACACTAAGGTGAGCCTGATACAGGCCATCATCTTTGCTATCACTTGCTATGCATCAGAGAGTTGGACAGTGACTAACGAGGATAGAAGGAGAATTGATGCTTTTGATCTGTGGTGCTGGAGAAGAGTATTGAGGGTACCGTGGACTGCTAGGAAAACAAACAGATTCATCCTGGAGAGGTTTAAACTGGGTGGCTCCTTGGAGGAAGGATTCTGAGGCTCCATCTGACATACTTTGGACATGTTGTAAGGAGACACCGGTCCTTGGAGAAGGACATCATGCTTGGGAGGGTGGAGGAACAGTGCAGGAGGGAAAGGCCCTCTATGAGGTGGATACTATGCAGCTATTGGGAGGGACTGGAGAGCATTATGCTGAGTGAACTAACTCAGTCCCACAAGGATAAATATTGTATAAAACCATTATTGTCAAATGAGTATAAGTATCCAAGAGGGGTGGGAAAGGCTAGAAGCAGAGAAATGAGGAAGAGTGTAGGGGAGGGGGAGAGGATCAATCACAGGGTTTTACAATTTGATGAAAGCAGGGTGAAGGAAATTAAAAGAATTTGTTCTTAAAATCAATGTATTCAAATTTTATAAATAAACTAGTAGAAAATGAAAAAAGAGATGAATGGAAGATGTCAAGGAGGAGCTCAAGAAGGCAAAGCAAAATATTATAAAAGGATATGCAAAGAGCTGGAGTTGGACAATAAAAAAGGAAGAACCTATTCAGCATTTCTTAAACTGAAAGTACTGAAAAATTAAAACTTCAAGTTGTAATACTGAAAGATATTATGAGGAAATCCTAAATGATCCAGGAAGCATCAAAAGAAGGTGGAAGGAATACACGGAGTCACTATACAAAAAAAGAACTCTTCAGCAAGAAAATATTTCAAGAAATACTATCTGGTCAAGAACCAGTGGTGATAAAGAAAGAAGTTCAAACAGCATTGAAGGCATTGCCAAAAAATAAAGTCCCAGGAATTGAAGTGATACCAACTGACATGTTCCAAATAACAAATGTAGCTCTGGATGTGCTCACTAGTCTATGCTAGGGAAATTTGGAAGACAGCTGCATGATCAACTTACTGGAAGTGATCTATATTTGTTCCCATTTCCAAAAAAGTGATTCTACAGAATGGGGAAATATCGAACAGTATAATTGGTATCAAGTACAAGTCATGTATTTTTGAATATCTGGTTTTATAATTCATTCTGCTAAGATTAGTAGCAGAACAGTTAGAAGACATGTGAGTCAATGTTGTTCCAAATGCTTGACTTGCTGTGTAAGTCCATGATTTACAACATCAACAGCTTCTCCTTTGCTCAGTTCTCTATTTTTTCTATGTGCCTTGGGTTCAGTGGTTCACTGGAAGGTCTTCCAGAGACTCAGATCTATCAGAGGAATGACTGACATAACTGCATAACTGTTGGTATACAACCCAATGAATTCGATAGACCATACACTGAAGGCAAGCACTAGCTAGTACTGCGGTTTTATGAACTTATATTAGCCTCTAATAGGATGGTGCATGTATCCCATCCTGATCCCCTCTCCTTAATGCAATAAGTACTTCAATACAAAATAAAAAGTTAATTGTTGACTAAGAAAGACATTTTTAACGATAAACCTTAAATAGCCAGAATATCATAAAAAATTATTAGAACAATACAGTGACAGATAATTCAAGCTGGATTTAGAAGAGGACACAGCACCATATATATTACTGCTGATGTCAGATAGCTATTGCCTGAAAGCAGAGAATATCAGAAGAATGTTTGTGTTTTATTGATTATGTAAAGTATTTAACTGTGTGGGTCATGATAAACTATGGCTAATTTTGGGAAAAATTGGCATTCCAGAACACTTAATTATACTTATATGAAATTTAGACCTAGACTAAGAAGGTTTTTTTTTCTGAGTAAAGCAAGGGAACGCTGCATGATTTAAAAACAGGGAAGGTATACGTCAGGGATGTATACTCTCTCCAAACCTATTCAGTCTATATGTTGAGTAAATCATTTGAGAAGCTGGGCTTTATGAAAAAGAGTGTGGAATCAGGATTGGAAGAAGGCTTATCAACACCCTTCGTTATGCAGATTATATAACCTTGCTTGTTGAAATTGAGGAGAACCTGAAGTGCTTACTGCAGAGAATCAAGGACTCCAGCCTTTAATATGAATTACACTTCAACATCAAGAAACCAAAAAATCCTAACCACTGGACCAATAATAGATGATAGATGGAGAAAAGATTGAAATTGTCAACAACTATTTCATCTTGCTTGGTCCCACAGTCTTTTATACTTTTATATCAGTCAGAAGATAAAAAAATGTATAACATTGGAAAGTCTGACATCTGGAATCTCTCCAAAGTCCAAGAGTAATATGTCAGTTTAGAGACCAAGGTATGCTTGATTCATGCCATAGTCTTTCCAATCACCGACTATGCATCTGAGATCTGGACAGTGAATTAAGGATGGCAGCAGAAAAATTGTTTTATTTGAGTTTGGTATTGAAGGAGGACTGACTATCCCACGAGCTGCCAAAAGAAGAGCTTTGTCTTGCAGAAAGTTCAACCAGAATTTTTCTTGGAGGCAAAGACGGTGATGCTTCATCTCAATATTTTGGACATCTTGCTAGGAGAGGCTATTCCTTGACAAGGGACACCATGCTTGGAAAAGTGAAGGGCTGGCAAAGGAGAGAAAGACCCTCAATGAGATTGATATAGTGCTGTAGCATTGGACTCGAATGCGTCAAAGATGGTAAGAATGGCACGGGATCCCTGGAGAGAACAGAATTCAGATCTGTGTTCTTAGGTTCATTATGAGTCATACTTGATTCAATGGCACTTACACAGCAACAACAACAACTGTTTAAGGGATCTCTGGTGGAGTATTACATAGGGAGATGTGCTGCTAATCCAAAAGCCACACCTCTCTTGTGGTTCAAATCTACCAGCCAATCATCAGGTGGAAGATGAAAACTTTTCTTCCCTGTCTATGATTTAAAGCCTTGGAAACCCAATGGAGCATTCGCTCTGAGTTGGTTCTGACTCAGTGACAATGAGTTGAGTCACTGAGTTTCTTTAGTTAAGGAACGCTGGTAGCATAGCAAGTTGCTTGTCGCATTGCTAACGAAAAGATGTTCAGTTTGAGACCACCAGCTACTCTCTCAGAGAAAGAGAGACTGTTACCTTCTATAAAGTTTTACAATCTTGGAAACTCAATGGAGAATCACTTTGACTTAAAATCCACATCTAAGATAGCAACTTGACAGCCCCTAAGAAGAACTCATAAGTTTCCCACAATGAAACACCGTCTGATTCTGGACCTTTTATTGTTGTTATGTTTAAGACATTGTTGTAGCCACTGTGCCAATTTATCAAGTTAAGGTGTTTCCTTTTCTTCATTGACCTTCTTCTTTGCCAAGCACAATATTTTTTCTAGTGATTTACTATCCTTGTTTCTAAAAGGTATACTGGTAATATTTCTTCCAGGACATGTATGTTCAATCTTCTGGCAGCTCATTCAGTAGCATCCAACAATGCCATAGTTCAAATACATCTATTCTTCAGTTTTTATTATTTGTTGTCCAACTTTCACATGTATATGACCAAATTGAAAATATCATGGCTTGAGTTCATGCAAAAATTTGTTACCATCAAGTCACAACCAACTTATAGCTCGCTCTCGAGCAAGTTTCCTAGGCAGTAGCACAATAGGAGATTGTTCATCTTTTTCTCCCCAGAACAACGGGTGGCTTTGAACTTCTAAAGAACTGCCTAAATTACCAGTGCAACTCCCTAGAGACTATGCACACACCAATGCTCAAGGTGACATCCTTATTCTTCAACATTGTAAGGAGGTTCTATACAGCAGAGTTGCTCATGGAGCATATTATTTGATTTATTAACTATTGCATCCATGTAAGCATAGTGTGGATTCAGGTTTGACACAACAGAAATAGGGTTTTAAAAGGCCCGTGATAAAATAAAATAGGCTTTCTTCAGAAAAATCACAGAAGGTACATGGTCCACATGTGGATTTAAAGGCTAGATCTTGTTTCTGTCATCATCTTAAACAAGTGGTTTGCCCTCTCTGGTGAGTTTTCACTATTTTTAATATCCTAGCATACCCTAAAACAAGAACTAGTTGCCAACAAGTTGATTCTAACTCATGGTCACCCCAGTCAGTGTAAAACTCTGCTTCATAGGGTTTTCAATGGCTGTGTTTTGGGAAACAATATCTAGACTTTTCTTCCGAGGCACCACTGGATGGATTTGAACCTCTAACGTTTCACATGAATTCAGTGTTTACACTTACCAGGGATTCTTGAACAAATGCTAGACATATGACAAATGGGAGCATCTAATTCCATGTTTTAGAGCCCAGAACAGTAAGCGCAAGCTTCTTTAGAAGATATTCTTTCTTCGTCATCTTACACATACATTTGATGGGACAGGGTAAGTACACTGTAATTGCAAACTTAAAGCATTATAAAAATAAGTAAAAAAATTAATAAAACACTGAAACCTTCACCTTAAAGTTCAAGAGAACATTTTCTGCTGTCCTTGATTGGTTAAATTGCTTCAATGTACCCATTTTAAAAAATGTCATAAATATTAATGGAGCATGGAGAATTAACATCACTGAGCTTGAATTCAACAGACTCACACTTTAAACTCTTGCGTATTTATCTGTAGCATTACAAACATAAGGAGTTTCAAATATTCCACAAATAATTCCATTCTTTCTATAGAAATGTAGGACCTAGAAGATTCAAGTGGTAAATCAGTGACACCCAGTGGTTGTTGATTTTATATAAACTTTTAGAAACTTTTAACTTTGTAAAGTTCTATCCCAAAGACAATTAAAGAAGGTTATGAGAACATGAATTTCAAAGATGCCATTGAAAAAGAGTTTCTCAGCACAACTATGGCTTTCTTAGGACAGAAGTGCAACCTAATAGCTTTACCAAAAATAGAGAGGGTGCTAGAAATGGGGAAAAAGTTCTGGGAATTTCCTGTTCCATAATTTATGTTCTATTAAAGGAGGTACTCAGGCTTTCCTGTTGCTGTCCAATTTCCCAAGAAATACTACCATTACCGTAGTGAGACATCACTGTGACCAAGATCCAGCAAAGTTCTAATTTGTCAGACTCGGATGGGAACAGTGCCCAGAAAGTGAAATTCCTAGGTGAAAAAACAAATCCATCTTGGAAAAAGTGCAACAGGGATGCTCCTTTTAGACACAAGGATGGTGAGACTTTATCTCACATCCTTTAGGCATCTTCAGGAGGGACCAGTCATTTTAGTCCCTAGAGAATGATATAATTTCTGGAAAAGTAGAGGGTCAGTAAGAGACCCTCAACAAGACAGGCTAACAAAGTGACTACAATGGCAGAGATTGAGGGTGGTGCAGGATTGGCCAGCATTTGGTAATGTTGTTCATAGGGTCACTAAGCTGAAGCCAACTGGATGACACTGTGAAGCTCTTCCTCCCAATACAAAAACAATAATGAGGATAGAGATCTTGAATGTTTGTGAATATTTACAGTCTTAGCCACCTTGAACATATAATTGGGCCTCAAATGTCAACACATTTGAGGTTGAATAGAAGCTTAGCATAATCAAGACGTCTGGGCTTAAGCTCCAACTCAGACCCTCTGCTCTTAGATGTTCCTGAGTTATTTATAGTTTTGTAGAATCCAGGATTGCATTATATTTTCTCTGTTTAATAAGAGTAATGTCTAACTCATAAACGATCATATTGTTGTTGGATGCGCCATTGAGTTGCCTGTGATTCATAGCAACCATATGTATAATAGCTCTGAAGCCTGCTCTGTTTTGAGTCAGTCTCACTGACTCCAACATGCCTATTCCTATCACTGCATTTACTATGCTAATACATTTCATCCAAATGTAAGATTGTAGTAGTTGTTGTTAAGTGCCATCAAGTCATAGATGGCTCATAGTGATCCTATGAATGAAAAGACCTGAACACTTGTATAACTTTCATCGTTTCTCCAAGTTATAGAGTTTCGGAATCAAGTGGATGCCACTCCTGATTCCAAACACGTTTTAATTGGGAAGCTCCACAAAACACTGTCTACGATGGGTAAGATTTGTTTGTAGAAAGTATAAGCAATGAAAATGAAATCAAGATTCCAGACACAAGTCTTTAAACGGTGTCAATCTGGCCAAACAACAGAAAATAAAACTGCAGACACACGAGCAAACATAACTGGAACTCCAGAGGCCAAAACAACAATTCCAGTAGTGAGAAAACAGGCAAGTTCCCAACAAGCCCTATGTGTTACATCAGAGTCATATGTTGCTCACTTGGCAATGAAGTGGAGGTGGTGGGAAATGGCATGAAATATCACGATAAACAATACCATAATCCTCTATGTGTAAGATATATATCAGGTATTCTGCAAATGACTATTGTCATTGTCCTTATTTCTGTCAGCCGACATTTTATTTTGACCTGGATGCAGGAATAGTCTCTGAAACTAGATGAATTCATTGTACTGTTCAGAAGTTCTTAGATCTAATTCTTCTCTCAGGTGAGTGGAAATGTGCTTGCTGATATCTTCTGAAATTAGGAGGAAGGACTAAAGGACTAAACTTGATAAAGTACGTTAGGTTTCTTGGAGGAAGAAAATAAAACATTATAAAATTGTTAGCTAAAGACTTACTATGTAAGAATTAGTATTTCCCCCCACATCAAATATTAAAGAAGTTATAATAGCACTGAATACGCTACATAAGGCATTTAGTAACTCTGTTCATAAACAAGTACATGGAGGGTACATTAGAATAAAGACTCTAAATCTTGGTTGCTGCTCTTCTAATTGCCTGATAAATGTTTTGAATGAATAAATTATTGAACTATGTAAACAGAAAGTTATTAGTAATAACAGTTATGAAAGATTACCTTTTCCCTCTTTTCACATTAGCTCCAGGTGTCATGGTGATGATGTCTCATAGTCAGTGGAATAGATTTTTATCTTAGCTTTACTTGTTTGTGGTTATCTTAAATTCTTTTTTAAAATATCTAATTTAATTTTATTTTTTTTATTTCCATTCATTCATTGTTGCACACTTTCCTCCCTGTCCATCACTCCCCCTCCTAGTTTGCTTTTCTCTTTGATAAGTAAAAAAAAAAAAAAAATTCTTTCATTTTACACAACCTCACCCCACCCCCCACAAGTCCACTCCACTATGCAGGTTTCATTCTGGACTCTTGTCATGACAACACTTAATATATATTCATCCCAAACAGTATTCTCCATCAACTGTTTCAATGCAGTATATATTATTTATCCCCTCTTACTTTCCTCTTAACTCTAATATCAGTCCCACTTGCAGGATTTGTCCTTTTGTGACTGAGATATTTCATCAAGCATAATGTCCTCCAGGGTTACCCATTTTGTATAATATTTCATGAGTTCTTTGTATCCTAATGTGTGAATATTACTAGAGCTTCTCTATCCATTTGTTTGTTGATGGGCACTTACATTGTTTCCAACTCTTTGCTATTGTAAACAAAGCTGCAATAAACATAAGTGAAAATGTATCTTCTTTGGTGGCAGTTCTGGTTTCTTTAGGATATATTCCCAATAGTGGAATTACTCGGCCAAATGGTATTTTCTATTTGCAACTTTATGAGAAAACGCCATACAGCCTTCCATAGTGGTTGTACTATTTCATACTCCCACCAACAGTGAATAATGGTTCCAGTTTCTCCACAACCTCTCCAGCATTTGTTGCTTGCTGTTCTGTTAAATTTTGCTATTCTTACTGGTGTGAGATAATATCTCATAGTTGCTTTGATTTGCATCTCTCTTAGAGATAGGGAATTTTAACATTTCTTCATGTTTTTGTTTGCCGTCTGAGTGTCTTCTTTGATGAAGTGTCTGTTCATGTCCTGTACCCATTTTTCTTTTTTTTTTTAAATTTTTTACTTTTTTTTTTTACAGAGGCTTTGGATTTCCATTCATTCGTTGCTGCAATTTTCTCCCTTCCCACCCCTCCCC